>NC_137880.1:2987896-3062896 GCF_963924005.1 Protomyctophum bolini | reverse complement strand
TGTGATGTCATCAGTGGAAAGTCGCTCTCATGCATGGAAGTGATGCTGTAGCGTGCCAAGCTACCTCCGATCTGCACTGGCTCCATTACCCAGCAGGCATTGGGTGTCTGCAGGAGAGAGAGACATAGAGAGAGAGAGAGAGAGAGAGAGAGAGAGAAAGAGAGAGAGAGAGAGAGACAGACAGACAGACAGACAGACAGACAGACAGACAGACAGACAGACAGACAGACAGACAGACAGACAGACAGACAGACAGACAGACAGACAGACAGACAGACAGACAGACTACTTTAAGCTACAGTGTAAATAGAACTTTCTCCAGCTCTTAACTGTAAAATAAAAGAAAATGAAAAATAAAAGGAAATATATTCTCGGGTCAGGATCCCAATACTGCAGTATGTTATTTGCAAAGGCATTTAAACTCTTTCACTTTCATGGCAAACCTTCATTCAGTTAGGTACCCAACTTTACCTTCAGTACTGGTATATTGTAGTGTAGTGCAGAAATGAGATGTTAATTGCTTACCCAAATTAGTGAATATAGCATATCTACAACTTAACGCATGGCTTAACGCCGTATTGTGAGCTTCACCACTTTTCAACTACTTATCTTCATAAGTGGTCCTCACTAATGTTCATGATAAAATAGCACATTTTGCTCTTTGGCCACTCAGAATAGCCAAATGGCATTGACCACGCCTCCAGGTCTTTAGTTTACTCAAGTTAGGGAATAAGACCTGGTACTTAAGACACGCAAAATACAGCCCCACGTCTCATAGTCCCGTAGCTCTAATGTGTTGCATTTATGGCTACGTTACTCTCGACTTCCGGGGCTCGCATGAATGCAGACTAGCCTCTCGTCTTTAGCGTAAATAAACATAAATGCTACTCACCAAAACAAAGGCAGGTTGTGTCATTAGAAAGCCATACTTTCCTTAGTGGAAGCACTCCCCCACCACACGTATAAATGGTACTTTTTGGCCAAAAGGGGATTTTGTTTCCTTTTCAATGATTTTTATTTGATTTTCAATTATTGACATATAGATCACATTGACGTACGTAAAACAAAAACAAAACAGAAGACAGAATCAACAACGTGCCAGCAAATAGTACAGAAAAAAAGTAGTAGTCAAGTATACTCCAGTTGAAGTCATACTTCATATATCTATACATACACACATACACACACACACACACACACACACACACACACACACACACACACACACACACACACACACACACACACATATACATATATATATATATATATATATATATATATATATATATATATATATATATATCCATTAGGGCTGTCAGAACGAATTTCATAATATGAAAGAAATTCGAATATTAAAAAATATATATATATTCGAAAGCTAAAATTGCCATTCGAATGGAGCTTTTATCATTTATTAATTCTATTTAATATTTTTATTTTGTTTTATGTTATTTTATCCGCTCACTAAATGTATTGAGTAACGAATCTACCGCTGTGAAATCTCCCATCTGCACGCACGCACACACGGTCACACGCGCGCCTCGTCACCTCCTCCCTCCTCTGCACGCATGCACACACGCAGTCGCACAGCGCGCTGCAACTAAGAAGAATCACTCGCATGTTTTATTAGTACCGTCGAGTCTGTCGCATATTGTGGACAGTTTGAAAATGCGGGTCCTACGTGCATTAAACCATTAACGTTGGTCCGGCTGGTTTCATTTTGTCCTACGCGATTACGTGAATCAGCATGGCTGCGCCTGCAGTAGGCTATTACCAAAACAAACACATGGTAGGCTACTTTTGTGTTGCACATGGAAAGCAACTGAAAACGACCATGGATATATTAAAGACAGTTCCCCTGTGCTGCTGTGCACAGCGGAGATAATGCAAAACTCCAGGTACGAACCAAAACACTGACTGTCTGAAGCTGATCATCCACGACTATATCTCCAGACTAGTCCTGCAGTCCCGCAATGAAGGAAAGACAATCTCGCCTCTCACTATAGTCCACTACAATGCCATTCTAGCGTTAAAACCTACATTTATGTGTTATTCAACAATTACTTTAGCGCAGAATATAGGCATCTCTATATATCTTCATTGCTATTTACTAATGATGGCCTGTTCATCGTGACAGCATTCCGTTTAAAAAGAAAAAAGAAAAAGTTCATGATTCCTGACTAGCCTACTCACTACTCAGACTATACTGTATCAGAAGTATACAACGTTCACTGTAAAATGCATTTGCACTATAGACAGACAACAATCTTACCGTGCTGAGTGCACTGTGCTCAATAAAACAACAGTTTAAACGCTATTTTGTGCCGAAAACCATTATTACATGTTCTGAAAGTATTGCTTTGTCGTTTGGAAGGGGGGGCCCTCTAGTGGACAGAACGTGCATCGTCAAAACCTTGTTATTTTGTGTATTATTATAGGCTAAATATGAGCTAAAATACAATGTAAATATTCGAATATATTCGAAAATTACAAATAATTAAGCAATGAAATTCGAATTGGATTATAGAGGTGAACTGACAGCCCTAATATCCATACATATACATACTCATACATACACATACTCCCATCATAAAGTTGGACTCACACCCTATGTATATATATATATATACTCCCATCATACAGTTGAGCTCATATATTTCAACTTCTTCTCATACTGTTACACCCATATATATTACTCTTTTCATACCTGTATGTCAGGGGGATCCTCATCTAACCATTTTTTTGTAGAATTGTGAGCCGTGCCCGTGCGACATATAGGGCTATTCGTAAAATGTATCTATACGTTAAGTCATAATCAGAGTCTAGGCCCAGTACCAAGTTCACTGGGTTTAACTGTATCCTGATCTCAAAAACGTTCAATGATCTCCCTTTGAACACTTTGCCTAAATGTTTTGATTTTATGCCCTGACCACATTAAATGGCTATATGTACCAGCATTATTATTATTATTATTATTGTTATTATAATTTTTTTATCCCACGATTTTGTAACCCATTTTTCACCCCTGTGTCAATCATCTAATGCAGGGATACTCAAATAGCTGAACCTGTGGGCCACATTATGAAAATGGCAAGGGGCCAGGGGCCAGTTGATTAAAGGTCAACATTTGATGACATGATACATGATACTTTATACTTTTTTGCTAGATAAGTACAATGTCATTATTTTATGGCTTGGCCATTTTCTCTCTTTTAAAAAATGCTGTGCAATTAGCACATTCAACACAAACAACTTTCCATAAAACAAACTAACTACATTGTCTGCCTGCCTGTGTGTCTGCCTGTCTGTCTGTCTGTCTGCCTGCCTTTCTCTGTCTGTCTGTCTGTCTGCCGGTCTCTGCCTGCCTGTCTGTCTGCCTGCCTGTCTGTCTATCTGTCTGCCTGTGTCTGCCTGCCTGCCTGCCTGCTATCAAGTGGGTTAACATTAAAGAAGTGAGCATCTCTATTTCAATTGCTTCACAATGTAATTTATGACTTGGCCCACATTCAACACACATGGCTTTTCCATTTAATAAACTTGGGAAAATAAATAGTTAAAACTATATTGCTAAATAAAATAAAAATGCATTATACTTCTACCTGGAAGACTAAGTATACCCAGCTGTCTGTTTAGCTACCAAGTGGTTAACATTGATGATACAGTTAGTTAAGTAGAGCTACAGTACATCTCTCTTTCATTTGCATTACAATGACAGTCAATTATGACTGGGCACATTAAGCTAAAGTTGTCAAATCCATCCTGCCCCAAAAAAACGAAAATTGGCGATTTTAATTTGTTATCATTTATCAATATGTAGCGGTTTGAAATGGTACCTATACATTGGTTGCTGGGATGCCAGTCAGGGCAAGGCCTGACAATAATATAGTATTAAATAAAAACAATCAAACGCTACAAAGGGTGCGTGAACGCTCACATTAACCCGTAGTCAGAAGAATACCAATTCCACTCCACTCCCACCCTGTCCGGATTTTGACGTTTGCTCAGTAGCAACACACACAGACAGTACTGGTGTGTGGTGCACAAAGTGTGTTGCGCTTGTTCTGAACCAACGCTGTCCTCCTGAACAAGTTGTTCAGTTGATCAGGAGAACAAGTTGATCAGGAGGACATTGGAATGAAAGCAGCCGATCATCCTGGCGAACACGCAACACTAGAGCTAATACTGAAGCTAACTAAACACAACACGCAACGCCGTTCTGCAGCGTGAACAACGCAACGGAGGTGTGTGTAAATGGGCGTGCGTGTGAAGTTTGAGTGACAGGTTCTAGGTTGCCACCGTTTTGGTCATTATCTCTGGAACGCAAGGTCCAATCTGCTCAGTTTAAAGCTTGTTGGATACATGGAATTGAGGACATTTGGTTGGCGGGCCAGTCAAAATTGCTCCGCGGGCCGGAAGTGGTCCGCGGGCCGGAGTTTGAGTATCACTGATCTAATGTGATCCTGGGCTCTACACACCCTCCACCAACCTAGTCCCCATATATGGGGGACAAGGGGAGAGCAACGGACTTGAACTCATGCTTCCTTCATGCCTGAAGCTAAATTCCAATACCCAAAATCTCGGGCACTCGCTCACTCCCACTCGGTCACTCGGGGTCATTCCAGCGTGACCCGGAAATTGTTAACGTTCCGATTGTTGAAGCGCTCCATCGAGGAGGAGAGGAGAGTCGAGTGGAGGAGCCGAGTGGGCTCTCCGAGACAGAAAACACTGCTTGAAACCCGATACATGCACCCCCCCCCACTGGCTTTATTGTTGTGTGATATAAGCATAATAAAAGTAGGATATATAAATTAGGCCGGCTATATTGTGCGCACCTCAAAAGCTATAGTTAATTTATGTCTGTGCATGCCTGAATGCACAGACTGCTATGAATGATGGTGACAAAAATGTATTTATTTATATGTGGACTGAACTGAATATGTAAGTCAGAGAGACTATACCTAATTCCTGTTATAGTGTCCGTTATTTGCAAAGACCGTCGGAGGAGGACTGTCTGTCAGGATTAATGAATTAGGCCTATAATAAAACAGCGAAACATCCGACCATAACAAGTCAACAATTCTTAAACAGCCTGACACTGTGTAGAAAAGACCCCACACCGACCATAACATGAACTCTTATTAAGAGCGTAATGAACGCACATAATGAACTCTTAAATCAATCAATTTACAATTTACAATTTAGGCATTTAGCAGACGCTCTTAATCCAGAGCCTACTACAGTACTGTACTGGGTCGTGGTGTTTTAGTGCTGCATTATGCAAAGCTGTAGTGTGTGCTATAGAGTTCTCAACGGGCCCAAAAAATGAAGGCCCGGCCCTACCCTATACTACTGGGTTGGCCCGAGGCTCGGCCCGACAAAAAGAAAAAGGCCAGTAAATGGCCGGCGCGGCGGTGCCGTGGTTCAGTGTGTGTCTCATAGACTGTAAAAAATATGGACAAAGCGTTCCGCGGGTCTAACGTGAACGTAAAATGAAGCCTGTCAGTCCTTGCAATGGAAGTCGCCATCTTTCTAGATCCGTTTTGGCCCAGTTCAGGCCAGCTGGCCCATTGGCTGGCCCAGACAACGAGGCGGGACTTCCCCCTTCTTTTTCGTTGGTTTTTATTTTGACTCGAGTGGGTGGGGGATCCCGTTCATAGACTGTAACGGTAGCCACGCCCCTCGGAACATACGCGACTTTATGGTCATTTTTTTTATAAATGGGACCATAATTTTCCAAAAAGAATATTATGACATTAGAAATGAGACTTTAAACTAGTGACTGGAAGCAAAAAGTATTCATGACCATGTTTATTAAGGTAATACAGTCTAGGTGAAGTTGGGCCAAAATACATGGACTTCTATGGGGCTATGGGTTTTTCTGGGTCCAGTGACAGCGCCACAACAGGCCATTATATGAACTTTCATTTCCTTAGTGGCTTCACAAAATATCTGTCTGACTGCCCCCCTGGTGTGTCTGTGTCATGGGCCTGATTCATTAAAAAGAAATACGCCACCGTTACACTGTGGCGGAAACAGATATCGTATTTATCCGTCCGATCAAGCTACGTTGAGATGACGTGTTATTCAGAGAGCGGTGTGTACCACAGGTGTGCTGGCGTATCGCAGGTGTATGTCATACTGAATGCAGTGGGTGCAAAGTGATCGGAAAAGAACCCGACAACCTCATTTGCATTGATCCACGCCCCATATCGCACCATAAAAGGCTTCAAGCATGACTCAGCAGACAGCAGTTTGGTCTGTCAAAAAAAGAAAAAAGGCTTTGCAGCCGCAGACTATGCGGCTTCACAGCCGCGGTCAATGCATGAATATAGCCCGCACTCTATTAAAATGTCCACAACGGTGCGTGCTCCGCTGCTGAAGCAATATCATTATAATTTATTTAATTAAGTTCGGGACCAAGGCGGGTGCTGCACTCACACCTTTGCAGTCAGAGGTAAAATATAGGCTATCCGATATTTAAAATATCGGATATATGTCAATGCAAAAGTCGTCTTTTGAGAGAGAGAGAGAGAGGGAGAGAGAGAGGGGAGAGAGGGGAGAGAGGGAGGGGGGCATGGCTTGCGCGATAAAGAACAGTACAAGCATATACATTCATAAGTGAATAATTGGGATCCTCTTGTCTGAAGAATTTAAGAAATTATAATCCAGTGAGTTTATCCAGTGAGTTAAACTATTCTGTGTGTGGCATCCATGCATGTGATCAATATCAATACATGATATTAATTTGTAGCCTACTGTTCACCACACGACCAAATGCTATATTACAACTCGGCAATGATAAGCCCTTATAGGCTACTGATGAATGCACCTGAGGGTTATAAAAAAAGAAACAACACTCGCCTGCAGAAGTAAAATAGATATCCGATGTATCAGATGTAAATTAATTTCATGATGTCGTCATATTAAAATGATTCGCGGGACACGGCAAACTCATGATGAGATCAATGTAGTAGCCTACAGCATATAGCCTACACAGCTACAACGTTGCCCATATTATAATTAATTAAGGTGAGCTGGCTTAAAACTGACTGGCCAAATTGCACGCTGTGGATTTATAGCCCTCGTCGTGACTGCTGTCTGTCTGTCAGACCGGCATGTCTGTCAGTCTGTGAACCATAGAATGCCATAGATAGACCATATAACAGTCGGGCCAGGCCGTGTTCTGTCCTTGCCGGGCTCACCGCGCCGTTATATTAATTTTCCAATGTAAATTTCACCCAGATTGGACTCGGTTCAGCGGCCGCATGCTGCTGTCCGCCCCCCCACACACACACACACACACACACACACACACACACACACACCGACAGTCAGAGAACTGACTCACTAAACAACACTAACACACACTAAACAACTTGGATTCGTACAGTGCAGAATGCAGATAAGTGTAGGCCTATGTTCTTATTATAATTGTGAGTTTGTTTTTTAACATGCAGCGCGAGTCCACGGGAGCCGATCTACAAGCTCACAACGCACTGCGAGTAGCCTAGAGAAGGCTGTCAAGTGAGCAGCGCAATCGCGCATGCTATAGAAATATCCTAATAAATAAATAAAAAGGTGTCGCTTGCAGGGGCAGTTTCCTTATGGGACTTGACTCTAGAATGCATGCATAGGATAGGCATACAAGTGCAAGTGCACTCGGCTTTTATATATCATTTTTTTATGTGCTGAACAATGTTAGGGTCGGGACACATGCCTACATATTTTATCTGCGATTTGGGAACTATTTATTGATTCAGCATGAAGACTAAAGCCTTCTGAATATATCCGTAAATTCGTCCGCCACCTAAAGAGGTCCCGTGGGATTTTACGGAGTTTCCGACCAACCTACGTGAGCGTCAAGTTCACGGCCATTTCCATGAATTCCAAATTAATGTGGGAAATCCACGTAAATGCCTTTCCGCTAGCTTCACGTCATTATATCAGCGTAAACGCGTTGAAGAATCAGGCCCGATCATCGAGTGCATATTTTTACACATACTGTAGCCCAGATCATTTAGGCTATCTGACAGTTCAAGACACAATAAAATACATAATGTCTTACATTCCGTACTATTGAATTCCATGTGTTATTTTTATATTTGTAGGGGAGAATCATTTAGAGAGGCATATTTGAGAGTGCCAGAAGTCAGGGCCATCCTAAAATGCCCTGTGTTGATGCTTACCGCCACTGCCACCCAGGAGATGGTGGATGATATCATCAACCTTATGAATCTTGATAAGGAATCTGTGTTAACTGTATCTGTCAGCTGCAACAGGTATATCTCAGTTTAATGTGTTTAATATTAATAATATGATTGTACAATTTACAACTCACAATAACTGTTGGGAAACAGTTTCGAGCCATGTGGCCCATAGGTCAGGGACCTATCTTCTGTTTCTGTAGTGTGAGACAGCTTGATGATTGAACCCTATAGCATTCTCAGAGCAGACACATTCTTTTCCACTTTTTTTTGGTAACCCATCTTTTTCACCCAGTGTCAATTGTTTAGTGTAATCCTGGGTGCTACACTCCCTCTGCCAACCTGGGGACAGCAACGGACTGACCTCATGCTTCCTTCAATGCATGAGGAGGAGTCCAAGCCGCTTTTTGTGAGGGTTCAGAGGGTACCTAGTACTACCTACCCTAGGGTTACGGGACACCAGGAGAAGGGCAGACACAAGGCCACTGATCTGCAACACACAATATACACAATAAAATCACACCCATGTGAAGTGAGGGGCTCTGCTGTACTACCAATGTATATATATGGTAAATGGTGCATTTATATAGCGCCTTTATCCAAGGCGCATTACATTCACCCATTCACACACCGATTGCAGCGGAAGCCATGCAAGGTACCAACCAGCACATCGGGAGCAATTTGGAGTTCAGTGTCTTGCTCAAGGACACTTCGACATGTAGACAGGAGGAGCCGGGATTCGAACCGCCGATCCATGGATCATTGGACGACCTTCTCTACCTCCTGAGCCACAGTCTTTTATGAAATAATTAAACAAAACAAACATGGACAAAAAAACCCACCACCCCTCAATAATAATGACCATCCTTTTCAGGCCAAACATCCATATAACGGTCCAGGACGCCATGAGTGCTGACATCACTGCTGGGGTTGGATGGCTGGTGCAGGATCTGAAGGATGAAGGCACAGATGCAGGAAAGTCCATCATCTACTTCAGGTTGTGAAACAAAGCTATTATTTCAGTGAATTAATACAACACTAAACAATTAAACAGAATAGTATTAGTTTAGGCTCAGGTTTTATATTGTGAATTGAGAATTAGTGTCTAAATTGGTGAAACCGCACCAAAGAAATGCTTGGTTTTAATCTGCAGAAGCTATATGACAACAACGTATCTTTCTTTATGTCTTACCGATCAATGACAACATTGACTCGAGCATTTGGGATGATCAAGGAGAGCCTTGGCAGTGCCGTATGTCACGTTTGACCAAGAGAAAACAACGCATCTTCTTGTGGACATGTTTCACAGCCACATCTCAACCAGAAAAAGGGATGCAATCCTTGCCACATTTTCCAAAATGCAACAGCCCATTGAGGTGTGCAGTGCTGTCCACTGTGGCATTTGGCTTAGGGATAGATATAGGGGATGTGAGACATGTTGTCCATTGGGGCCCATCAAATGACCTCCTGTCATACTGGCAGGAGGTAGGAAGATGTGCACGGGATGGTTTGCCTGGAAATGCCAAAATGTACATCTACCCATGGGGTCAGTGAATAAGCTTTACATAAAGCCCTGTTATGTATGCTGTCCCTGGTCGAACAGTACAGACAAAAGCGCTGTCTCCGTAAGAGGGTCCTTGACCATCTTTTTGTCAAGGGCACAAAGAAGTCAGCTATACGTGATGACATCATGCCAGGCTGCTGCAGTGTCTGTGACAATGTGGAAGCCGAGTGACATCATTAAACCATTTCAAAGGTAGAACATTGTTTTTGTTTATCTGGTCTGTTAACGTAGGTTACGTAGGTAACCACGGTTATGTGAGCGATTGGATCACTCCAATATATGATAGTTCCGTCCGCAGGCGGAGCGTCGAGCGGACTTACCGATGATCCCGTGCTAACAGCCACGGGAAAATGACGTGTGAGTGAGGCACCGCCTCCCGAGGTTACTTTGCTCGCACACGTCATTTCCCCTTCCTCGTACCCTTTCCGAGGCGCGATAGATCACCGCGACTATAATTGGAGTGATCCAATCGCTCACATAACCGTGGTTACCTACGTAACCTACGTTATGTAGCGCTATATTGGATCACTCCAATATATGATAGTACACTACCAGATCAGTCGGGGACCTATCAATGAGAACAAGAGCCAGGCCCTCCCGGTGGGAGCGGCCAGCCCCAGCTCAATCACAAAGAGGGGCCCACTGTCTCCGAAGGAGCAGAGGCCACCCCTAAAACGGCTTGTTCCAACCGGTTCTCAGGGACCACATTGACGCAGTAGAACCTGGTGAAGGTACTAGGCGACGTCCAGCTGGCTGAGGCACAGATGTCCGAAAGGGGGACACCCTTAAGCTGCGCCCAAGAAGTAGCCATGCCCCGAACCGAGTGCGCCACCACCGCGGGCGGCAGAACCTGCCCCGCCAAGTGGTAAGCACAGGCAATTGTATCAACAAGCCAATGTGAGAGTCTTTGCTTTGAGAGCCCTTGGCCCAAGACTCTATCACCATAGCATACGAAGAGCTGATCAGTCAGTCTGACCGCCTTCGTTCGCACAACGTAGGCGTCCAAAGCCCTCACCGGGCAGAGGACGTGAGGAGCATCACCCGAGCCCTCCCCACTCAAGGGGGGGGGGGGACATAGGCAGACAGGTGAAAAGGCCGATTCACCTGTCCCACGGACAGAACCTTCGGCAGAAAGGAGGAATCGGGTCGCAAAGTAACACTCGATTTACCAGGACCCATCTGGAGACACTCTGCGCTCATCGAGAGTGCATGGAGCTCCCCAACCCTCTTTGCAGAGGTGACTGCCAAGAGAAACTCAGCCTTCCGTGAAGGTGCTGAAGAGAGGCAGTATCCAGAGGCTCGAAGGGAGGTTTCCCGAGTGCTGAGAGCACCAAGCCAAGGTCCCCAGCGAGGACCCAAAGAGCCTTCAATGGGCGGAGGTGCCTTCCTTTCATAAAGCGCGACAGCAATGGATGCTTACCCAGCTGTCCGTCAAAGCCATCAGAATGGCATGCAGAGATAGCGGCCACATACACCTTTAGAGCGTTGGCCGCCCTGCCCTCGTCCAGCAGTGCCTGCAGAAAGTGTAGCACAATCTGAACATCACAGTGTTCCGGGTCAGCACCACAGGTCGCGCACCAAGTGCGGAACCGGCGCCAGCAAACCTGGTATGTTGCAATAGTAGACGGGGCTCTGGAACTCTGCAACGTATGTAGAACTCCCTCTGGGAGACCTAGACCCGACCCCCTGCGCCTCTCAGGGGCCAAGCCCATAGCTGGAGGCGACCGGGCGGGGGTACCACAGGGCTCCCCGACTCTGCGAAGCAGGTCGGGCCCCTGGCAACTGCCATGGTGTCCCCACGACCAGAGACCGTAGTACCCTGAAACAAGGGCGTCTCGGTCAACGTGGGGCTATCAGAAGCAACCAATGACCCTCCATCTCGACTCTGTCCGGCGTTGCCTGGATCAGAGGAATGGGGGAAAGGCATAGAGCCGTGTCAGCGGCCAATCGTGTCTCAAGGCATCCAGACCCCGGAGAACTTGCCAGTGAAAGCCAACTGGGGCAGTGAGTGGTCTTCTGGGAGGCAAACAGGTCGACCTGTGCGCTCCGAACCCTGGCCCCCAGTAGTTGCCTGACCGGAGGGTGGAGACAATCCCCCCCTCTCGGTCCATCTCTGGACAGCCTGTCCCCCGCGGAGTTCTGGACCCCTAGGACCTCCGCAGCCTGGAGAGATGTGAAGTGAGCATGAGCCCACACTAGAAGCTCCCGCGTCATCTCGTGGAGACGGCGGGATCTCAATCCACCTTGATGGTCGACGGCCACCACGTAGTGTTGTCTGACCCGACCAACACATGCCGGCCTTCCAAACACTGAGGAAAATCCCATAGAGCTAGGCGCACAGCTCTGAGCTCTAGGACGTCGACGTGTCGGACCATCCGTCCCAGGTGGAACCGGTGGAGAAAGGACAGAATACTTTCACTGCTCTGTCTGTCCTGGCTTGGCCGGCACCTTGGAGCGTAAAGACCAAGTGTGCAACATAGGAGCCCAGCAGCATGGCTGCATTAAGGCGGGCCACAGCGGCCAGGACATTAACGTGCCGTTCAGGAGCTGGTGACTTGTCGACTCGTCGCAGGTCCCAGCAACCATCGTACTTCTCTACGGCATCTGACAGCCGGAGTGCCCACAGCAGGGAGACTGCCACCGCCGGTGGGCTCTTGCCCATAATCTTCCACACTCACAGGTGGGAAGCGGCCATCCCGGTGCTGCACCGTCCCAGATGGGGGAGGCGATTGTCACCAGGGAAGGAGCCTTGTGGGTCGACGGCCTCTAGCCAGGATGCATAAAGCGAGCCAATAGAGCCCGTCAGGTCGCAGGCTCGACAGCGCAAGGGGAAAGGTTGACTACCTAGTCACCTCCCTACTAAGTCACGCCTAAATGTCGTCGGGATCGGACTCGAGCCCGCGACACGCTGTCGGGCCGGGATACCAGCCTAGATGCCTGGACCACAAGGCCGGCCCAGGCCAGAGTCCTGCCACCACTGGGTGTGCATGCTCTAGACCCAGGCAACAAAGCAGACACAGTGCCCGATGGGCTGTGGCCAGCTCTAAGCTAACAACAAGCAGCGAAGGCTATCGCCAAAGCTAGACTGTATAAACCTGTATCACACGTCGTATATCAGCCTTCGGCTTATACGGGTGACAGGACAGAAATATAATATGTACAGTATATTATATATAAAGCTTTATCGCACTTATTCAGGCGATAGGACAGAAGTATAATATACACCGTCACTTGTGTATTAATATACTGGTAGCAAAAGGCATCACACACCGTACCTTGGCCGTTGGGACATACGGGTGATGGAATACAAACCGCAGTTTAAACTGTGCAGCGTAAAAAAAAATATATATATAAGGCTGTATCACACGCCGTATATCAGCCTCTGGCTTATACGGGCGACAGGCCAAAAATATATTATATACACCGTCACCGATGTAATGTAACGTACACATACACATCAGACTTCACCACACACCGTATATCGGCCCTTGGCCTATACGGGTGACAGAAGCCAAATATATAGCATTTAAAGCTGCATCAAACACCGTATATCGACCCCTGGTGTATACGCATAATAGGGTAGAAGTATAATACATAGTTACTGTGTAACGTGCAATATACTGGCAGATAAACCTCAGCACCCACCGTATATTGGCCCTGGCCTATACGGGTGATAGTCTACAGACAACAGTCACCTGTCAGCTGTGCAACA
This sequence comes from Protomyctophum bolini, assembly GCF_963924005.1. NCBI lineage: Eukaryota > Metazoa > Chordata > Actinopteri > Myctophiformes > Myctophidae > Protomyctophum > Protomyctophum bolini. Next base: position 3,049,413 of record NC_137880.1, on the reverse strand, counting down.
CAGGAACACATAAAGCTGTATCACGCACCGTACATTAGCCTGTGGCTTATACGGGTGATAAGACATTATATACCCGGTTACCTGTGTAACGTATATAATATACAATATATGCTATATCACACACCATATTGTCCTAGCTTTAGCTCATATGGGTGACAGCACAGAAAGAGTTAAATATACAGATAAACAGTTACTATTGAACTCACAAATGTATAAAGCTTTATCACACCGTACGTTAGCCCGTGGCTTATACGGGTGACAAGACAGAGAATATTATATACCCAGTTACCCTGTAACGTATATAATATACAACATATGCTATATCACACACCATATATTGGCCTAGCTTCAGCTCATATGGGTGACAGGCAACACAGAGAGATAAATATACAGATGAACAGTTACTATTGAACTTACAAATGTATACATAAAGCTTTATCACACCGTATATTGGCCCTTGGCTCATACTGGTGACAGCACGGAAAATATTATATACGCAGACACCCGTGTACGTATAGAATATATAGTATAACCATATCACACACCGCATACTGGCCCTTGGCTCATACGGGTGATAGAATACCAACAAGAGTCAACTGTGCAACGTATAAATATACAAGGCTGTACCACACAGTATATTGGCCCTTGGCTCATACTGGTGACAGCACAGAAAACATCATATACGCAGACCTGTGTATATATAGAATATACAGCATAGCTATATCACACACCGTATACTGGCCCTGGGCTCATACGGGTGATAGAATACCAACAAGAGTCAACTGTGCAACGTATAAATATACAAGGCTGTACCAGTGTACCACACAGTATATTGGCCCTTGGCTCATACTGGTGACAGCACAGAAGACATTATATACGCAGACCCATGTAATGATGTACGTATAGAATATACAATATAACTATATCACACACCGTATACTGGCGCTTAGCTCATACGGGTGATAGAATACCAACAAGAGCCAACTGTGCGATGTATAAATATACAAGGCTGTATCACACGCCGTATATTGGCCCTCGGCTCATATGGGTGACAGGCTAGCACACAAAGAGTTAAATGTACAGTTTCCATGTGTAAATATTATACAGTCACTTAGTTGCAATGTATAGTATAGAGAAACTGTGTCACACCACTTAGTAGCCTTGGGCTTTACAGGGGTGACAGAATACAAATAACCAGTTGCTCATGAAACTTACAAATGTACAAAGCTTTATCACACATGATAAAAGCCATATGATATACAGACACTTGTGTTAATGATATAGTATAGGAAGACCTTATCACACACCGTTTATTAGCCTTTGGCTTTATACGGAGGGACAAGACAGGACAAAACAAGTAACAATACTTTGTGTAGTGCTTGTGCAACTGCAATGTGAATTAGCACCGCAGCCAACTGAGCTCTCGATCTCAGCTGTGTGCCTGGTGTACTGCGTCATGTGAGCGGTCGATTTAATACCCCTATTCTGACGGATTTAAATCACCACAGCTCCTCACGGAGAGCGAGTCACAGTAACGAGACGGGGGGAGCAGAGAACGCGTGGCGTGTCCTTCTTCCCCTGGGAGACGAGTCACTATAGCTGCCCAGTGGGCTAGCGAGACACGCTCCGCAGCCGTCTATAGGGAAGGCGTCCGTTCCCGAAAGTGAGAGCCGGGAGGGACCGGCAAAACAGACAGACAGTACAGTACAATGAAAGACAGCTAGTCCAACAAGGGCAACCTCCTGACGCCGCGGCACGGGCGACCGGCCCGTGCCACCGTAGCACGGTGGTGTTTTTAGCTTTAGCCTCAAACACACTGATACAAAGAAGGCAACTCAGAGAGGAGCCAAGCTGGCTGCTCAGAGGGAGTTATACGCTTCTTACGGTAATACTTCAGTCCTTACCAACCGACTTACCGACGTCGCCGAGGAAAGAAAAGAGGAAGGGGAAATGACGTGTGCGAGCAAAGTAACCTCGGGAGGCGGTGCCTCACTCACACGTCATTTTCCCGTGGCTGTTAGCACGGGATCATCGGTAAGTCCGCTCGACGCTCCGCCTGCGGACGGAACTATCATTGGAGTGATCCAATATAGCGCTACATAACTATTATTAATATTTTCCATTAAGACATTCAACTGTTTGCATTGTCTATATTGTGCTTGTTGGTTTTTCATATTACTTATAATAATAATGAATTGCATTTTTATAGCGCTTTTCCAAGTGATCAAAGCGCTTTACAATGGTTCATTCATTCATACATTGGGAGGTGAAGCGGCGAACAGTCGACGCCAGCGTCCTCACTTCCACACACTTATAGAGTGTACTGTAAGTAAGTATCATACTCACGTTACATTAAATTCTTCCGGTCCCACAGATCGATCTCAAATGCCAGACGTTTGATGGTTTTCCCCATCTTGTCTGGCTTTGAGATGGACTGTGGATAGGTGAAGTTTTCAAACGTCTGGTGTTGTCGTCCTGGTGTGTAGGAGAACAGGGCATCAGTTTGGTACTCTTCAACAAAGGCAGCAATGTCCGCTTCTTGTTTAGCCACAGTGTGGGTTGTTTGGGAGCCTGAGAAATGGCCTATCCCAGAGGACAGGAAGAATTCTTCGAAATGTTTCCCAAATGGGCCAGACATTTCTGCACACCTAGCCACCTGCTCTGGTGTGTAGCGCCCCCGGGTCCACTTGAGAGTTTCTGAGAGAAAACAAAAACACCACAAAGTTAGCTTTGTACTTTATAATACAACTGTTAACTGGCTAAAAACATAATTCCTACCCTGTTAATAGATTGAAGGCATACCTTTTGAATTCATTGTTCATAAATTCATTGGCCAGATCCAAAGGAATATTTTCCCCAGGCCCACCACTCATGTTGGCCACTCTACCCCACACCATCTCCATGCTGAGCCGGAAAATAACCCTCAATTCCTAATGGACAACATAAACCAAGGGACAACATAAACCAAGGCTTAACAAATCTAAAAGACACAAACCACTATAGATGTACATTGCATCATACTGTCATCAAATTGTTACCGCCATACTATATACCAACCAGTTAGCATTTTGTGGCCAAGTATGAAGTACTTGTGGTGGTTGCCTTGCCAAAAGGACACAACGTCATGTTTCCAGAACTGCAGTAATCCTGGACCATCACCCTCTCTGACACAGTCCTGCCTAGCCATGTGACAAAGGCCTCTCCACATGAGTGCCTTGGTGTAGTTCAGGACCCTGTCCTGACTCTTGTCCTGATGGCACTCTGGTGAGCAGTACCATTCACCTTTTAGTGGAAATGCAAAAGATTACTCTTAAGTAAGACACATGACATGATGCGATCATAATGTCATTAAATGGTTTCATTGATTATTAACTTCTATAGAGGTCAAGCAATAGACGCACAGTAAATTATACCTCAATTTTTTTTTACGCTCCACAGGCCTCAAACACTGGATGTGGTACCACTCATTGTGGAGGCATCGAGCTTTCAGATGACACTCCTTTTTTTTATGGCATGTGCAATAAATATAACTAGAACTGTCCTCACAGATGGGACTACAGTACCAATCCCCCTTTGGCGCAGATGGAAGCTTGGTACAGGCCAAGTGGGTCCACATCTGAGGACAGTCATAGCTGGAGCACAGTAGCATTTCTCCACCTTTTTCTGTTGAGGAAACATAACAGGCTTGGTGAATCACAAACAACTTGTCTCCCATCTGAAGTTGCGGTCTTTAGTATACTATTTATTATTAGCCTTTATCTTCAACATGTGTGAGCTATGTCCATAACAAAGTGCAACTACTACTTCAACAACAATGTAAAAGAGCCTCCAAATGGTACACTGTGCAGTTTAAATTGAACAATGATTTGACCACCCACAATTGCACTTTTGGTGTTAACATTTCTTTACCTTCCTTGCAATGACAGAAAGGATATTTCTTTTGGCTGCCATCATCCTGTTGGGCAATTGTGGCCAACATGTTGATCTCCTCCTGTTTAGGAGCCAACCAGGAGAATTCTACTACTCTCTCTGCAAGGTCATAGAGCCACTGTAGTTTGTCAGCAGCCAGGTTAAATCCTGGGACATCATCAATCTGCCCGTGCAATGCCCAGGAAGTTGGCTGCACAGGCAGTGATGTATGCTGAACAACTAAACTGAAAATTAAAGAGTTGTGAATTACTAAAACGAGCTGATATAATAATACAGTATAAAGTTTGTTATTTTGTATAATCATCTTACCGCCATCATGTCTGCAGCATGTTGGAATTCTTCTTCACCTCCTCTTTCAGGGACCTGTGGCCAAATGCAATTTTCGTCTGGCCAAGAGTGCCACGTGCTGCCATGCTTTTCTCATGGTAGAGAAGATTAAAGTCATCCTGTAGTGTAGAACATAGAAGCATAGTATACATGTGATGCAAACCAGATGTGATAACATGGATTGTATACAAATTGTATGCCAAATTGCATTTGGTATACCTGCAGAAGGATCATCTCTTTATGAAAGTCTTGAGGAGCTTCAACAAGCCCCTCAAGTCTCTCTTCTGGGGTGTCATGGGTGACCCTTGTGTTTTGTGTCTTTCAATGCTCAAGCCATCTCCACAACAGAGGACAGGGAATGGCTTGCCATCCACAATGGGGACATGTTTGTGCAAGGCATCCAGAGAGAGAACTGGGGTTTGATTCAATGACACCCAAGTTCACCTAGGTGGAATTTATGGAACAACATTTCAACAAATATTATTGGTCTTTTACCTTCCAAATTATAGTGAATAATGTGAGTTACGTTGCTTACTAGTTCACTTTTTTGGGACATCTCATGATGATATAGTGTAGAGCATTATAATTTGGAATGTCAAAGACAGATGTCAACTCATCAGTCAACCAGGTTTCAGAAAATGCTAAGACTGAAACTTCATGATTTAAGGTGAGACACCCCAGGTGAAATCATGATTTTGCTTTCATAAACATGTTTTCTTTCAAACTAAAGCAAAATACACATTAAAAATACAGATTTAGATGTTTAGTTGGATAGTTTATTTTAGCCAATGACAGCTCGTTTTTCTGGGTGAAAAGCCACCATCTCTATTTTCATGATTGGTTGTTGGTACAAAGGAAGTGACCATATTTGGATCAGACCACAGTCAGCTCGAGGTCTAGACCTTTCCAATGATATATGCCATTATATGTTGTTGCCAAGGTTTGGATGAGATATTTTGTCTCAAAATAGTGGCTTTAAATAAAACGTTTTGGAATTTTACAATACAAATCTTTAAAGGCCGTTTTCTCAAAATGAGTTTTCCTCATACTTGGGACAAAGAATCTCCACTTCAGTTGAACTCACATACACCAAACGTTCCAGTCTTATTCATAACTATATTCCGCAGACATTTACACATGGATTTGTTGATATATCATTCACAGCCTGATTTACATCACATTTTATACCAAAAAAATGTTTTTATGCCTGTTGACACTATTTTCTGATTTGTGGAGTGATAATTAGAGATATCAAAAATCCCATGTGTAATTTTCTTTGTCTCTAATGTGCCAACAAAATGAAATGATAATTTTGAACCTGGCTTTATCCGATCTTCAGATTTATCGTCCCGAAATGTATGCAAATTAGCGCATATAATGCCTCATTTGCATATTTAAACATATAATTTCAGAAAACTTGTAATACAAAAAATCTTAGTTTTAATATAAGTAATCAACTGGAGAAGTTTCATTGTGATAGCTATTATTTAACTTTTTTTCCCTATTCACCTGGGGTGTCTCGCCTTAACAAAGACAAAAAATGAAAAAGTGCCTCATGATTTTTTGAGAGACTACGGATATTTAAGTGAAAAGTAGAGAACTGCTTTGTTTGGGGCTTTGGAATCTCAAGTAGTAGACTATGAAATTGTCGCAAGATAGTGACTCAGGAGTTAAAGAGCTAAAGAAGTTTGAATCAGGATCAAGAGGGTCCATACATTTAGAGTCACTACATACCCATATGGAAAAAAAATTACTAAATTTGTATATGTTTTACATGAAACTTGTAGTTAATATATATGACAGTCAAAGCAGATATAAGATCCATAGTATTTTTTTGTAAAGTGAAACTTATATAATTTTGTCATTTATATGAACTATATAAAACATTTAAAGCACATATAAGATCCATAGTATTTTTTTGTAAAGTGAAACTTATATAATTTTGTCATTTATAGGAACTATATAAAACAGTCAAAGCACATATAAGATCCATAGTAAGTTTTTGTAAAGTGAAACTTATATAATTTTGTCATTTATAGGAACTATATAAAACAGTCAAAGCACATATAAGAGCCATAGTAAGTTTTTGTAAAGTGAAACCTATATAATTTTGTAACTTATAAGAACTATATGTGACGGTAAATCCACATACAATATTCTTAGTAAATTAGTATAAATTGAAATATATATGAGATTATAAATAATTACTGCAGTACATCCACATACAAAATCCTTAGTAATTGTGTGTTGTCAAACTTGTAGAGTTGGGCAAACATCAGTGAAACCAAAATCTGATAGGATATTGTATAGAAACCATACAATACAGGCCATGTATGTCACAGAGACGTCCAAATTAAACAAAACCTAATCTTACAATGAAATAACATGAGATGACAAAATAATGAGTTGTATTCCCTTTTACATTTTATGACTCCTACATTATTTAAGATCCCCCCAGCCAGTGACCCCCCAGTGTGACACCCCCCACCCAGTGCCCCCCAGCCAGTGTCCCCCCAGTGTGATGCCCCCCCCCCAGCCAGTGTCCTCCCCAGCCAGTGTCCCCCCAGTGTGACACAAGCCCCCAGTGCCCCCCCAACCAGTGCCCCCCCCAGCCAGTGCCCCCCCAGCCAGTGTCACCACCAATGTCCCCCCATGTACCTCCCAATGCATTTTATTTTATACTGCTATGGTAACTTATAAGAATCTTCTAAAAAAAAAACTAAAAACAAAAAACATAAAGAGAGCATATCAAACACTTCACATATGTCAGGATGTGTCTGGGTAGCTCAGTCGGTAGAGCTCTCGCCTTAAGACCACAAGTTCGTGTGTTCGATCCTGGGCACTGGCAACTCAGCGTATGAGTAGCACAGCTTGGGTGCGGCAAGTGATGCGGGAATAATTGGGAGTTGATATAGTAGGTGTGGTGCTCTATCTCAGCAACTATCTCCCAGGGGTCTATAGCGCATATGTTTTTTATACCTATCATACACTTCACATATAAAAACTTATATATAGTCATAGATAAAACATATGTTTTTTTTATAACTATAAGGTATAATGTATTGGCTGACATATAACAATGTTATAAAAATCATATAAAAGAAGCATACTTTTCTTGTAAATTAAATGGTTACAAACTATAAAATACATACTATAATGGTATTTTTTTTATATATGGAAAGGATATATCTCATATAATTTAAAACTACAAACATTGTATGGAACATGTAAGGAAAATACAGTTTGCCATGTACTTACCTCATAGATCACATACATGTTGTTTACTTGATTCATACATGATTCACTTTATTGTCTTATATGAGGATTGTATGAAAGGTGCCACTTTCAAGAGTTCACATATAAAATCTAGTATGTACTTTACATGACATACATGTAAATGACATACATAAAAAATGTAAATACTTACTATTGGAGGCAACAGGACAACATATATGTTTCTTCTACTTTTTTTTCCATATGGGTAGGCTCAGATCAAAAGGATTGAAATACATAAGACTTGAGTCAGTTAACCTAAACTTGCATTTTAAATCCTCAACCAAGTTGATTTGTAACCCACAGTACAGGTGATTTGTAATCCACAGCAAGTGTCAGACTAACGGGAGGTCTGACTTAGGCTACACACACACACACACACACACACACACCCCCACACACACACACACACACACACACACACACGCGCACACACACACACACACACACACACACACACACTGTGGTCACTAACCTGGCCAGAAAGCACAGAGAAGAGATGTGAAGCAAGGGTTAACACCGCTGTGCAAGGAGGAGTTTCTCAGTAGGCCTAGGTCTAAACTGAAAGTATTGTCACATGCTCGCTACAAAACCTCCAACAGCACGTTCACAGAAATACAGTCAACTTTAAAGACCGGTGAGTATACAGCAGATAAAGACGTAATAAAGAATTAAAGGTTTGTTAAACTGTATCTTCCGATATTTTCATATTCCTTGAAATTCCCCTGCAGTCTGCAGTCAATGATCAATTGGTAAACATTACATGTTTTCATGGAGTATACCTTTCAACATGATTGTGCTCAATTCCAATACAATCCACATACATTAACATTACAACCCATGGCAGATAGTATTATGATCAAGTAGTGGCCATCTATCGCAACATTGTATTTTATTTATTTAAGGCCGTGTGTGGTAATACGTTCCATTGTACCTATCCTTGCTTAGATCCAAAGGTTACACGAAAGGGTGTGCTTTACCGTCATGGCACGCCTGCGTTGCTGCAGGTGCAGGAACGAGCCGATGAGCAAGTCCCATAGGCAGCGCAGAAGTGCCATTAATGACAGTAACACACACCCTTGAGTGTAGCATTGCGGTTACCCGATAACAAAAAGGAAAAAAAATAAACTCAATTATAAGATATTCAATAAATAGATAAACATGTATTTTTTTATGACAAAAAATGTCCCATGGAAACTAGCTATAGCCAGCCATGGACTGACCAGCACAGCAGATTTTTATGTTTTGATTAGGCGTGCCAGCATCATGCTCGTTTGAAGCAATAGATGTCTATTTCAACCAAGGAATCTGATTGTTTCCTCGAGACTACCTGTATGTGTTGTATAATGGACATTCATTATAGGTATGCCAGTCCACGCAAGAACAGTGAACAAGGAAAGACTGCTTTCATTTGTTATGCGCCATACAAATGGAACAAACTTCTAAACTCTCTGAAAGTGGTTGCATTGGTCCCCATAGAGACATTTAGGGTGCCACTGTAATGCTATATTTATGTGCAGCTGTGACATTGTAATGTGGTTGAAATGATTGGTATTGTATTTCATTTTAATTTAGTGTGTTTAATATGGGTGTCCTTCAAAAAGAGAGCTTATTGCTCTCAATTGCACAAATGTAAACTGTGAGGACTCCTCTCATGGTGAAAGTCTATGCCTTATGTATGATGAAATAGTGAGAGCTCTTCATGATGCTAGCAGGTTTTTATTCACCCGCCCTATAGGAAGGCCAAGAACATCAAGCCAGGGTGGAATAAATTTGTAGCTAGCCACCATGCAGAGGCCAATGAGGCCCATAAGGCCTGGTTAATAGCTGGCAGGCCCAGACAGGGACCTGTCCTTGAACATAAAAGAGTCCCTTAACAGGGCTAAAGCAGCTCTCCCATGTAATGTAGAGGGGGTAACAGTTCCAGTAGGCATCACTGCCCTCTGGAGGCAGCATTATGCAACACTATTTAATTGTGTTAATGATGAGCCTTATCATATAGGTACTATAGAAGAGGAAAGTACTTTTTTTTAACACCCACGAGGTTGTTAATGCCACACAGCAACTTGCTGACAGAAAATCCAGTGGTCTGGACAATATTACAGCAGAACACTTAAAGCTATAGCTGGTCCCAGATTGGCAGTGTTGTTGTCTATCTGCTTCTCAGGGATGTTAAATCATGGCACTTTACCAGACTCCATGCTGTCTGTCGTTCTGGTTCCTATAATAAAAGACAAAGCTGGGAAAGTAGGAAGTATAGATAACTACAGACCCATAGCTCTTGCCAGTACATTGTGTCTAAACTAAAGTACTAGAAAAGAAAAGTGGAGACCTATAGAAGGCAGGGCTCTACGGTGCTGGTTGGTTTTATTGATGCATCGAGAGCTTTTGATAGAATCAATCACTACAAGCTTTTGAATAAGCTCAAGCTTAGGGGTGTGCCAAGTTGTTTAATATGCATTCTTGTGTACTGGTATGCTAACCAGAAAATGCAGGTAAAGTGGGGGAGCACATTATCCACCCCTTTTCGGGTGGGTAATGGTGTCAGGCAGGGGGGGATTTTATCCCCAGCCCTCTTCAATTTATAGAGGACGGCCTGTCAATGCAGCTGGGGGGGGTGCAGAACAGGTGGTATGATTGGTGATAGCCTAATTAATCATTTTATGTATGCGGATGACCTTGACATACTTTCCTCTAGTAGCAGTAGAACCCGGAAGACTTGATGTGTAAGAAACATGACCGACCTCTGGAGCTGTTCTGTAAAGCCCGACACACACCGGCTGTGTCCCCCGCGCTGCGCCGCGCGGCGCGCACAGCCGCCTCCATTATTTTCAATGAACCTAACGCACACCGGCTCCGTCCGCCGCGCGGAGCCGCGCCGCGCCGCCCGGCGCGCCGATAGAACACAGTTCTATTTTCCAGGCGGCGCCGCGCAGCAACGCGCCGCGCCGCACACGGTCGCAGACGGTGTGTGGTGGGCTTAAGACAGACAACATGTGTGTTTGTCAGTTCTGCACGGAGTTAGACCACAGGTTACATAGAATTGTCTCTCTGGAGGAAGAGTGTGAAGGAAAGAAGGCTGAGCTGGCAAAGACGGAGGCTGAAGTTCAGCAGATGATCCAGGAGAGACAACTGAAGATTCAGGAGGTCCAACACTCTGTAGCTCAGCAAAAAAGATGCAGACGCAGAGATAGCAGACAGTGTGCTCGTCTTCACTGCTCTGATCGCCTGTATTGAGAGAAGCCAGGCTGAGCTTGTTACTGTAATTGAACAGAAGCAGAAAACTACAGAGAAACAGGCTGAAGGCTTCATCAAAGAGCTGCAACAAGACATCACTGAGTTAACGAAGAGAAGCTCCGAGCTGCAGCAGCTCTCACGCACTGAAGACCACATCCACCTCATCCAAAACTTCACATCCATCAACACCACCCACCAAGGACTGGACAAAGGTCAAGGTCCATCAGTATCCACATGTGGGGACTGTGAAGACAGCTGTGGCTCAACTGGAGAAGATACTCAGTCAAGAGATGGTGAAGAAGCTACGTGATGCTGAGCTGAGGAGCATCCAGCAATATGCAGTGGATGTAACTCTGGACCCTGATACAGCACATTGCAAACTCATCCTGACTGAGGTGTACAAGGCTCTTGCTGGCCTGATGTCCTCCTCCGTGTAAAACATAAGCCCCAGAAACTCAGAAAGTGGGAGTGTTTGTGGATTACGAGGATGGTCTGGTCTCCTTTTATGATGTGGAGGCCAGAGTTCACCTGTACTCTTTCACTGGCTGCACCTTCACTGAGAAACTCTATCCATTATTCAGTCCCCATCGTAGTAATGATAGTGAAAACTCTGCTCCTCGCCTGTCAATCACACAGTGTTATGCACCTTCGTCTAGGCCTCTAGGGTGAAGGAACGTAACCTAATTAAGGAGGAGACAGGGTTGAAAATAACGTTTAGTTTATTGTTATAGATCTTTTTCTTCTTTAGCAGAGACACGTTTACAGATTCTTGTTATTTTGGTTCACAAAGTGTATAGTATTGGCTTCGAGGTGCGGTTTACACACTAAGAAAAAGGTTCTACCGAAAAGTTAAACAAAAATACAATACTAACTAACCAAAAAGTACAATAAATCAGGGAAAATAAATACCTGGCACCCCTACATGCATGGTGGAAGTAGGAACCGGGCTTTACATTTGAAATTAGGAGTTTACAGACGTAATAAGTATAACTATATGAGAATTAACTTAAAGTTAAATAACTGAAAGGCTGAAGGCTTTAACTCAAATAGCTGGGAAATAAACAAAACCAAATGTAGCTAAGGCATGACTTACTGCAGAATGAAACAAATAACTTAGGAATAACAAAACTAAACAAACAGAACGAAAAAGGCAGGCAAACGAGCGGAGGACTAGAGGGATCGAGTCTCTGCTGCAAAATATGCTGCCGTCCCCCGGTGAAGTCCAAGTTCAACTGAGCTTTTATAGAGCGACAGGAACACGGCTCAGCCAACAGGAAACAGGGTGTTGCCGGGGAGAGCCAGTAAGGAAAGGAGGGGCAGGTCCAAGCAGGGACCTGTTAGGGCCGATTCATACTCCCATTTCGGCGCTGTAGTGCCGAAATGATTTCGGCTCGTCAGAAATTTTCAGTAGCACCGAAGAGCCGACTTTAGGACGGTACCCGCCCCCCCGAACCTCAAATGACGTCAAATTGTAGGCTCTACAGCGCCGAACCGACTTTTATTCGGCTCTAAAATAGGAGTATGAATCGGCCCTTACTCACAGCCATGTCTGTATTTATTCATTCACTGTAGCCAACAGTCTCATATTTTGCCAAACTCATTCATAATCAGGGAAGAAAGAAAAACACATGCCATTATAACACAATATTTCCAACTTAATAATTATTATCCCATTTTAATTATTGCCATAAATAATAAATATCCTTAAACAAATATAAACACATAACCAGAAGGACCGTGGTCCGTAACACACAGGCTAATTAGCATGTACAAGATAATTTGTATTAGTCACTATACCATTCTATTGAAGTAATTCACTTTCATGGTCACTGTGCATTAAAACATTACAGTTATTCCTCTTTAAAATTCAGTTTAAAATAAATAATGAAGAAAATAATACATGACGGGTGTTTTTGTATATTTTCATTATTTGATTTTGTTTTTACGCTATTGTAAGAATACAAAATATTGTCATATCACAATCAATGTAAAACAATATTTTGACACTGGAATCTGCACTCTGAGCCCGAGGATCGAGTGCTGATTTTGACAGCAAGTTTTGATTTAGTTTTAGTCATACTCGTTTGAATAGAATTCCACTTAGTTCGAGTCATATTTTAGTGATCTGAAATGTTTAAGTATAGTTTTAGTCGACTAAATCTATACGATTTTTGTCAACTAAATCTTCAGTAAATTTAGACGACTAAAATGTATCTTAGCAGACCGTGATGGTGTTATGCCTGATTTATCAGCCTTGTTCCCAGCCTTACTCATATACGATGAGCTGATTCATACTTTGCTGCGTGCCGAAAATAACATATGGCAAGCTCACAATGCATTGAGTTTTTGTCATCATAACTTAGCCTTTATTTCGTTTTTATCAGTTAAATATAGTCTATGGACATTTTTTGACAAAATCTAAACTCCGAGGAGAACACATTTCTCGTTCAAACTATTTTCAAAGGTTTCATGGTTTAAAAATAAATCCTATATTTATTTACTTTTGTCAAACTTTCACATATCGTGCATATGATGCATTGTGATCTTATATAGATCGGTATTTCCGAATAGCCCCGAAGTATAAATTCACCAAAAACAACGACGCATTGCCACGTGACACAATGTGAGCTTGTAGATCTGCATTTTTTGGGGGAATAGATTTTGTGTAGATGGGGAAAGAAAGCTGGTTAAGTGGTTAAGAAGGGTATTGTCAGTGGTGTAAAGTAACAAAGTACATATAACATTTACTTAAGTACTTACTTAAGTATAATTTTGATGTATTTGTGCTTTGCTTGAGCATTTTCAATTCCCAATATACTTTTACTTCTACTCCACTACATCTCAGAGGCAAATATTGTACTTTTACTACACTAAAATTATTTGAAAACTTGAGTTAATTGTTATTAGAAAATATATTACCCACTTAAGCCTTATACTAACTAGCTGATCTACATGAGTGTGACACATTGTGAGCTGGTAGCTATACATCTGCTATGTTCAAATGGTTTTTATACATTTGAAAACTTGGAATGGGACATTCTGCATAATGAGTACATGAGATGTACTTTTGGTACTTTAAGCACATTCTGATGCCAATACCTTTGTAGCTTTACGCACATTTTTAATTCCTGACTTTTACTTGTAATGTAGTTAGAGTAGTTCTCCATTATTGCAGTATTGATACTTTTACTTAAGTAAAACAACTGAGTACTTTTCCCACCACTGCCTTCAGTAATGATGCTACGACAAATGAAATGAATATTAATATGATTACTGTATATTCATATAGTCATATCACTGAATATTAATGTTTGGTGGTTTTGTTTACTGCATATTATTAACCTATATTAAAAGGAAAGGAAAGTGTCGTGTCGTCATTTTACATAATTTCGCCATTTTTACAACTTTTGTATTTTTTTTCTGTTCTGCATGTGTCCGTGGAGTTAGACCCCCAGGTGTGGTTAGAATATTGAATATTGTATTTTTGGTTTCTTCCTCAAATCTGATCCAATTGAGTCAAAAGGTCCAATCACTTTAGCAACATATTTATTTTATTTTATTTTTTCATTTTTTACTCAAAAGCTTTGCTTCTGTGTGTGTCCCTGGAAAACATATTTTGAGATGGGGGTACGCAAACAGATATAGTTGGGGGGTGTCGTTTTTCAGAGAACTTGTTAGGATGTAGTCCTACAATCACAATGACAATATTTGTAGAATAGGCCTCTGCTCTTAATGGCTTTAATACAAAGTGCATTATGCTATGTGGCTGGTGCTGAGTGAGTTACATAGAGCGTTAGTAGGTCAACTCATTTCACAACTCATAAAGAATTAAAAAAAAAACACCACGATGATGACCTACATACCACCCCCAACAGCTGGCTGCAACGGCTGCACGTGCATGTGAGTGTCAGCAGGGGGAGCTGTTTGACCGCTTAAAAGGGTAAATTGATCCTTATTCAGTTCAAACTTCACACATGTTCTGGTGAACATTATAGTGCGTTTTGTCTCTCACACACACACACACACACACACACACACACACACACACAATCGTCACACACCTTTCCTTAACATAGCCAACCACACCCAAGTGTATAGCCTTCTGAACCTCAGGACACGCACGCGCTCGCACACACCCACACCCTGCGGCGCAAACGTGTTGACTCACATCTTCTGTGTTGCTTTGCCCGTCTTTCTGTCTGTCTGCGTGTGTGTGTGTGTGTGTGTGTGTGTGTGTGTGTGCGCGCGCGCGAGAGAGAGAGAGATATTTGTGAGCTGTTGTGACAGGAAAAGGATGTCAAATGGAACAACCAACTAGGTTTTCTGTAGGCCTATTTCAGTTTTTTCAGAAAATATTAAGTTTATTAAGCATTCAAATGCTTAATAAAAAACAAGGATGTAGGCCTACAGCCTACATCAGATTGATTTACTGTAAAACTTTCAAATACCGGTTGTAGCAAAGCACATTATGAATAGTATAGCCTCTAGTACTGTGCAGTATTAGGTACTGTGCCTTTTCCTGTCACTACAGCTCACATCTCTCTCTCTCGCTCTCTCTCTCTCTCTCTCTCTCTCTCTCTCTCTCAGGCACACGCATGCACATGCACACACACACACACACACACACACACACACACACACACACACACACACGCACGCACGCACACACACACACACACACACACACACACGCCTCCTTTTGTAGGAATGTGGCAGCAGGAGGCAGGGACTTCCTGAAACATTTGCAGTCACATGACCACTCCTCCCCCTCCCCTCCCCCCTCTCCCATTAGTATTTATTTACACATCTCCACATCTTGCTACTATATAGTCTACTACTAGTTCTACTTCTACCACATATAGGCATTACATGTAGTAGTTTGATCCGGTTCCACAGATAAATATTGTGAAAATAGCCGAACCCTACAAGCTTATTTCCAGTGGTGTAAACTGTAAAGTAACTTAGTTTATTTTCAGTAAGTACAATTTTGAGTTATTTGTTGTTTTACGTGAGTAATTCCAATTTCCAATACTTTTACTTCAATTCCACTGTATATCAGATAAAAATATTATACTTTTACTCCACTACACCTTTATTTGAAAAGTTAATTCATAGTTAGGCCTACTATTTAATATTATTACACAACATTACATTACATTACACAACAAAGCTTCAGCCCTATACATTTTGGCCATTTGAAAATAGCCAATCTACAAGCTCAGAATTTTAGATGACTATTTCTATCTATTTGATGTCTTGCCATGTGTTGTTCTTGCTTAGGCTACTGTAAATCACTCTGGATTAAAAGCAGCTGCTAAATGCCTACATTGTAATTTGTAAATTGAATGAATGCATAAATGAATGAATGAATGACAATGGACGAAGACTCCCGGTGCATGGGGGCTCCTGACTGGTAGGTGAACCGGTAGCAGTGTTGGTTTTGTCGACTAAAACAAGACGAAAAATGTTCGTCGACTACCTCTTTTCACTGACGAAAACTAAATGAAAACTAAGCTATGATGACTAAAACTAAGACTAAATATACTGACAATTTCATCAAGAAATACAAACTAGACTATAATGTTAGGAAGGGACTAGTGGACAAGAGATCCAGTATGAGTCATTTTACACTTGGTTGCATGCTGAAAATATAGCCGATCTACAAGCTCGTGCTGCGACGTGTTGTGAGCTTGTAGATCGGCTATTTTCAGCAAGTGTAAAAAACTGTCATTACGACGGAATCAAGGCCCACCGAAATGCATTTCAGTCGACTAAATCAACTGTAGATTTAGTCGACTAAAATTGTATTATATTTAGTCGACTAAAACTAGACTAACACTAACACATTCCAGGTGACTAAAAAGACTGTGTGACTAAACTAAAATAGAAATGTGCTGCCAAAAACAACACTGGCCGGTAGTATACAAAAGTTTGTCCTCCCGGTTGGGCCTCCTCACTCATAGGTGAACCAGTAGGATATCATACAACAGCAGTGACAACAGTACACACAACTTTGTTTGGGGAGGAAATAATTAGCATATCGACTAAATTGGGGAGAAAAAAGGGGGTCAAAAACTAAAAAAAATAAATAATAAAAATAAAAAAAACTGTAGGCCCTATAGTATAAAGCACACCCCTATAGCCAAGCTTCATTGTCAAGTGTTTATTTTTGCTGCATGGGAGAACTCTGAGAGTGAATATAAACATATGAACATGAAAATACATCATTACAATATATTCTACAAAATTAAATACATAATCACGTAAATACATAATTGCAATACAGTATATTCTACAACATTAAACATATAGGCCTGTTACATAACTATTAAATAAGATTAAGATTCCAGTCATGTGGTCAGCTGTAAGTGTCATTAGAGCATACTTGAATTTATAAGTTTGATTATGATGATGATTATTAGTAGGCTATATATACTACTACTACTACTATTACTATACTACGTATACTACTACTACACATTTACCTAATTACTGTACTTAAGTACCAATTTCCAATATGTTTACCTCTACTCCTAGTATAATATAGTAGCCTATAGGCCTACTTTGATTATTATTACAAAATGTACATTAAACACTTTAGCCCTATATAGGCTATATAAATCGACCATTTGTAAATAGCCAATCTACAAGCTCGGAGAATGCGTTGTGATGCAATATGCACTGTGAGCTTGCAGATCTGCTATTTTCAAAAGATCTGTACACATTTGAACATTTTGAAAATTGTCAAATGGGACATTTAATGAGTAGGCCTATAGGCTACTTTCTACATATTTTGTACTGTAAGTGCATTTTGATACCAACACTTTATCAAGTAGGCCTATATTTTGAATTTTGTACTTTTACTTGTAACAACTTTTACATTGCAGTATTGATACTTTTAATACTATAAATGCGTACTTTCCCCACCACTGAACAGTATGCGACAGCACTGCAGTATACTATAGTAGGCTATGGCTGTATCTCATGCAGTGTTACTTGTGCTGTGTGTGAACAACAACAGTGTGTTCCAGTGCGTGGATGGACTGGTCAGTCACTAGTGTGAGAGAACAGGTGACGTCAATACCAGTTCGTTCCCAGTCCATGTCAATCACGATGACGCGACGTTTGTCACTATATCCATGGCGTTTCCGGTCCGGGAGGGGGCGGGTCTTATTCCCACCCCTCCCGCAAATCAGCTGCGTCAAGTCAGCCGGAACTAGCACGCGCAGCACAACAGCTGCTGTGTGGATTGTATGGTGAACTGCAAAATAAAAGCATAGAGTAGACAGAAAGCAAGCATCAAGAAGTAGGCCTAATTGTCTCCACCAGGCCGAAGGCATGGGGAGAGAGTATGTTTTGCACTCCGTCCACATGTGTCCGTCTGTGAACAGCTAATCTCGGGCACCGTTAACCCGGTCGATGCCAAATTTTGCACGTACACTCCCTGGATGCCAACGATGAACCTCTGCCCCAAAACTTCCAGAATGGCCTGTTATAGCGCCACCAGGAAGCCGATTTGTGCAAAACAAGTTTTTGGACAGTACACCTACAGATTTTGTCTAAACATCACGCAAATTGGTACACAGTCTCTCTAGAGCCATTCAACGAAACTCGTCTTTCAGATTTCTCAGATTCCATCCTGATTGGCTACGATTGGCTTCCAAAGTTCGCAGGAGTGCTCAGTTTCAAACAAAATGCTGTAAATCATGAACACATTGTGTGATTTCTGTGAAATTGTGCACGCACATTCCCACTAGGCCGAGGAAGGAATGCCACATGAACATTTTCAACTCAGCCTCATGGTGGCGCTATAACTGGCCGAAAAGTGTTTTTACCTCTAACTGCGGATAACTTTGTATGCCAACTCCCTAGAGGCCAAGGAAAAACATTTGCCTGGACATTTTCACATCTGCTCTGTATAGCGCCACCAGGAGGCCGACATATGTAAAACACATTTTCTAATAATTACTCCTTCAGTATCCAAATTTCATGCAAATCGGTACACATGCTCTCCATAGTCATGTGATCAAGACGGGTTTGTTTGATTTCTCATCATCCACCCTCATTGGCTACGATTGGCTTCAGGAGTAGCCCACTTTGTACCTGTTTTGTACAAATTGCCACAACTACTCAACGCAGCGTCCGATTGCGATGCAACTGTGCATGCATATTCCCACTAGGCTTTGGAAGAAAATGCCACTTGACAGTTTTCAAATCAGCCTCATGGTGGCGCTACAACAGGCGAAGCCGCGTGTCACACACACACACACACACACACACACACACACACACACACACACACACACACACACACACACACACTTATATTGCTCCCAAACATTTTGCCAAACATCACACACACACTCCTATCCTCCTGGTGGAGACCTGTGCCCAGAACGGCACTTTTTCTAGTTGTATCTGTGTCAAACAGTGACATTTTGTCGGGACTTTTTTGTCCCATTAAAGATTGTGCTACAACCTAGACACAATAATTCAACTAAGAGAAGAAACAACTAACAATCTATTAACATAGTGTATTATGTACAGTAGCTTCTAGCTTGTGTAAAATAAATAAATTAATTAAATAAGCGCAAGTGGTTACCTACGCCTACCCTCTTTATCCGACTATGTTGCTAAAGACAAAAGTGAAAAAAGAGAAAAGTAGCATATCATTGCTGTCGGGCAGAAACCGCATAACTCCATATATTTTGTTATTGGTAAATGAATGTTCCACTTCTCCATACCAGTTTCATACAAAAGTAGCATAATTAGCAGATCTAGGCCTACGCGGTCAAAACGCTATACGCGTTGACTTGCATTTCTGCTTTTGAAGAATATATTTAAGAATACAAAATTAAAAATAAGAAAAGGAGTGACAGACTTGAAATGAGATCTCTCTGAGCACATTTAGCTTCTTATTCCATGTTCTACTTATTCGAAGCCAGGTCGAACCGGTGCGGAAAGCCGGCATCAGAACCACTAAGCCAAAGGGATATCCTCATGACTCATGGGGAGATATTAGACTTTGGAGGTTCATGTGTTTGGTCTGACGGAGCATTGGTTCCGAACGACAACCTACCTCAAACCCTCACCCTAACCCTAACCTCCCACGGGGACAGCACATGCACCTAAACCTAACCCCAACCCTCTCCCGACCCCCAACGCACCTCAGACCAATGCTCCTTTCGAACCAATGCTCTGTCGGATCATAGTATATATGCCTCCCAGACTTTGGAGGCCATCAGACTGTGAGCCACTCTGCTACATGTATACCCCCACCTCTGCATACCCCCATTTGAGAACCAGCCTTTATAGGCCTATAACAGTACCATTTTTCAAACTTCTTTAAATGGACCCAGGGACGGATTGACCTCGACGAGGGCTGCATTTATTTTAGCATCTTTTATACCTAAATTGAACACAATCAACGGCCAATGAATGGCCCCAGGAGAGGCCCTTGTAAAAACCCAGTATCGCACAGTCCAGTGTCCCCAATAAAGGGCGTCTGAGAGCCAAGGGCCCCTGCCATATCCCCCCATAAGGGTCCATTTGGTTGATTTTGTACTTTCAGTTCACTGTACGGTCAAATAATTACGTAAAGATATGTAGGCTACCAATAATAATGTGTAGGCATAAGTCAGACAGTGGATCTGTGCATATAGCCTGATTCATCAGAACATAAAACATGCACATGGAAAAGATATTTGGCTTCAGACAGACAGACAAAATGAATGAATGCATGCCATGTTGTATTGTTTATTTCTGTTTTTTGTGCAGTCTGTGTTTTTATTTCTTTACCGCACAGCTGCCCCCCTTTGCCAACTTGTAGATTTATGTACTGTTCTTTATGAACTTTTAATCTTTTAAACCAATGACCTCTTCCTACAGGAAAGGATTCCATATAAGCCTTCTGGCTTCTTCCTTTCCTTGCATTGCATTTTTGTTTCTTTGATATGTTATTGTCTATTTCTTTGTACTAGGCCTACATGCTAAATAAATAAACCTAAACCTGAATGCATGGCTGAATGAATGGATGAATGAATGAACGAATGAACGAATGAATGAATGAATGAATGAATGAATGAATGAATGAATGAATGAATGAATGAATGATGGAGGATGCTGAGGACCCTGATGTAAATAAGTTTTAGTGCTCTTTCTGCATGTTTTTTTAATTAATCCTCGTAGCAGTTCTTGTATTGGCCTTCACTTTCGTTCTAAAAACTGTGAATACAAATTTCAATCCATCAACCAGACAGACAGACAGACAGACAGACAGACAGACAGACAGACAGACAGTGTGGGGTAGCCTACTTTAGCCACATTTATTTTTACAATTTATTTCAGTAAACCAAGATGGCACTTTTCAGCTGGCATCCAGCTTTTTTTTTATTCATTCATTGATTGATTGAAGTTTTTATTAACAGTTTGCAGAATTACAGTACATTTTCAAAGCACAACGCAATACAAACGACTTGAGTGGACGACCCAATGAAGCGCTAGTATACGCTCAAACAATCGCTTTTATTGTGCTGAGCCCAGTCGCGCACAGCGGAAGCAGCGTGCTGCTGGCGTGTGTGCGTTGTGTGTGTTGACTCGCCCGGCAGCAGCAAGCAAGCAGGTCAGGATAGATCCTCCATATTATTCCTGCTGCTGCTAGCTCCGTTCCAACCACACCGGCAAAAAAAAAAAAAAAAAAAAAAAACACCACCACCACACACACACACACACACACACACACACACAGTACTGCTGCCACTCCCGAATTCCTCCTGACTGCTGCTTTTCTTTGTGTTTCGGGACGAAAAGGACAGGGGACATTGTGGACACTTTCTAACGTTGACTTTCTAAGCATGACGAGGAGGATGAGGAGGGCGATGATGGACGTGATGGTGGACATCTGATCTCACTGGACTGGGCTGTGTGTGTGTGGGGAGGGAAAGAAGAATGATAATCCCATGGTGGCTCCACCAACAACCTGGGATCATCAGCCCAACACCACCACGTCCAGATCTGTGATCCTCGGGATTCAAAGACCAACAACGGGACGGAATCGGCAGTCGAGGCCTCGATCGCTGACTAGAATAACCGTGGAAATAAATCAGATCGGCTAGCAAACGGTGGAGGATGGACGGGAGGGATCGCAGATTTTTTTCCTCCATGGATTAAATAGGAAGCCAGCAGCTAGCCTAACTGCGGCTAGGCTAACTAACACAGCAGTATAAAGTTGTGTACTGTGTGGCTGTGGTTGGTGGGGATCGATCGCTGGTTTAAGGCTGGGTTGTGAAGCCAGTAGGACTTGTTAGAAAGGTCCTCTGACTCACTGACGTGGTGATTTATACAGTGTTTTCTTCTTTTTTGTTTTTAGGTATTGCGTTTTTTTTTCTTTTCTTATTTTCTTTGGAACACCCCCTGTACGGACTGCACGTCAACGAAAACGTAGCTTTGGGATCTATTAAATAAAATAAAAAATATATAAAGTTGACAAGATGTCAGCCAAGGTCCGCCTGAAGAAGTTGGAGTCTCTGCTCCTGGGAGGCACGCAGGAGAACCCCAGCTGCCTGAGCGTGGAGACTCTGTTGGACCTGCTCATCTGTCTGTTCAACGAGTGCTCCAACTCCCCCATGAAGAGGGAGAAGCACGTCCAAGACTTCCTGGAGTGGGGTGAGAGATTGCTCATTTTGTTATTGTTGTTGTTTCAGATTTTTGGGATATTTGGGATTTTGAAGGGATTGTAGCAGTGGTTCCCACTATAGGGGTCCTTGGCTTGAGGGAGTTCCAGGGGGTCCACCATGCTAAATTATAGTTGGGAATCAAATGGACTCTTTTGGGTCTGTACTCTGTAACTCTGAGAGTGTACACCATTTGTACACTCTCAGAGTTAACTTAAGTTTGATTTGACAATATAAATCGGGGGGTCCCAGAGATAGAAATGCCATTAAATGGGGGCACTGTAGACTAATTCACGTCAAACGGGGGGGGGTCCTTGAAATGAAAATATGTCCGAGAATCACTGCTAGAGCTGTAACAATATTCTTTCATGGGGGGTCCCCTGGCATACCTTTTTAAATGGGGGTCCGGCCCCCTTTTGAGATGCAGCATCTCATTTTCAAAGGGGGACCCTCCTCGCCCCTTAATTCGGGACCCCTTGGTTATACCTTTTCTGTATTTTGGGCGTCAAGGGCGCCCGTGCAACATGAACAAAATAAGTTACAGTATACTGTAAGGGTCCATTTTAAAGCCCCCCCCTCAATCAATCAACCAACCAACCAGGGGGTCTATAGCTGAGAGCAGGTCCATTTGGTTACAATTGTGTGCTCCCAGAGTTATGGGGCTCCTTATTGAACTGACAAAAAGATTGAGGAGCAAAAATGTTGGTCCATCGAAGCCCCTCACCACCTGTTTAGTGCACGGGCTTCTCCATGTCTGGCCCTTGGACCCACCCCTTCCCATCTAATATCAGTTCAATATTATGTCAAGGGTAGGAAGAGGAGGATGTTTAGGCCTGTCTGATTGACTTTTATACCACTTAAATGGTATAAAAGATTTGGTTTCTCCAGATTGGGGTGAATTGCCGATTTACGGTGAAGTGAGAATCGTCCGATTGATCAGAACGAACACCTCTATACCAATATAGAGGTCCCAACGAAAACACGTTTTGAAATGGGTCGTCCAAGAAGGCCTCATATACGTATATCATTTTTGGGGGTCCTTGACCTTGACATGAAAGGGTTTTAGTCGAGAACAACTGGTATAATCCTGTCTGGATGGATGTCTATACTGCAATTTGCAATACTATGTTAAATGTTAGAGTTGCGACATTGACAGCCCATATAACACCCAAGCAGAAAAGAGCTATCAGATTGCACATTAAACCATGCTTAACTCGCCAACATTGCAGCTGTGTACGGAAAGCTGGACTAATCCTCTTTCTGTCCTCAAAAGTATTTGTTTCATAAAAAAAATCACACTTGTGTGAAGTGAGGGTCCGCCATATAGACCTGTGTAACACCTGTTATGTGAGCTACTTTCTGTCAAGAGATTCCGTGCAGTGTGTGTGTGTGTGCGGCAGTGGTTCCCAAAGTGGGGTCCGGGGACACCCGCAGGGGGTCTTTGAAGGGGGTAAATCCAGGGGGTCCCAAATGTGCTAAATGATAGTTAGGAACCAAATGGACCCTTATGGGTCTGTAACTCTGAAACTCTCGGAATTAAGTTAACATTGCTTTTTCACAATATAAATCAGGGGTCCCAGAGATAGAAATACCATTAAATGGGGGTCTGACGTCTGTAGACTAGTATGCATCACTGCTAGAGCCGTAGAAGACTTCTCTTATGGGGAGGGGTCCCTGGAATATCTTTTCAAATGGGGGGCTAATGAGTGTCCATTTGGGGGTCCTTGACATGAAAAAGTTTGGGAACCACTGTCCTCCTAGTGTACCCTCACCAAATAACATGCAGTACTCCTGGTACAGTATATACAGTAAACTGCTTACCCCTGGTCAGTCCCCTGGGACGCCTGCTGGAGTCCGTTGCTCTCCCCAGGATCGGCTACTTTCACTCAGTTTGGGTCCCGGCAGGGAGAGACGTAAATATTTCTTTTTGGGGGTCACGACAACAAGAAAAAACGCTTTAGGAACCCGCCCGGTCTATAGTTCTGGTCTTGAATGGATGTTGGTTTTAATAATGTGCACAGTCAGTCTGCTGTGTACTGTGTTGTACGTGTGCATGGCATGTATGTGTGTGTTGTTGCATGTCCATGCATTGTCCAGTGGTTTGTGTTTGAGTGTTGTTGTTGTATTGTCCCGTGTTGCATTGTGGGTACATTCCTGCTGCCTATATGTAACGGGCTACATGGCGTAATAAGGTGCTGGTGATTTTCATTAACCCATTTAGGCCGAAATTAAAAAAGAAAAGATCCTGAAAAACCTCATGTTTCAGTATCAGTGCCAGTGGTTCTCAATATTTCATGTCAAGGACTCCAAAAATGATCTGTAATTGGCCGCCGACCCCATCTGAAAACATGTTCCAGGGACCCTCCAGAAGCAAATATTTGAGTTAAAGACTGAAACTCTTTGAAAGATTTGAGGCAATTCTTTTTTTCAAAAAAAGCAGACCTACAAGCTCGTAGCACGGCACTCGGTGCCGCGCTATGAGCTTGTAGATCTGCTATTTTTCAATAGCTAAAGTATAACATAATGCTTTAAAACACCACAAAATGGGTTAAGCATGCCCATGAGTTCAGTTCAACATCCCACATGCATGGGCCTATTCAGTATTTTAGCTGTGACGTGAGCGCCCCCCTCCTGAGATACTTCCGGGTCCTACTTTTGTGTCCCCATAGAGTTATACTGTGACGCTCCGTCTGACTAAATCTGAGACGAAAACAACCACGAAAGTCTAATTTTACCACTTTCTTCTTAACAACAAAGCTGCGCTGCTCTCCCAAATCTGGCTGTGACAGGCCGTCTGCCCCACATGGAATACTATCGCCATTTAATTTTATTGTCAACTAAAAAAGATTCAACATACTCAAGCCTGCACACATTCTAAATATGCCCCGAAATATTTTACTGATATTATTTTACCTTCAATAATAATGATAATAATAGTCTTTATTGTCTCCCCACATCATATATTATTGTTGTCATGGACACATTAATAATTCTACTCGAGTTGGAAGCATTAAGACCCATTTTAACCCTCAATGGCTTCCTTTCTGAAAAATAACGTCATTGTAAAAAGATTCTCGCGTTTAGATATTCTATTTACAATGAGATGCGGACGGGAGCTGGTGCCACTTGGACCCGGACGTAACGTAGCACTACAAAATGACGTCGAACTTAAATACTGAATAGTGTCACGTATTTGATTTATCAACAACATCGAACGAAAAGGTCTAGGGATCATGTGGCCGATGAGACATTTTCGCAGATATCAATATTGATTATTTGCAGGGTAATATCTGCCGATACCGATTCTGACCGATTCCGATATTATACAGAGGAATACTTTATTAACAGGCCCAAAGCCTGTTAATAAAGTATTCAATCACTCAATAAATGGCCTATACTCCATTTCCAAGTGTCTGTTTTCTCTACCAGTGATGTAAATAGGTTTTCAATGTAATGAGTCCCGGGATGCAGGGATGGAATTTTAGAGTGTTTAGAGTCCCAGGGACATTTTATGAGTCCCACTTCAACGACGTTAGGAGTCATATTTTTCATTTTTATTTTATTTTTTATTTACAAATTGCAGCATTTAATTCCCATTTTATATGGTTATAATTAGGTTGTATTCATGTAGAAAACAGAAGAATAAATTATTATTATAATATAACTAAAGCTATAGCAAAATAAACTAGAATAAAAAACAGTACAGTAGTGCATCCCGTGGATGCAGAGGTCGTTGGTTGATTGCGTCCCTTAACTCTAAACTGCGTGCTCTGCTCAACAGAATGACTACTGAAGGAGAACAAATGTAGAAATAATGTGGCTTTTGTTGTAGACTAGAGGTACTAGACACGTTTGATTTATATTGAACTCATTGATGACTTTTTTTTTTACATTAACCCATTTTGGCAGGAACCCCTTTTGGTGTTAGCATTATGCTATGCTTTAGCTATTGAAAAATGGCAGATCTACAAACTCATATGAGCTTGTAGGTCTGCTATGTTTTTAAAGTCGAAGAACGACTGACATAGAAACATAGCTTTTTCAGAAAACTGTCAGGATGTAGAAGACATTTTTAGAATCTGATCTCAGTTCAGAATGGGTTCAGAATCATTACAATAATCTGTATTATTTTGAGACCCTTCCGATACCGATATGGCCTATTCCGATTATGCTACCGATTAATCGTGCATCCCTAGCGATATTACCGATGTCGATATGATCTCATTCTGTATTAAAAAAAATATATATATAATAATTTTGTCCATTCTGAAATATACATGTAACAGTGTACTGTATATCGGCACTGCAGGCTTAGGCAAGTCATATTATTTAACTTTAATAATACCGTATATTTATTGTGAGCCTGTTGATCTGTTCAAGCTGTTGCTTTGGGCTCGTTTGTCAGATTTTTCGGGCAGAGGCCGATTTAATCAAATGACCAACTAGAATTGCCTGATACCGATATATTTTGCCGATTAATCTCTCATCACTAGCAAGTTCAGAACTTTATGTTTGGTGCACTAGATTTATGTCTCTGTTCGTAGTGTTGTTTTCGTCGACTAACACTATGAAAGAAAGAAACGAGAGAATGGGTTGGATGCCACTTAACACCCACGCGCCTTCTAATGAGTGCAAAATCTGTCTTGGAAGAGCCACCCATCGACTAATCTAATATACGGCAACCTTCCCCCGTGTTTCTTCACTGGTCCGATCCAGAAGAACACAGTTTGCCGGCCACTGCTATACAGAGCCGACGATGAGGTTATATCTTCCCTCCTTCTCTGGAGTCCTGCCTCAAAGCAGACCAGGGGTAGAAAGCTGTCGTTCCCTGGGTTCCCTATAGCGTTCCATCGCTATAGGGGACACATGCTTCAGTAGGCAGGAACTGGGGGTGGCAATGAAGGACCGGGAAGTCTGGCGTATAGCATTGTGGAATCCATGATCTCGACCGCGGTCGAAAAATGATGATGATGAACACTATGACGAGACATTTTCGTCGACTACCTTTTTTCACGGACAAAAACTACATAAAGACTACCGGTAAATCTAAAATAGCCGATCTAAAAGCTCACAACGCGTCGCAGTGCGACGCGTTGTGAGCTTTTAGATCGGCTATTTTCAGCAAGCGTAAAATCAGCCATTACGACTAAAATATGTGACTAAAACTAAAATCTAATTTTGCTGCCAAAAACAACACTGCTCACAAGCTCACAACACGTCGCTTCGTGAGATTTGTCGTACATCGGCTATTTTCACTACTTTTTCAAGATTTGTTAGACTAATTCATGGAATGTCTTTTTTTTCCTCCTCCTTTTTGGTTTCTTCATGAACTGGAAATCATTGTTGCTGCATTTTGTTTTTTAATCCATGGTGCTTTTTTGGGAATGACGTTGAAAGAGCAATTTACCCCATTTGTGATCGGCACTTTACCCTATCTGGAGAAACCGATCTTTTACACCATTTAAGTGGTATAAAATGTCAATCGGATTTATAGAACATAACATCATTTAGCATTTTTGTGACGGGCCTAAACATTCTCCCCTTCCTCCGCACACACACAGGAACAGTTTTGATCGGGATCGTCCCCCCCCCCCCCCCCAAAAGCTTCCCTAATATTGCAAATGTTTTGAAACAAAAATATTTAAACGAAATGTAACCCAATGAAATAAATGAATATTATAATGAATAATGAAACCCACACATGTTTATTTCCCCACAGACTGTGCAGTGCTGAGTCTGGGGTTGGCGTCCTTTAGCTCCCTTTGACCCCATTCTGAACGGGAACCTCCTTTTGCTGTTTTTTAAGCATTATGTTATACTTTAGCTATTGAAAAATCGCAGATCTACAAGCTCGTAGGGTACCGCGCTACGAGCTTGCAGGTCTGCTATTTTTGAAAAACGTCAAAAGTCTTTCAATGTATATTCTTTCAGAGCGAACGTTTTTTTTTAACTCAAATCTTCTTCTGAGAGGGGGGTCCCTGGAACAACATATTTTCAGATGGGGGTCGGTGGCCGATTTACATATCATTTTTGGGGTCCTTGACATGAAATATTGAGCATCACTGATGGGTATACACACAGGTATTTCAGAAAACTTGTCAGGATTTAGAAAACATTTTTTTAATTTTGACGTCATGGGTTAACGATTCCTATAGACAAATCCACAGAGGGGTGCCCTGGGAGCGGCGGCCATTACTGAGGTGTAATCCATGGAGCAGGTGCTCGCGTATAGGCCAGGTGTGGCTAATCAGTGCTGCTGTGCTTAACACATTTTGTACATAACACGTCCTGAAACGTCATAAGGATTGGAACCGAGAGGTGCCTTAGACGTCTGTGGACGTCCTAGCGACGTCCAAACGACGCGGGGCGAGATAATAATATTCAGAATAATTACTTCTTTTTTTTTTGGCATTTCGCTTTTCGCTTGCCGTATGCTAACGCTCTGTGAAACTATTAGCTTGTCATTGACTCCCATGTTAGCGCGGCGGAAAGAATGACTCGTATCTCCTCATCCAGGGCGCTCTCCGTGGTGATGAATGGATCGATATGCTGGCGCTGCGTTTCTGCTCCTCATCCGTCTCTCCCGCAAAATATGAACTCTTTTTGTAGCGTATATAAATATATTAAGATGATCGGAGATTGTGATGGCACTTTGTCAGTCAACTTTTTTAAGAAAGTATTTCCGGTTCATGGCTTTCAAAATGGAAGCGATCACTACTCTGGCGATTACTCCGGCGCAAGCAACGCCTTTATTTTGATGCAGTTCCGGTACTAAATGTGTTAATGGTACACCTCAGTAATGGCCGCACCCAGGCAACCCTCTGTGGATTTGTCTATATATTCCTTTTTTATTTTTTCTTTGTGTGTGTGTGTGTTTGTTCTTTCCATTCGTACGCTCTCAGAGTTATAGACCTGGCTGTAAGGGTCCATTTAAAGCCCTCAATCAAGTTAACCAACCAGGGGGTTTAGCTGAGAGCCTTACGGCTCCTTGAACCGACACAAATGTACGTCTGAGAGGCTACAAATTGCACCAAATGGAATTGCAGATCTACAATTGCAACGTTGCAATTTGTTCGTTGCAATCGGTGCCGCCGCTATGAGCTTGTAGATCTGCTATTTTTTCCAATAGCTAAAGTATCACATAATGCTTTAAAACACCAAAAAGGGGTTAAAATAAAGTAAGTCTCGTAAAGGCTCTACAAAGCGGTGTGCGGATGTTCTTCCTCTTCCTTGATGGTCCTTGGGATTAACCCATTTTGGGCGGGAACCCCTTTTGGTGTTAGCATCATGTTATGCTTTAGCTATTGAAAAATAGCAGATCTTCGAGCTCAAAGCGCGCCACCGAGTGGCGCGCTTTGAGCTTGTAGGTCTGCTATTTAAAAAAAAATCGAAGAACGACTGACATAGAAACATAGCTTTTTCAGAAAACTGTCAGGATGTAGAAGACATTTTTAGAATCTGATCTCAGGTCAAAATTAACTTTTTTTTCCTCCTCGAACAACCGGTATTGCAATTAGACGGGAAGTCCATTGTGATCGGATAAAACCGGTTCACGGACTTCCTAAATGTGATGGAATGGAATGGAACCCATTCTGGTTCCTCCATGATGTTGGATCCGGCTCCTCCGGTTCTGCCGGTTCTGGAATTCAGTGTTGATTTTTTGTCACATCACTTTCTTTTTTCTTCGTTTTTAGTCATCACATTTTAGTCACCTGAAATGTAATATCATACGATTTTTGGTCGACTAAAATCTACAGTTGATTTTGTTGAGACAAATGCATTTTGTGCCGGTGCCTTGATGGGCGTCATAAATGCCTGGTTTTACACTTATAGTTGCTGAAAATAGCAGATCTGTAGATCTGCTATTTTCAGCACGCAACCGCGCACAAGGACTTGTCTTTTAGTTCTTACTGGATCTCTTGTCCACTATAGCCAGACATTGTAGTCTAGTTTTTATTTCTTGACAAGATTTTAGTCATCGATTTTTTTTCTGTCATAGTTTTAGCTGACGAAACCAACACTATTCCAGATCCCAACCCTACCATGAAAAATGGAGCCCCATTTAACACATTTAGACAGTTTTTTTTTTAAAACCCATGTTTCTATGTCAGTCGTTCTCATACATTTTCATGTCAAGGACCCCCAAAAATATCTGTATTTGGCTGCCGGCCCCCTTATCTGAAAATATGTAGTTCCAGGGACACACCCCCCCAGAAGCAAAGATTTTAGTTAAAAAACGTTCGCTCTGAAATAATATATATTCAAAGATTTGCACCACATTTTCACCACACATTGCCAGTGGGCCTAATCATGGTAATAATCCCCTCACCTGTGCAATTTCCAGCCTCTGCCTCAGCCAATTGATTGCCACGGCAACCCCACACCTGACAATTGATTAGCCTACTTAACCAGTCCACTTTTCACAGTCAGGCAGTTTGCCCTCTTCACACACAGGCAGATACAGACATCTCCATGTGGGACACAGACGGACAGTTAAAACGGGTGCTGTGACGAGTTGACAACGGGTACTATTAGGTTCCCAAGTTGCATCGTTCTCAAGTAGGCCAGTGGCCGACGGGCACGTATATACAGGTCTAGTTATCCCCTCTCGGAACCCTCCGTAAAGTCTCTGACATTTGGATGTTACTTTAAGTAAGGTTCCTATGCATTTATTCCACGCGTTATGGTACACAGACGTACATACCCTCCGTGCAGGCCGTGCTGCGGCCTTTTGGTGGTGGTGAGATGTTTCAAAAGAAGCATAAATCGGCTATAGGAGACAACGGAAACGTGAGAGAAATTTTCATTTGGCTTTGTTTGACCGTTTTGACTCCTCTGAAATTCTCTCTTCCTTCCTTCCTTCCTTGACTTCCTTATTGACTTCCCATTGTACCGCCTCCCGCACCGGGACTGGCTAGTGTCTGTGTACCATAACGCGTGGAATAAATGCATAGGGACCCGTCGTAAAGTAACATCCAAATGTCAGAAACTTTACGGAGGGTTCCGAGAGGGGCTAAGGTCTAGTATAGATAATGACAGCCATGGATATGTATTACTGCCGGTTTACTATCCTATACCAGGACTTCTGGTACCTCTTGTTTTATCTACCTACCAGGACCTCTAGTACCGCTGGCTTTATCTACCTACCAGGACCTCTAGTACCGCTGGTTTTATCTACCTACCAGCCAGGACCTCTAGTACTGCTGGTTTTATCTACCTACCAGGACCTCTAGTACTGCTGGTTTTATCTACCTACCAGGACCTCTAGTACCGCTGGCTTTATCTACCTACCAGGACCTCTAGTACCGCTGGCTTTATCTACCTACCAGGACCTCTAGTACCGCTGGTTTTATCTACCTACCAGCCAGGACCTCTAGTACTGCTGGTTTTATCTACCTACCAGGACCTCTAGTACTGCTGGTTTTATCTACCTACCAGGACCTCTAGTACCGCTGGCTTTATCTACCTACCAGGACCTCTAGTACCGCTGGCTTTATCTACCTACCAGGACCTCTAGTACCGCTGGTTTTATTTACCTACCAGCCAGGACCTCTAGTACTGCTGGTTTTATCTACCTACCAGGACCTCTAGTACTGCTGGTTTTATCTACCTACCAGGACCTCTAGTACCGCTGGCTTTATCTACCTACCAGGACCTCTAGTACTGCTGGTTTTATCGACCTACCAGGACATACCTATGTTTCTATGTCAGTGGTGCTCAATATTTCATGTCAAGGACCCCAAAAATTATATGTAATTGGCCACCGACCCCCATCTGAAAATATGTTGTTCCAGGGACCCCCCCCCCCCACCCCCCCCAGAAGCAAAGATTTGAGTTATAAACGTTCGCTCTGAAAGAATATATATTCAAAGATTTGCGCGACATTTTCACAATTTGCAGCTTGCAGGTATGAGCTAGCGGGTAAATGGGGCTGGTCAAGGTCTCGGGTTCCATCTCCGATATTTAAGAGGTTAATTAATACCAACTCCGCTATAGTTTACCAACTCCCAATAGTTTTAATTTAGTTTCAGTCACATTTTAGTCACCTGGAATGTTTTAGTGTTAGTCTAGTTTTAGTCGACTAAATATCATAAGATTTTAGTGGACTAAATCTAGAGCTGGTTTAGTCGACTAAAATGTATTTTGGTGGGCCTCGATGCCACCGTAATGGCTGATCTGTAGATCGGCTATTTTCAGCACGCAACCAAGTGTCAAATGACTTATACTGGATCTCTTGTCCACTATAGTCCCTTCCTAACATTTTAGGAATTGTCAGTAGTTTTAGTCCTCATAGCTTAGTTCTCATTTAGTTTCCATTTAGTTTTCGTCAGTGAAAAAAGGTAGTCGACGAACATTTTTCGTCTTAGTTTTAGTCGACGATATCAACACTTATGCTAGAATATTTGTTTCCATTAGGACAGACTGAAAATGAGTGTTATACTTGGCACTGTGAGCTTGTAGATTTGCTATTTTTTGGTGAAGAGACTTGGGACTTGTCGCCCCTTTAATCCGTAAACTTTCTTTGCCATTTTATTTTTTTACTATTTAGATTTTTTTTTTTTATTGTTCAACTAGTCGAACTATTAACTATAAAGTTATTAAAATAGTAAACAAAATAATGGGGGCCTTGTGGGGTACTGTAGGCTGAAAAATAATGCACCAAGTACGGTTTCAAGTGGGGACATCGATACATTCTAAATATAGTATTCTGAGGCACCACTGGACCTTTGGTGTTTTAAACATTATGTCTTATAATGTAGCTATTGCTAAATAGCAGATCTACAAGCTCATTGCGCGCCACCGAGTGGCCAGCTACGAGCTTGTAGGTCTGCTATTTTTGAAAAATCGCGAAAATGTGCCTCAAATCTTTGAATATATATATCTTTCAGATATTCTGGGAGGGGGGTCCCTGGAACAACATATTTTCAGATGGGGGGTCGGAGGCATATTAGTATTACATATAATAGTTGGGATCCTTGACATGAAATATAGAGTTTTTTTCAGAAAAAAATGCATTTAAAAATGGGTGTGACGTGGCTATATGCCGCTTTCTCTCCTCCACGTCATCAGTGCCCTGGTCGGAATAACAGGGCATAATAATAATAAAGGAACTGGTCGGAATAACGTGTTCCTTCCGCGCGCTATAGAGCGCCGAAGTCCCCTCGATTCCCCTGATTCACGGGAAAGTGATTTATTTCTCTATGATGGAGAATAACATGGGGGTCATCTTGAAATCTTTTCATATAGGCATCGTGGTCCAAAAATAAACAAGCTGTCTATGGCGTTTGTTTATTGTCAGGGGAGGTGTCTCTGTATCGTTTGCGACAGTCAGTCACTCATATATTACGGTATGATACAGTCCGTTTCTAGTGAAAATGTAACTAATTCAGTAGCAGTGACAATAGCGTCTTCTCTCGGTCAGTTGATTCTTCATATCCATGTGAGTGAGACGGCTGGGATGATTTTGTTTATTTTTCAAACACAGTTCTTAATATGAGGCGATCTAAAACCCCCTATGGATGGATGGATTACAATACAAATAAAAAAGTACACGAACCTGTGGATTTGCGCCCTCTACCGATATTGACGTCAGACTTCGGTGCTCTATACGACCAACAACAGGGGAAACCCCCCCCCCCCCTGTCAGGTGAATAGAATGTACTTGGACTCCTCATGCACAGAAGGAAGCACGAGGTTCAGTCCGCTGTCTTATTTAGAAGGCACATTTGTATATACAATCGTCCTCGGGTCTCTAAATGGGCTTATAGATAATTGACACTGGGTGAAGAAATGGGTTGCAAAATCGTGGGATGAAATTTATATATATATATATAAAAAAAAAGGGCACCCTACACAGGGTGACACGACGACGCCCACTATTTGGAAGCTCCTGATGTAGGACAATCACATGGACGGAGGAGCCTGGAGATCAGTCAGCCCCCCACTCACACAGTCTATAAATGCAGCATGAACACGCTCCCTGGCGGTTTGGTGCCCTTGCTTTGTGTCCTAGTTTAGAGCGTTCCTCTCTCTCTCTCTCTCTCTCTGTCGCTGCAGAGGTGAATGAACGCACGCTGCATATTCGCTCCCCTTATCAGCCCCTGCACTGTGACTAGAGAGAGAGACACAGACACGTGTGTGTGTGTGTGTGTGTGTGTGTGCGTGTGCGTGCGCAAGACTCGTGCTATAACTGCTCTGTTTACGTTGTGTCAAAGTGATAGTTCCGTTTTTGAGGAAGTGGAGTGATGGCTCCTCTGATTGCGGTGAGCCCACCTTATATGCATATATTTTTCTCTCTTTTCAGTATTATCAAGGCCTGTCACAATTTTAATTACATAATTACCTGGATTATTATCTTTTTTTGTTTGTTTGTTACATTCATGGCAATGTAAACTACACACAACCCAATCCTTTACGACGGAATTTAATCATTAAGACCCGAAACACCATCCGTGTCACCTTAGCTATTGGCTAACTTTTAACTATTGAAAAATAGCAGACCTGCAAGCTCATAGCGTGGCACGCTATGAGCTTGTAGGTCTGCTATTTTTTGATAAATCTTAAAAAAATGTGGCACAAATCTTTGAATGTACATAGCGAACGTTTTTAACTCATAGTGGTCCCTTGGGTCCCTGGAACAACATGTTTTCAGATGGGGCGGCCAAATGCATATAATTCTATAGGGGTCCTTGACATGAAATAGTTTGAGCACCGCTGACATAGAAACATGAGCTTTTTCAGAAAACTGTCAGGATTTGTAAGTCACTTGTAGAATCTGGTCTCATGTCTTAAATGGGTTTTTTATAAATCATTAATCAGTTATTGTTTTATCGTCCCTGAAAACGTAACAAAAAGCTGTAGATGATCATAAGATTATCATCTTTTTTTGTCTCCCGGATTTAACCCATTCAGGACGGGTCGGGAACCCCTTTTTGGTGTTCTAAGCATTATGTTATACTTTAGCTATTGGAAAATAGCAGATCTACGAAGCTTGAAAATGTGGTGAGAATCTTTGAATATATATTATTATTTCATTATTTCACGGTTTTAACTCAGAACCAATTTACATTTAATTTTGGGTGTCCTTGACATGAAGTTAGTTTGAGAACCACTGATAGAGAAACACACCATTTGTAAAAATCGTCCTCTGGTCTAAATGGATTTTAACCCACTCTGAACGGGAACCCATTTTGGTGTTGGCATCATGTTATGCTTTAGCTATTGAAAAATAGCAGATCTACAAGCTCATAGCGCGCCACTCGGTGGCGCGCTATGAGCTTGTAGATGACTGTGCTTGTGTAGACTGAGCTTGTGGGTCTGCTATTTTTGAAAAATCGAAGAGCGACTGACATTTTTAGAATCTGATCTCGGGTCATATAATGGGTTAATCAGACCAGTGTGTGTCCAGTGGAAACCTCGTATGAATCTGACTGATCTCAGGTCAGAATGGGTTAAAAGCCGGAATCACTTCAGAACGTGATGCTTTGCACTAATGTAACCCAGCAGCAGGAGGAGGAAGGGAGGAACGCAGAGGTATTAGGAGTCTTGTTTGGACACGAATGGATTCAATGATTCCTGCAAAACGTTGTTCAGGCGATAACAGGGCCCCGGTCTTATCCTTTTATCCCTGCATTCTGGACGGGAACCATAAAGCATTATGTTATACTTGATTTATTGAGCTTGTAGGTCTGCTATTTTTTTTGAAAAATTGTGAAAATGTGACTCAAATATTTGGGGGGCCCGGGGAGGGGGAATTAATAAACTTCAGTGCACAATGCAAGGAATAAATGCATTCGCCATGTATCCGAAGGAAGTCTGATCCAATCACTTTTTAGATTTCTCCAGTTTAACCCTGAGTTTTAAGTTTTGTTGTGTTCAAGATCTGATTTTAGGCATGTTTAAGCCTCCAGGAAAATCCGCGTTGAGGTTCTTAATCCACTGTTTTTCATTAAAACGTCTTTGTCCTAAAACTGTCCAGTTGGGATTGTGTTGAAGTCCAGCGCATTTTAGAGCTTCAATGCCGTGAGCCATGAAATGTTGCACAAATCTTGTGGTTGTCTTTTTGGCATTGTTAATATTGTATCTGTGTCGTCCCAGCCTAGTACCTATTGTTTTACCCGTTTCTCCCTGGAACAACATATTTACAGATGGGGGGGGGAGTCGGCGGCATATTACATATAATTTTTAGCGGTCCTTAACATGAAATATTGAGAACCACTGATACAGAAACATGAGGTTTTTTCAGAAAAAAATAAAATAAAATCTTTTTATAATTTCAACGTCGGGCCTAAATGGGTTTATTGGCTTCTTGATAGGGCTGTTAAAACATTGGCATCAATCAATCATTACACAACACAAAGGCGTTGACCTTTGGCGTTCCCGCGGTGGTGCAACGTAATTGAGAATGTTTATACCATAGACTGTAAAAAATATGGACAAAGCGTTCCGCGGGTCTAACATGAACTTAAAATGAAGCCTGTCAGTCCTTGCAATGGAAGTCGCCATCTTTCAAGATCCGTTTTGGCCCAGTTCAGGCCAGCTGGCCCATTGGCTGGCCCAGACAACGAGGCGGGACTTCCCCCCCCTTCTTCTTCGTTGGTTTTTATTTTGACTCGAGTGGGAGGGGGATCCCTATCATAGACTGTAACGGTATAGCCACGCCCCTCAGAACATGCACGACTTTATGGTCATTTTTTTTATAAATGGGACCATAATTTTCCAAAAAGAATATTATGACATTAGAAATGAGACTTTAAACTAGTGACTGAAAGCAAAAAGTATTCATGACCATGTTTATTAAGGTAATACAGTCTAGGTGAAGTTGGGCCAAAATACATGGACTTCTATGGGTTTTTCTGGGTCCAGTGACAGCGCCACAACAGGCCATTATATGAACTTTCATTTCCTTAGTGGCTTCACAAAATATCCGTCTGACTGCCCCCCTGGTTTATACCCAAGTGCTGTTATTTAACCCATTTTAGACCCGAGAAAAGATTCTCTACAAAATGTCTTCTAAAACCGTGACGGTTTTCTGAAAAACTGTTTCTATGTCATTTTCACGGTTTTTCGTGAAAATGACATAGAAACGCGGCACCGAGTGCCGCGCTATGAACTTGTAGGTCTGCTATTTTTGGGGAAAAAATCGTGAGCTTGTATATCTGCTATTTTTCAATAGCTAAAGTATTCTCTAACTATTTCATGTCGACTTGTCAAGGACCCCAGAAAATATATGACTTTGGCCACCGGCCCCCCATCTGAAAATATGTTGTTCCAACTTCCAAGGACCCCTCAGAAGCAAATATTTGACTTAAAAACGTTACATATATATTCAATTTGCGCCGCATTTTCAAGACTTTTCCAAAAAAATAGCAGACCTACAAACTCATAGAATGTGCTTTTACTTGAGCATTTAAATACTATTTTGAAAGATTACGTCATACATATGCGGCAGCCGAGGCTATGGGGTTTGTTTAGAGCCCTTAGTTCTGACGTCTATTGTCTATTGACTTTGATGTTTGTTTGGGGCACTGTGAAGTCTATATGGACTTCTAAATCGGTTTTCTGGAACACCGATGTTTCTATATCAGTGGTGCTCAATATTTCATGTCAAGGACCCCAAAAATGATATGTATTTGGCCACTGACCCCCATCTGAAAATATGTTGTTTCAGGGACCCCCCCCCCCCAGAAGCAAATAATTTAGTTGAAAAACATTCCCTGAAAGAATATATATTCAAAGATTTGTGCTCACATTTTCAAAAATAGCAGACCTACAAGTTCATAGTGCGGCGCTATGAGCTTGGACCCCCCTCGCTAGCATACAAAAGTCTAAAAACAAAGGCTTTTTTAACACAAGTGTGATTCTTTGATACTCTTTGGCAGCGGTTCTCAATTAGTCGTTAGTGGTCCTCGAGGGGGTTCCAGGTGGTCCCCCAGCTAAATGATTGGAGAGCCAATAAGGTGACCTTATTAGATTATTTCCTTTTTTACCAGATGGGCGACCCATTTTGGTTTCATTTTTTACATCTGCAGTATGACTTAAGTTAATTTACAAGAAGGTAGATAACGTAGAATAATTGTTATGTTATAATAATCATTTCTTCTTCTGTTTTCTACATGAATGTAACCACATTATAACCATATAATATGCAACGGGAGTTAAATGCTGCAAATTGTAAAAAATGGCTAAATATGACTTCTAACGTCGTTGAAGTGGGACTCATCAAATGTCCCTGGGACTCCTCTAAAATACCACCCCTGCATCCCGGGACTCATTACATTGAAAACCTATTTTACATCACTGAATATTTTGCCTGTTATCTCTGTTTCCACATCAATGCAGCATGGAATTGTGAACTTTGTCACTTTACTGTTATCTGGGGTCC
This sequence comes from Protomyctophum bolini, assembly GCF_963924005.1. NCBI lineage: Eukaryota > Metazoa > Chordata > Actinopteri > Myctophiformes > Myctophidae > Protomyctophum > Protomyctophum bolini. Next base: position 3,010,590 of record NC_137880.1, on the reverse strand, counting down.
CCCCCCCGCCACACACACACACACACACACACACACACACACACACACACACACACACACACACACACACACACACACACACACACACACACACTCAAAAAATAAATACATGAATAAATACAATCGTGTGGAGACACCCCCGAGTCCGACCTCCTTTTTAGGCAACCACTTGCCTATGCTAATATGTGTTGATTTAGTCGACTAAAACTATGACGGAAAATGTTCGTCAACTACCTTTTTTTCGCGGATGAAAACTAAATGAAAACTAAGCTATGGTGACTGAAAGTAAAACTAAATCTATTGGCAATTTCGTCAACAAATAAAAAGTCCCCTGAAATGTTAGGAGGGACTAGTGGACAAGAGATCCAGCATAAGTCATTTTACACATCGGCTATTTTCAGCAAGTGTAAAATCGGTCATCACGACGACATCGAGGCCCGCCAAAATACATTTCAGTCGACTAAATCAACTGTAGATTTAGTCGAGTAAAATCTTATGCCTAAAACTCGAAGCTAAGACATTCCTACAGTGACTAAAATGTGGCAAAGACGTTAGGACTCTCTCGAAAACGAGATACTCTATCTCAATGGAGGTATTCGTTCCTAAATAAAGTATTTCAAACAAGAAAATAAAGGAAAACTATTCAAAAGACTATAATGGCTAAAGCTACAAATCCAAAATGGCTGCCCAAAGACAACAGTGATGCTAATAGTGGTAGTGTTGTTGGTTCTCTGTGTATTCTGCATTAGGAGGCTATATGGCTTTCTCTAGGGTGTGTCCTGTTGGCCTGGTATTTTGGGTTTCTGCGTTGACGCTTTTCATGTGTACATGTCAACTCATGCTGGTCAGTGTACTGGCTCGACCGGTCTGTCTGTCTGTCTGTCTGTCTGTCTGCCTGTCTGTATCTGTCTGTCTGTCTGTCTGGACTCCTGGATATTATGGCATATATATATATATATATATATATATATATATATATATATATATATATGCAGCATATATTCCGCATTATACTAGCTATATATTGGCACAGTAGGTTCATTAGACCCCCACCCCCCCAAAAAAGAAAAAATCGATATCCCGATATCGAAGGTATGTTTAAATAACTTAAGACATGCAAGCCACAGGCTTTTACCCTAGACTAGACTTGTCTTCTACCAGGAATGTACACACACACACACACACACACACACACACACAGGCATGCAGAGAGAGACGCTGTCCTACAGAAACAAACAAAACTTCGATCATGAATCTGTCTGTCTGTCTGTCTGTCTGTCTGTCTGTCTGTCTGTCTGTCTGTCTGTCTGTCTGTCTCTTGTGAGGGACATGTGTGCCAGTTTGATTCCTATACCTCACTTGTGTGTGTGTGTGTGTGTGTGTGTGCGCGTTGTGCACACCGAAATAGCAGATATCTCACAACGTTGTGAGCTACAGTATACCACATTAAAAGGACAAAAAAATTATCTAATTGCTTTCCCAAAATGGGGATTATGGATGTCCTTCGCGGGTGCGTGCGTGCGTGGGTGCGTGCGTGCGTGGGTGTGTGCATGCGTGGGTGGGTGCGTGCGTGCGTGGGTTGGTGCATGCGTGGGTGGGTGCGTGCGTGCGTGCGTCATGATTTTAAACTGCTCCGTTGTAACTACCACCGTTAATGCAGTGGGTGCAGATTGAACTCATTTAGACCTGAGGACGATTATACTTTGCAGAAATCTTATCAAATTGGCCGCTGACCCCCCCTGTCTGAAAATATGTTGTTCCAGGCTTGTAATACCGGTATGCATGTATAGGCTACATGTTTTTGCTAGACGAATGGTATACATTTATTTATGCTCCTTTTTTAAAAGACAAACTAAAAAGCAACATTTAACAATATATAAATAAATTGTTGTAGCCTTAATCATCAATAAACAACGCATCGCATCTGTATGATGCATGCATCTGCGCGTCTACAGTACAGAGATCCGCCGGTTCTAGTCCAAAACATAAATAAGTCCAGTCCAGATCTGAGCAACCTATACCTATAAAGCCACTGGACGCATGGGCTAAGCCTTTTTTTTAAATTTATTATTCGTGTTCTGTTTGTTGACTTTTCGCTGACGAGAAAACCCTCAAACATCGATAGCACATGGCTAACTTGATAGCCGTAAGCCGTGCCAGTGTGGGGAGATGGAGGAGGAGGAGGAAGCGGCAGCGGCTGTGAACGTTCTCCCTCCAGGTCAAATGGCCAATAATGGATTTAATAATGCCAAGTATAGGTCTCTGCATTGATACGGTCGACATGTTGTGTTAATCTCACTCGCTTACGGTTTGACTACCGCAAAGCTACCGTTGTAGCCAACTAGCCATTGCAGTACAACAGAAAACTTTGGGACATTGAGGGGGCAGAAAACAGTGCCTGAGCGCTGTTCATGCAGCCTGGAGTATGTGACAAGCTGAATAACAGCAATTTTAGGCATGTGTGCAACTGTTTTAAAGTATTGTACAGTGACAACTAGAGTCTCTGTAATGTCTATGTTGTACTATTACTAAAAACGATCTAAAATAAATGGATTTAAGATCAGAACACGCATTTATTATTATGCAAATTAACCAGGAAGCTGATAAGCATACTCGGATATTTCTTAACGGTCGGCTAACGGGCTAGCCGGTTACCCCCTGACATCCCTAGTTTCCAGTCAGTTGATGGTCTGTTGTTGTGTTTCCAGTCAGTTGATGATGGTCTGTTGTTGTGTTTCCAGTCGTTTGATGGTCTGTTGTTGTGTTTCTAGTCAGTTGACGATGGTCTGTTGTGTTTCCAGTCAGTTGATGCTCTGTTGTTGTGTTTCCAGTCAGTTGATGATGGTCTGTTGTGTTTCCAGTCAGTTGATGATGGTCTGTTGTTGTGTTTCCAGTCAGTTGATAATGGTCTGTTGTTGTGTTTCCAGTCGATGCTCTGTTGTGTTTCCAGTCAGTTGATGATGGTCTGTTGTTGTGTTTCCAGTCAGTTGACGATGGTCTGTTGTTGTGTTTCCAGTCAGTTGATGCTCTGTTGTTGTGTTTCCAGTCAGTTGATGATGGTCTGTTTTTGTGTTTCCTGTCAGTTGATGGTCTGTTGTTGTTTCCAGTCAGTTGATGATGGTCTGTTGTTGTGTTTCCAGTCAGTTGACGATGGTCTGTTGTTGTGTTTCCAGTCAGTTGATGCTCTGTTGTTGTGTTTCCAGTCAGTTGATGATGGTCTGTTTTTGTGTTTCCTGTCAGTTGATGGTCTGTTGTTGTTTCCAGTCAGTTGATGATGGTCTGTTGTTGTGTTTCCAGTCAGTTCATGATGGTCTGTTGTTGTGTTTCCAGTCAGTTGATGATGGTCTTTTGTTGTGTTTCCAGTCAGACCCTTCACCACCACGGTCAAAGAGATGCGGCTCCACCGAGACGACTTCGAGATGCTGAAGGTGATTGGCCGAGGAGCCTTCGGAGAGGTGAGACCTGTCTGTCTGTCTGTCTGTCTGTCTGTCTGTCTGTCTGTCTGTCTGTCTGTCTCTGTCTCTGTCTCTGTCTCTGTCTCTGTTTCTGTCTCTCCTCCCCTCCCCTCCGTGAATGTTGGTCTATGTCTGGAATGTAGCAAGCATTTCTTTGCATTGCTGCAGCACGTGTGTGTGTGTGTGTGTGTGTGTGTGTGTGTGTGTTGACCTGACTCAGCAGGACACAAATATGCGGTGTATTTGCTTTGACAAAACACTCACACACACACACACACACACACACACACACACACACACCTATTCCATTCTACCCCAATACACACACACACGCACACATACACAATGTGTATCATTGTGGCAATTTAAAAACGGCAACTATTTGACAAGAACCTTTGCAATGTGCTTGAACTATCACTTTACATGTGGTTTAAGTTATGTTTTTGGTTCCCCCCTTTGTGATATTCCAGTAACGGTGTTAAATGGCTCTATGTTGTGACAGTAATCATTGCTATAGAGTGTGTGTTCAGTAACGGTGTTAAATAGCTCTATATGTTATTGTGACAGTAATCATTGCTAAAGAGCGTTGCAGGAAATAGTTCCCCATTAATTTTCCCCATAGGCTTTTCATGAAGTATTTATTTAAACCATTTTGAACGGGTACCCCTTTTGGTGTTTTAAGCATTATGTTATACTTTAGCTATTGAAAAAATAGCAGATCTACAAGCCCACAGAGTGGCGCGCTATGAGATTGTAGGTCTGCTATTTTTGAAAAATCATGAAAATGTGGGGCAAATCTTTGAATATATTCTTTCAGAGCGGCGAACGTTTTTAACTCAAATCTTTGCTTCGGGGGGGAGGGTCCCTGGAACAACATATTTTCAGATGGGGGTCGGAGGGCAATTTCATAACATTTCTGGGGTTCTTGCTTAGAGTACAGAGACGGCACCCGGAGGAAACCCTGAGGAGAAATGGACATAGTGGCCGAATTTGGTATTGCAGCGCTGGGCCCAAACACATGGACGCGCTGGTCCGTTGACTATCATTGTGCAACGTTCACGATGACGCGTGAACGCTGTTTCATACGTGAACGCACGTGAACGCGTGCAATGATAGTCAAACGGCAGCGCGTTCCTGTGTTTGGGCCCAATCCATCCCACAATGCACTCTGTTCCTACTCGGAAGGAGGAGTGAAATCGCCTCATGCGCTTTAGAGCAACTTAATGCAAGTGGATGGGAGGAGAACTCGGGTGCCGTCTCTATTCATATATATACTCTAAGGGTTCTTGACATGAAATAGTTTGAGCACAACTGACATAGAAACAGGACAAACACAGGATTTAGAAGATTATTTTTTGATTTTCGACGTCGTGCCTAAATGGGTTGAAGACGTTTGATCGGCTTCATTTTGATCGTATTCTAAATCCAATTCTGTCTGTCTTCCTCGTTTCATCACTTCCTGTTTCACTCGTTTATCCTGTATCCTTCTCCTGTCTCTGTTCTCCCTCCTGATTGGATGAGATTGGTATCCCTCCGACCTGAGAATGCGTCGGCTGTTTATCGACCCATTTAGACCTGAGACCAGTTTTTGTTTCTTTGTCACTGTTAACCCATTTTGGGCGGGATGTTGGCATTATGTTATGCTTTAGCTATTGAAAAATAGCAGATCTACAAGCTCATAGCGCGCCCCCGAGTGGCGCGCTTACGAGCTTGTAGGGCTGCTATTTTTGAAAAATCGAAGAACGACTGACATGGAAACATAGCTTTTTCAGAAAACTGTCAGGATGTAGAAGACATTTTTAGAATCTGATCTCAGGTCAGAATGGGTTCATGTAATTGGCCGCCGACCCCTGTCTGATAATGTTGTTCCAGGGACCCCCCCGGAAGCAAAGATTTGAGTCAAAACATTTGCTGTGAAAGAATATATATATATATATATATATATATATATATATATATTATTCACAGATTTGCGACACATTTTCACGATTTCTTTCCCCCCCAAAAAAATAGCAGATCTACAAGCTTATGGGCCGATCTGCGAGGTGCCGCATGTGTATATGCTATAGCATGAGTCCTGTGTGTGTGTGTGTGTGTGTGTGTGTGTGTGTGTGTGTGTGTGTGTGTGTGTGTGTGTGTGTGTGTGTGTGTGTGTGTGTGTGTGTGTGTGTGTGTGTGTGTGTGTGTGTGTGTGTGTGTGTGTGTGTGTGTGTGTGTGTGTGTCGCGCGCGCGATTGGTTACAACAAGTGAACAGGAAGTTGGGTCAGGGCAGAGGCTGGATTCCCGGGAAGTCTAACAGGAAATACCTGATACCTGAGCCAGACAGGAAGTAATGACCAAAAATAGACCCCCCCCCAACTAGTCTCCGGTAGCCCAGCCAGTGTTGATTTCGTCGACTAAAACTATAAGATAAAAATTGTTCGTCGACTGCCTCTTTTTTTTTCACTGACGAAAACTAAACCGAAAATAAAATGTTAGGAAGGGACTAGGGGGTGCATACTTAGTTTAGACTAGTATAAGTCATTCTTACAATTGGTTGCATGCGGAAAATGGCTGATCTACAAGCTCACCGAGCTTGTAGATCGGCTATTTTCAGCAAGTGTAAAAAACACAGTCATTACGACGGCACCAAGAACCGGCAAAACACATTTTAAAAAGGACTAAAATCCTGTGATATTTAGTCGACTAAAACTAGACCAACACTAAGAGATTCCGAGTGACTACAATGTGACTAAAACTATAAATGAAAACTATTCAAGAGACTATGACTAAAACTAAAATCAAAATGTGCTGCCAAAAACAACGCTGGTATAGCCCAGACAACTATTCCACAATAACCGCCTATATACAGTCTGGGAACTATACCCAAACATCCGAGTAAAGGAAGAATCTGCCATTTCCGTTTCACGGAAATATATTTGAACATTTCTTCAGAGCTTATACTTTGCTCAACCTTTTTCATGTCAAGGACCCCCAGAATTATCTGTGTCTGTACGAGCTCGTAGCGCGGCACTACGAGCATAATGTTCTTAACATTATTATGTTATAATTTAGCTATTGAAAAGAAGAAAATGTGACTCAAATCTTTGGATATATATTGTTACAGAGTGAACATTTTATAACTCAATTCTTTCTCTCATTCTTTCTCTCGTTCACTCTTTTCACACGGACAATTATACATGCGGTGATGTAGCATGTTCATTTGCTTAACCCATTTAGACCTGAGCTCCATTCTACAAAGGCCTTCTAAATCCCGACAGTTTTCTGAAAAACCCCATGTTTCTGTGGCAGTGGTTCTCAAACTATTTCATGTCGAGGGACCCCCAGAATTATCTGTATTTGGCCACAGACCCCAATCTCAAAATATGTTGTTCCAGCGTCCGTCCCCCCCCTCACCCCAGAAGCAAAGAGTTGAGTTAAAAAACGTTTGCTCTGAAAGAATATATATTCAAAGATTTGCGCCACATTTTCGCGATTAAAAGAAATAAACAGCAGACCTACAAGCTCGTAGCGCGGCACTCGGTGCCGCGCTACGAGCTTGTAGATCTGCTAATTTTTCAACAGCTAAAGTATAACATAATGCTCCCAGAACGGGTTAACGCACGTCTTAACGAGCGCCGTGCATGTCGTTGAGTGTCAGTCGACTTCCTGGCCTGACTTCTGAACAGGAAGTTCCATGGACGGCGTGCGCGTCTCCAGCGGAGCGGCAGGAAGTGTTTTTCCAGATAAGCGTAGCTTGTAGCATTTCCTGTTTATGACCAGTGGGCGTAAAGTAACTTCTAAAAGTACATTTACTCTTCTAGGCGGTGCGTGTGGCATGAAAAGGCTAATGGTGTTTTGTTTCAAACATAATAATGAACATATCTAGAGTATTTCCAATTTCCAGTACTTTTACTTCTACTCCACTACATGTCTGAGGCAAATGTACTTTTACTCCTCTACAGTTATTTAAAACTTTTATGTAGTGGCTAATCAACACCATTAACAATAAAACTTAAAAGCCACTAAAAGCACTGGGCAGCGAATCGTTCGGTAGGGAATAAGACCATTGTCCAGTCAGGGCAGCCACATTTGATGTTGTTTTTATTTGCTTCTCCAGACAGATAGTAGTATGAGGTACAAGATGTCAAAGTGCTCTCCCTATAAGCTGCTGGTAAAAAAAAAACATGGACCTTCCCAGTGCTCTCTGACTCCCTGTGTGCTCTCTTCATTAAATAGACTCAGCTGTGAACTGCCCATCACCTTCAAAACAAAAGCTCTAGCTGCAACAGAAATAATGGCTGTAAACAAACCAAATTAAGCAAAGCAAATTAAACTAAAAATAAGAAATGCATTAAATATATAACAAATACTGAAATAGCAAATTACTGAATATAGCTCCCACACTTTAGTTACTATAGTTACTTTGTTGATTTGGATTTATTATCACAAAACATTAGGGGTGTTATGTAACGATTAACGATACATTTTAACATATACGATACGTATCATCACGATACACGGTTGACGATACGATACACGGACGATATTGGTTCGATCCGATGCGATTTAAATTATTTAAAATCGATACAGTAACTACTCAGCAAATAGCATTAAATATGTGTGAAACTTGCGGATAGTGCAGGGTTTTTTTTTTTAAGGGAAATGTTTATTTTTGTGGATATAGATAAGTAAACACAGACGTAGTGATTCTCTGGCAAATTGATGGACATTGTATTTGAATATGGACACCTTTGGACAATCCCACGCTTTGACATGAACACAGAGAATACACACATAATTACAAAACATGCATGAACCACTTCAGCTCTATATGCATTTCAGCCATTTGAAAATAGCCAATCTTCAAGCTCCCAAGGTGAGCTTGTAGATTGGCTATTTTCAGTAGTTTTGGGTCCCGGGCGAATATCTAATTTCGGTTTTGGGTCAACGGGCTGAAAAGTTTGAGAACCACTGGTCTAGTCGACTAAAATCTACAGTTGATTTAGTCGACTAACATGTGTTTTTTGGCGGGCCTTGATTGCGTCCTAAAGCATGACTTTAGGACGTAGGAATTGTATTTTCGTCTTGTCTATTTGTACTTGTTGACGGAATTGACAGTATATTTAGTCACGTGTGTGTGTGTGTGTGTGTGTGTGTGTGTGTGTGTGTGTGTGTGTGTGTGTGTGTGTGTGTGTGTGTGTGTGTGTGTGTGTGTGCGCGCGCGTATGCACATACGTGGGGGTGGGTGTTTGAGGGCGTGCTTAGTCATCCTGGCTCTGAGTCAGAATCAGGGCAGCCTTAATGGAGGGGGAGAGAGAGAGAGAGAGAGTGGGAGAGAGAGAGACTGTTGTGGGAGAGAGAGAGAGTGTTGTTGTGGCAACCAGGTATGGTTGTTGTGACACACCTCTTCTTTGGCAGAGAAATGGTCCACACACACACACACACACACACACACACACACACACACATGCACGATCAGACTTGCTTTGACCGGGGCAGAAGGGATTTAGAAATGACAGCAGCCTATTTGTGTCTGAATTGAAATTAAAATGATGATTAAAGTAGTCGGAGCCCAGAGCATGCAGCTATGGATGAAATACAGGCTCTCAGTACGTTTTAAACAGCGGGCGACCAACGGCGAGCGTCGCTTGAATTTCACTGGCTATCGCCCACTATACCGCCGGGCGACGTCGCCCAAAGATGCATTTTTTTATCTTTTCGGCCGACGTTCCCCGGCCCAATTTTTGACCATCGCCTGTTCGCCTGCTATCGCCTCTAATCGCAAGTAGTTGCCAGTATAGGGTCCCATTATATTATTCCCACTTCCGGAAAATTCGCCTGGCTGTCGGCCGCTGTTAAAACGTACTGTAAATGTTTCAGCATGGCCCTTAAAGATGGAGTGCCGTCGACGGACATTCTCCGTCTTAGTTTTAGTCGACAAAAACAACTCTGCCTCCATGCTAGTTCCAATGCTACGGTTAGCAGGTTAGCGTCCTCCGTGCTAGTTCCATGCTAAGGTTAGCAGGTTAGCGTCCTCCGTGCTATAGTTCCATGCTACGGTTAGCAGGTTAGCGTCCTCCGCGCTAGTTCCATGCTACGGTTATGAGGTTAGCGTCCTCCGTGCTAGTTCCATGCTACGGTTAGCAGGTTAGCGTCCTCCGCGCTAGTTCCATGCTACGGTTAGCAGGTTAGCGTCCTCCGTGCTAGTTCCATGCTACGGTTAGCAGGTTAGCGTCCTCTGTGCTAGTTCCATGCTACGGTTAGCAGGTTAGCATCCTCCATGCTAGTTCCATGCTACGGTTAGCGTCCTCCGTGCTAGTTCCATGCTAAGGTTAGCAGGTTAGCGTACTCCGTGCTATAGTTCCATGCTACGGTTAGCAGGTTAGTGTCCTCCGTGCTAGTTCCATGCTACGGTTAGCAGGTAAAATGGTAAATGGTGCATTTATATAGCGCCTTTATCCAAGGCGCTTCATATGGATTGTGCATTACGTTCACCCATTCACACACACACACACACACACACACACATTCATACACCGATTGCAGCGGAAGCCATGCAAGGTACCAACCAGCACACCGGGAGCAATTTGGGGTTCAGTGTCTTGCCCAAAGACATTTCAGGACATTTCGGGATTCGAACCGCCGACCCATGGATCATTGGACGACCTGCTCTACCTCTTGAGCCACAGTCGCCCCCCTGTCTCTCTTCGCATTCCATGTATGTGTTGTTCTTGCTTACTGTAAATCACTCTGGATTAGGAGCATCTGCCTAAAGGCTTGCGTTGTAAATCGTAAGCAGGGTCGGCTGTATTATTATTATTAACTATGCCTCTATGGGTGTGAATTACTCATAGAGGCACAACAAGCTGCCAAATGCTGGCGTGGCATCGTCATCGCCTCCGCAAGTCTGTGCAGCAACGCACATTGTGGCGGCTGTGGCTCAGGAGGTAGAGCAGGTCGTCCAATGATCCCTGGGTCGGCGGCGGTTCATTGAAATGTTGACATAATTATTGCTCGTGGCAGCTTTAAGTGGTTCACGGAATGGAGCAAACGCACAAATAAGGACAATGTCAAACGAGGTCAGAACTTGACTGCAGGGATTTGCTGTGTGCTGGTGGTGGTGGTTTGGTTTTCATTAACTGCAACCGATGTTCTTTCCATTATTCGTGTGTGTGTGTGTTGTGTGTGTGCGTGTGTGCGTGTGTGTGTGTGTGTGTGTGTGTGTGTGCCTGTGCGTCAGGTGGGCGGTCGTGAAGATGAAGAACACGGAACGTGTCTATGCCATGAAGATCCTCAACAAATGGGAGATGTTGAAGAGAGCCGAGGGTACCACACAGACACGCCCACTGGCCTACAGACACGCCCACTGGCCTACAGACACGCCCACTGGCCTGTAGACACGCCCACTCGTATACAGACACACCCACACGACATAAAGCCACACCCAATAACCCCTAGGTCTCTATTACTGCCTCCCCCTGGTCAGCCTGATGGAGGAGGAGGGAAAAGGAACTGGTTGGAAGAACGTGTTCCTTCCACGTGCTAAACGTCCAACGCCGCGTCAGGTGAAAAGAAGTGGCATGGAGGGAGTGTAGCGCCAGGATTACAGTAGATAATTGACACTGGGTGGGGAAAAATAGGAGTTACAAAATCGTGAATAAAAAGTAAAAAAAAGACACACTCACCGACTAGGCCCTGTCACAATAATTTGAGGCGACCGCAATTCTATTGCATATAGTCTTATATTAGAAATGGTGGAAATAGATAATGCGTGTGTATTTTGTTTGTCTCATTTGGCCCGGGACTCTCCCTCTCAATGGCTCTGGAGTCACGGCACCCATGTTGAGAAGCACTGCACTCGTGTGTCATGTAATGAAGCGATGTCATGGCGACATAATAATAATAATAATAATAGTAATCTTTATTGTCACATTCGTCTTCACGGTTCTGTTCGAACGCCCGCATGAAAACGACACCCGGCACTATACAAAAAACACGAGGTTCCCGCCGGGGCAGTTTCTACAATTGACGATTCTACAATTGTCTTTCTAAATCCTGACAGTTTTCCGTCGTTCTCAAACATCTTCACGTCAAGGAAACCCCAAGGATTATAATTATGTAATTGGCCTCCGACCCCCATCTCAAAATGTTGTTCCAAACAACACTCGGTGTCGCACTATGAGCTTGTGGATCTGCTGTTTTTCAATAGCTAAAGTATATAACATACTGCTTAAAACACCAAAAGGGAGGGCACGGTGGCACAGTCGGTAGTGCCGTCGCCTCGAAGCTAGAAGGTCCTGGGTTCGATTCCCCGCTGGTGACGCTGTGAGGGCCTTTCTGTGTGGAGTTTGCATGTTCTCCCCGTGTCCCCTAGGGTAGGTATACCCTCACAAGAAACATGCAGTAATCCTGGTCTCTAAACTGCCTCCCCCTGGCCAGCAGGGGCGCCTGATGGAGGGGAATCGGAATAACGTGTTCCTTCCACGTCCAACCAGGGAAACTCCCCCCTGTCAGGTGTAAAGGAGCAACTTGGACACTCAGGCATGAAGGAAGCATGAGTTCAAGTCCGTTGCTCTCCCCTTGTCCCCCATATATGGGGACTATAGGTTGGCGGAGGGTGTGTAGAGCCCAGGATCACATTAGATAATTGACACAGGGTGAAAAATGGCTTACAAAAATCGTGGGATGAAACATTTAATAAAAAAACCAAAAGGTGTTCCCCGCCCAGAATGGCTCAATGCCGCAATGATGGCCGAAAAGGGACAAAACTCCTGCCAAAACGGACCTTAACTCCATGGCCGAGGTTCTGTACCTTTGCCCAGATGGCACGAGGTTATGCTATATTAAAAAAGCGATACAGAGGATTTTTTATTATTTCGACATGACGAACACGGTGACGGATTGTTGTCCCATTTACAGACGGCGTGCTTCAGAGAGGAGAGGAACGTCCTGGTGAACGGAGACTGCCAGTGGATCACCACCCTGCACTACGCCTTCCAGGACGACAACTACCTGGTGAGTACAGTAAGAGTACAGTAGAGTACAGTATACCACCCTGCACTATACGCCTTCCAGGACGACAACTATACCCGGTGAGTTAGTACTATACTCGGGGCTTAGTCGACCAGTTGCATAAAGCGCTACTGCACTGTAGTTATAGTACAGTATAGCACATAGTACAGTATAGCACAGCGATAGCACAGTGGATCACCACCCCGCACTCACGCAACTAACCGCTGCCCACATGTGTCAAAGAGTCGACGTGCCGTCACTCTTTTTCTGCGGTCTTGAGCTAAAGAAGTGTGTATATGACGTGGTGTGTGTGTGCGTGTGTGTATGCGCGTGCGTGTGCTTGTGTGCGTGTGTGTGTGTTTTCAGTACCTGGTGATGGACTACTACGTGGGCGGAGATCTGTTGACGCTGCTCAGTAAGTTCGAGGACCGTCTCCCAGAAGACATGGCCCGGTTCTACGTGGCCGAGATGGTGCTCGCCGTGCACTCCATCCACCAGCAGCACTACGTGCACAGGTATTATCCCATTCTGACCTGAGATCAGATTCATACAAGGTTTCCACTGGACACACACTGGGTCTGATTAACCCATTCTGACCTGAGATCAGATTCTAAAAAAATGTCAGTCGTTCTTCGATTTTTCAAAAATAGCAGACCTACAAGCTCGTAGCGCGCCACTCGGTGGCGCGCTATACGAGCTTGTAGATCTGCTATTTTTCAATAGCTAAAGCATAACATGATGCCAACACCAAAATGGGTTCCCGGACAGAATGGGTTAAATAGGGGGCCGTGTGTGCGTGCGCGTGCGTTTACACTTGCTTGAAAATAGCCGATCTGCAAGCTCACGACGCGTCGCGCTGCGATCGGCTCTTTTCAGCATGCAGCGAGGTGTAACGGGACTTTTACTGGATTATACTTGTCCACTATAGTCCCTTCCTAACATTTTATAGTCTAGTTTTTGTCTGTTGACAAAATTGTCGATATATTTGGTCTTAGTTTTAGTCGTCGGTAGCTTAGTTTTCATTTAGTTTCCATTTAGTTTTCGTCAGTGAAAGAAAGGTAGGCGACAAACATTTCTCGTCTTAGTTTTCGTCGACAAAAACAACACTGGTGTGTGTGTGTGTGTGTGTGTGTGTGTGTGTGTTTACACTGAAAATAGACGATCTGCAAGCCCACGCAGCGCGACGTGTTGTGAGCTTGTAGATCTGCTATTTTCAGCATGCAACAAAGTGTAAAATGACTTGCACTGGATCTCTTGTCCACTGGTCTCTTCCTAACATTTTAGTCTAGTTTTTTATTATCTGTTGACGGAATTGTCAGTATTTTTCATTCGGTTTTCGGCGGTGAAAAAAAGGCAGTCGGCGAACGTTTTTCGTCGTGGCATTAGTCGAGGAAAACAACACTGCGACAGTACTTTTACTTAAGTACTGTACCTAAGTACAATTTTGAGGTATCTGTACTTCACTTCACTATTTCCAATTTCCAATACTTTTAAGTTCTACTCCACTTCTGCTCACAAAATGTGTACTTTTACTCCACTACAATTATTTGAAAACTTTAGTTACTATAGCTACTTTGGAGATTTGGTTAGAGAACATACATTAACCACTTCAACCCTATACATTTCAGCCCTTTGAGAATAGCCGCGCTGCGACGCATTGTGAGCTTGTAGACCGGCTATTTTCAATAGATTCTGGACACATTTTGAACTTGTGAAATGGCACATTCTGCACAATGAGTACTTTTACTTTTAGTACTTTAAGTACATTTTGATGCCACTACTGTTGTACTTTTACTCAAGTACATTGTAGCAAAGTATAGTTCTTAATTGCATTATTGGTACTTTTACTTAAGTAAAAACAATTGAGTACTTTTCCCGCCACTGCATCCTATATACGTGCACGGCGCAAACGACATTCTGTTCACGAAGGCGAGCGCGTGCGCGCGCACGCACACACACACACACACACACACACACACACACACACACACACACACACACACACACACACACACGTTGCCTTCGTCTCATGTGCCTGACGTCGAATTAAAAAATAACGTTCGCTCTGAAAGAATAGCAGACCTAATAGCAGACCTACAAGCTCGTAGCGTGCCACTTGGTGACGCGCTATGAGCTTGTAGATCTGGTTTTTTTTCAATGGCTAAAGTATAACATAATGCTTATTTAAAACACCCAAAAGGGGTCCCCGCCCAGAATGGGCTAAAGCACAGCTCAAGACACACCTCTACACTCCGCTGCTTTTAATTGATCTTTTGCATTTATTTTGGTCATTCGTGTCCTCACTGTATTACATTACTGCTGCTATCTTTCATGTTTTTTCCTTTCTTTCTTTCTCCATTGCTCTGTGAAGCACTTTGAGCTGCATCTCATGTCATGAAAGGTGCTACACAAATTGACTTAATATTGTTGTTGTTATTGTGTGTGTGTGTGTGTGTGTGTGTGTGTGTGTGTGTGTGTAACAGGGACCTGAAACCGGACAACGTGTTGCTGGACGTTAACGGACACATTCGACTGGCAGACTTTGGGTCCTGTCTGAAGATGATGGAGGATGGAACGGTAAGGCACGCACGCACGCACGCAGGGTGCATACAAATGGGCGGCAGTGACTCAGCGGTAGAGTGGCCTGGTATAGAGCGTCGCAGTCCCGCCACCCCTAACCAGGGCCCAGGGAATGATTCTCCGTTCATTTTTCCTCATAGACATTTCAAAAGGTATTTATTTAAAGACGTTTACGCCACGGACAAAGCCAACTCTTGTCGTGACAAATCATGACGACAAACTAAAAAAAAATTGGGCCGAACAAATAATTAGAAAGAAGACAAAAACGGCAGGTTACAACACTTTTTTTGTTATATTGTGTTTGTTGTCATGAGTTGTCACGACTCGAGTTGGCTTTGTCCGCGGCGTAACCGTCTTTAAATAAATACGCATGTCTATGGAAAAAATGGGAAAAATGCATTGGGAATCATTTCCTGGGCCTGGCGTCGTCATGAAAGGGGGACCGCGGGACTGCGACACTCTATAGCTTGCCGGATGTGAACGGTGAGGTTCCCGGTTCGATCCCTGTGGGCTCCCCCAGAGTTATAGTGTCGAGGTGTCCTGGAGACAAGACTCCCTAATCGAATTATGTAATGCCCAATTTATGTAAAGCGCTTTGGATAAAAAGCGCTATATAAAATGCACCATTTACCATTTACAGTAGTCAAGTCTACTGAAGACGTGTTTGGACACGTTTTTTTTGTTTGTTTAGTTTTGGGTTTTTTTTCCTCCCGCCGAGACACACGTTGTTGCTGACTTTGCAATTATGTTAACCCATTTAGACCTGCGGACGATTCTACAAATGTCTTCTAAATCCTGATAGTTTTCTGAAAAAACTCACGTTTCCGTGTCATTTTCATACCAAGGACCCCTAGAATGATCTGTATTTGGTCGCCGACCCCCATCTGAAAATATGTGGTTCCAGGGACCTCCCAGACGCGAAGTTTTTAAGTTGAAAACGCGCAAGATATGCGCCACATATTCATGATTTTTCAAAAAAATATATAAAATAGCAGACCTACAAGCTCGTAGCGCGGCACCGAGAGCTTGTAGATCTGCTATTTTTCAATAGCTAAATCATAAAATAATGTTTTAAAACACCAAAAAGGGGTTCCCTGCCCAAAATGGGTTAATATCATGGCCACCTAGCACCATGGTGTTAGGCTTGGGTTGTGTGTGTGGTTTCTAACTAGCGTGCCGAGTGCTGACTCGGCCCTGCTCAGCATTCACCACTCGGCCTTCGTGTTCTCCGCTAGAGTCCAAGACAAAGAGAAAGAAAGACTGACCGACTGGGCTTGTACTTCTCGTATCCGGCAGGTTGAGTCTATTCATTCCAGTGTGGTTTTCGTCGTTACTAAAACTAAAGACTAAAAAAAAAAGTTTGTCGACTCCCCTTTTTCCACTGATGGCAAACTAAATGGAAACTAAATGAGAACTAAGCTATGATGACTAAAACTAAGACTATATAATATTGACAATTTTGTCAACAGACACAAACTAGACTAAAATGTTAGGAAGGTACTGGTGGACAATAGATCCAGTCTAAGTAATTTTACTCTTGGTTGCATACTGCAAATAACAGATTTGCTATTTTCAGCAAATGTAAAAACAGTCATTACGATGGCATCAAGGCCCGCCAAAATACATTTTAGTTGATTAAATCAAATGTAGATTTAGTCGACTAAAACTAGACTAACACTAAGACATTCCAGGTGACCAAAACGTGACTGAAACTAAATGAGAACTATTCAAGAGACACTGACTAAAACAAAAATCTAAATCTGCTGCCAAAACCAGCACTGGTTGAGTCTATTCATTCCAATGGAAGAGTGAACGTTGAAGTCGTGGACACAGCTTCTGAATCATTCGTTATTTATAGTCACAGAATATTGTCGGAATAATGTACAAATGTGGGAATACATTTCTTACTCGGAATTGTCTTCACCAATGTGTTTGTAAAGGTGTCTAGTAACACATCCCACATTGGTTTCTATTCAGCTACCGAGGGGAAGTTTTGACAGCTGTTGAAAGTTGGGGTACCATCAACAACCAATATAAGGCAAAATGTTCTAAATTTTGCTTTAACCCATTCTGACCGGGAACCCATTTTGGTGTTAGCATCATGTTATGCTTTAGCTATTGAAAAATAGCAGATCTACAAGCTCATAGCGCGCCACCGAGTGGCGCGCTATGAGCTTGTAGGTCTGCTATTTTTGAAAAATCGAAGAACGACTGACATTTTTTAGAATCTGATCTCAGGTCAGAATGGGTTCATCAGACCAGTGTGTGTCCAGTGGAAACCTCGTATGAATCTGATCTCAGGTCAGAATGGGTTAAGTAGCATGTGACATGTCAAACTAGGGGGGTTTTCATCATTCCGAATCCATTCCAAGCATTAGTTTTGCACGAGAAACACTCCTCGGGCTAAAAAAAACTGCCATAGCCGTAAAACGAATGCTTGGAATGTCTTCAATATTACTTTCCAAAAGTAGATGGGGTCAATGGCATTCTGTCTGTTAGAAAACATAGTGTACTTGTCTTGAAGGCTCTAAAAGATACTGGTTCTGTTCTGGATCCATAGTGGGCTCAATAAGAACCCGGCTTGATAAGCCTTCAACCTAAAGATTAACAAGCTCTAATATTTAGACCAGTGTTTCCTACATTTTTGTTTTGAATTATTATTATCATTTCAAAACATTTTCAAAAATACATTCCCAAAAAAGCACCCCCCAACCATGAATTAAAAACAAATTCAACATTTTTTTCCCCCAGTAATTTCATGAGGAAATCAAAGCTAAATCTTAAGAAATTCCATAAATTAGAAAACAAATGTTTTAAGTACTAGTGGAAATCTACAAGCTCACATCTACAAAAGTCTACACGCTCGGATCTACAAGATCAGATCTACAAGCTCACATCTACAAGCTCAGATCTACAAGCTCAGATCTACAAGCTCAGATCTGCCACTCGTTTGGGGTCCCCGGGAGGAGACATTATACATTTCTCTTTCGGGGCCACGGGGCTAAAACGTTTGGGACTTTGGGACTATATGTATAACGTGGACTACAAGTGCAATGGCGTCTGTGTGTGTGTGTGTGTGTGCAGGTGCAGTCGTCGGTGGCGGTGGGCACTCCGGACTACATCTCCCCGGAGATCCTGCAGGCCATGGAGGACGGCATGGGCCGCTACGGGCCCGAGTGTGACTGGTGGTCGCTGGGCGTGTGCGTCTACGAGATGCTGTTCGGAGAGACCCCCTTCTACGCCGAGAGCCTGGTGGAGACCTACGGCAAGATCATGAACCATGAGGTAACAGGCGGCACGCACCGCACCGCACGGCACGCACGCACGCACGCACACACGCACGCACACAGACACACGCTTCTACGCCGAGAACCGGGTGGAGACCTACGGCAAGATCATGAACCATGAGGTAACAGGCGGCACGCACCGCAGCGCACGGCACGCACGCACGCACGCACGCACGCATGCACGCACGCACGCACGCACGCACAGACACGCGCAGAGAGCCGGGTGGAGACCTACGGCAAGATCATGTACATGCGCACGCACACACACACACACTATACCAGTGGTCCGATTTAAACAGTGAGTCAGTGGCCGCGTTTATATGCAGGCTGATCATTCCGAATAAATACTTCCGAAGTAATGTTTTTTGCTGCGAGTTTCCATGGGAAATGGTCATTCCGAATGAATGTTTACATGGACGTTTGTCATAGGTGTGATATATAAGCCATGACACATGTTATTTCATGTGAAACTACGCCATCTGTTGGACACGTAAAATACAGGCAGTTCATTCAGTATAGCCTATGTCTCAACAATACAAACATTAGCCTACAGACGAAAGACCATACTTTGAAATCCCATCATGTCATTCCGCAGCAGCTTTTGGGCTGCTGGTTGGATAGTAGCCCTGGTCCAGTGCTTACAGCGAGTCTCTCTCGCTGTAAGCACTGGACCAGAGAGAGAGAGAGAGAGAGAGAGAACACACACACACACACACACACACACACACACACACACACACACACACACACACACACACACACACACACACACACACACACAGAGCAGTAAAGCATCTGCAAAATGCACAAAATAACGCTCTCTTATGTGCAAACTCCTCGGCGTGCCTTGGATATGAGCGCCTTGGCAATGAGCATGCTCAGAAAGACCGGAATAAACTTACATCCGAAGCAGTGTATATACATGAGTCCGATTTTCTTTCAATAGGAAAATAATCCGGCCCGTGACGTCGGAATGGTTTTTAAATCGCATCGAGTTTTTTGTAGGTGTTTACATGACAACGTTTAATAGGATTTAACTTCTATTCGGAAATGAAAAGGGGATTTAACTGTCCATGTAAACGTAGCCACTGATTTGCATCACGGGGGGGGGGGGTTTAGTGAAATTTTTCAAAATGCTAGCAGATCTACAAGCTCTGCGACATGGCATGCTGCAATGCGTTGCCGCATTTTAACTATTTCACTATTTAGTTAAGAGAAAAAAGAATAAAAGCTTCGTTCTAGCCCTATAGTCTATAGCCTCGGAAACCCAGACGTTTTTATTTCTATGGAGAAAAAGAAAAGTCTGCGGCCGAGTCCACTTCAATTCGGCATAGAGTAACGCAAACGACGCTCCCTCTCTGCTGATTATTGACGTACACACACACACACACACACACACACACACACACACACACACCCACACACACACTCCTCTCTCTCTCTCTGTCGCTCTAATCAATTGGTCTCATGTCCTGCAGCTGCGTCTAGTTTGGAGTTCCAGGCTAGCCCTAAGTCTGAACCCTGTCTGTCTGTCTGTCTGTCTGTCTGTCTGTCTGTCTGTCTGTCTGTCTGTCTGTCTGTCTGAACCCTGTCTGTCTGTCTGTCCCGTCCGTCTGTCCCCCCAGGAGCGTTTCCAGTTCCCGTCTCACGTGGCGGACGTCTCGGAGGACGCCAAGGACCTGATCCGCAGCCTGATCTGCTCGCGGGACCGCCGCCTGGGCCAGCGGGGCATCGAGGACTTCAAGGCCCACCCGTTCTTCCGCGGCGTGGACTGGGACAACATCCGCTCGCTGGAGGCGCCCTACGTCCCCGACGTGTCGTCGCCCTCCGACACGTCCAACTTCGACGTGGACGAGGACATCCTCAAGAACCCGGTTAGTCCAAATTATCTTCAAAATCCTGACGGTTTTCTGAAAAAAAAACCTTTTTATGTTTCTGTATCAGTGGGGCTGCTCAATGTTTCATGTGAAAGACGCCAGAAATTATATGTATTATGCCCCCGCCCCCCCAGAAGCAAAGATTTGAGTTTAAAGGAGAATTCCATACTAAAAGGCTTTCTTACCTTTCTTTGTAGTCGTTACGTCCCCATCAAAGAGGTCCAGGTGTTATTTTGTGCAAAAGCTCCTTATTGGCTGTTTCCCCTACCATAAGCCCTAAATGAATTGCATTGAATTGTATGGGGTGTTGTGCTAATTCGCTTATTTCCATCGCTCAAAATTATATATTTTTTGTATATATCTTCTCTTCATAATGTAAATAATAACCCAAGCGGCACACTTTACTACTTATTTCGATGGAAATAAGCGAATTAGCACATACATCCCATTCAATTCAATGCAATTCATTTAGGGCTTATGGTAGGGGAAATAGCCAATAAGGAGCTTTTGCACAAAATAACACCTGGACCTCTTTGGTGGGGACGTAACGACTACAAAGAAAGGTAAGAAAGCCTTTTAGTATGGAATTCTCCTTTAAATGTTCACTCTGTAATAATATATATTCAAAAGATTTGAGGTATATTTTCACGATAAAAATAAATAAATAGCAGACCTGCAAGTTCATAGACCTATAAGTTCTGCTATTTTTCAATGGCTAAAGTATAACAATGCTTTAAAACACCAAAAAGGGGGTTCCCGCCCCAAAATGGGTTAACACTTCTACTACATAACCTGTTTTACACACTATCTAACCCATGTTTTGCTGCTGCTGCTTACTACGCTATTTGTTTTATGTGTTTTAATTCGCCGTTTTGTAATAATTTAAAATAATCACGTTATGATGACGTGAGCGGAAATCAACCAATCGCCGGCTTGCAAAGGCTTCTGGGAAACTGAGTCCAATGCAAAGTGAACGAGGGTGTGTAGGGACAATCTTATAGCTTGCTTTGCTCTTTGTCTATGACCCGAATCACGGAAGTGGCTTTTTTTTTGTGTCGGCTCGATAACAAATCATTGGAGTGTTTTCAAGCCGGACTTTCATGGATCAAAGCCGCAGATACTTCCATTTTTACACATTTGACACAAATGTAACCAAACAGAACCCTGACGGGTCCATTTTGGTTCCATGTGCACACTCTCAGAGTTGCAGACCCGTAAGGGTCGTTTTGGTTCCAAACTATAATTTTGCTGGGGACCCCCTGGAACTCCCTCAAGGACCCCTGAGGGTCCTCCGGTCCCCACTTTGAGAACCACTGAGCTAAACGACGACGTTAAAAGGCCAGAGTCTACAGATGTCTTCTAAATCCTGACAGTTGCCTGTCGCTTCTTTTGGGCTTTGTTTTCATAGACCTGGTTTGCTTTTTATTCTCACAAAATCTGGCAGCCCTGCATCAGTCACAATATCCCAGTAAATGTCAGATACACGTCAGAAATTGCAGATCTACAAGCTCACAACGCATTGTAGATCAGCTAATTTTTTAGGGATGGGATCCATTATTGTCTAAATTGATTTTTTTGTACAGTATATATATGGCTATACTGCCATCCAATGGTTGACCACAGTAAGTGCATTTCAGCAATTCTTGTTGTTTCATGATTGTTAATCGACAGTCACCAATGTTTAATTTATTTTAAATTCAATTAAATGTAGTTAAAAATATATGTTTATCATGAACATTAGTGAGGACTAATTACCGTATATGAAGATAGATTGAAAAGTGGTGAAGTGGTCCCTTATCCCATATTGGGCGGGAACCCCTTTTGGTGTTTTAAACATTATGTTATAATTTAGCTTTTGGAAAATAGCAGACCTACAAGCTCATGGCGTGCTTGCCTACGAGCTTGTAGGTCTGCTATCTTTGAAAAAATCGTAAAAATGCGGCACAAACAAGCTTGTAGGTCTGCTATTTTTGAAAAATCTTGAAAATGTGGCGCAAATTTGGAATATATATTTTTTCAGAACGTTTTTAACTCAAATCTTTGCTTTTGGGGAGGTCTCTGGAACAACATATTTTCAGATGGGGGGGCCTTGACATGAAATATTAACCACCACGGATATATATTATATATATATTAACTATTTGATAGTTTTGAAAATTTGTGAAAGAAATATTTCAGAGCCAAAGTTTTTAACTTAAATAAATCTTTGCTACTGGGATGTCCCTGGAACAACATATTTTCAGATGGGGGTCGGCGGTCAATTACATAATAATCTTGGGGGTCCTTGACAACGTGAAAACGGTTAACACCACTGACGTAATAGAAACATAGGGTTTTTTTTTGGAAAACTGTCAGGATTTAGAAGACATTTGTAGAATCGTTCCCAGGTCAAAATGGGTTAAGTCGATGTTTAGCAAAAAAAAAACACCCAGTGACTCAGACAGTCCCAGTTAACCCATTTGGACCCGAGGACGGTTCTACAAAATGTCTTCTAAATCCT
>NC_137880.1:2752896-2985396 GCF_963924005.1 Protomyctophum bolini | reverse complement strand
TTCCATTTAGTCTTCGCCAGTGAAAAACGGACATTTTTCGTCTTAGTCTCAGTCGACACAATCGACACTGGACTGAGCGTTTTGACGATGTTCGTCAGCGGTGGATAAAAGTAACTCGCACTTTTTCCAGCAGGGTTGTCCCCGATCCGAAACACATGATCGGAAATCGAGGGCCGATCACGTCATTTTGAAATGATCGGAATCGGATCGGGAGCCCAATTTCTTTTAGATCGTGATCTGGGCGTCCCTTGGTGTTGGTTGACCCATTTAGACCTGAGGACGATTCTACACATGTCTTCTAAATCCTGAAAAAAAAGAACATGTTTCTATATCGGTGGTTCTCAAACATTTTCATGTCAAGGACCCCCAAATATATTTGTATTTGGCCGCTGACCCCCCCCCCCCCCCCTCCCATCTGAAAATATGATGTTCCAGGGACCCCCCCCCCCCCCCCAAGAAGCAAATATTCTGAAAGAATATAAATTCCAAATTTGCGCCACATTTTCACGATTGTCAATTTGAAGCAATGATTCCATGCTTTCATATGACGTGAAAAAAAAGAAGAAAATCCAATGGCAGTCCCTCAGTCTGAAGAGAAGGCCGAAAGGCCGAAATGTTGGATACTAATAAATATTACAGCATCGTGGCTACGAGTGTGCGGCCTTTTTCTCTTTTTTACCTACATTTCTGCCTTAATCCAGCACCTCACCAACACTGGTGTGCGCCCTTTCCTGTTTTGTCTCCCTCAGTCAAATGTAGTCACATTTACATGAGTGAAAGTGTTGGCTTCAAAATATTATTTACCACATACACTTAGCTCACTGTCTGTGTGTGTGTGTGTGTGTGTGTGTGTGTGTGTGTGCGTGTGCGTGTGTGTGCGTGTGCGCGCGTGCGTGCATATAGAGTCCCCGGCCAGGGGAGGAGCAGGGACTCTGTCCAGAGATCGAGAGATGAAGAAACTCAACGAGGAAATAGAACGACTGAAAAAGAAACTGGCAGGTCAGACACACACACACACACACACTGTAACAACCGCCCTCTTCACAGCAAGGCAAATCATTAACTAAGGAATAAATCAGCAGCATCGTCAGGTTTTTCTCTGAACACTTTATGTAGAGATGCTTCAATAACGTAATGGACAGAATCAAAGGGTGAACAGTACACACTTCACAAGTGACGTCTCACCCTGTCTCCTTTCCCCTATGAACAAAATACACAAGAAACAAGAAAAACTAACTCAAACCAACAGTCACTGACACCTGTCAGTCACCCCCCTGTACCAGACCTGTTACCGTTCACAAATGAATAGGAAAGAACAAGACTCTCACAATCCACAATGTGGACGCGTTGAAAGATAACATGCGCAGAAAGATAAAGCAGAGCGTCATTAATAATGTGCTTTTGTCACAACACACACACACACACACACACACACACACACACACACACACACACACACACACACACAGACGGTGTTGTAAAAACAACAAAAATGAAATGTGCAACGACTGAATGAAGCCCCGCCCCTCTCCTGGGTTTTCCTAGACTCCGATAGGCTGGAACACCAGCTGGAGGAGGCGGTGACGCTACGGCAGGACTACGAGAGCTCCGCCTCCAAGATCAAAGCCCTGGACAAACAGCTGAAGACCCTGAGACAGGACAAGGACGACGTGCACAAGGTAACACACACGCGCGCGCACACACACACACACACACACACGCACGCGTTTACACACACGCACGTGCGCGCACACAGGTACAGGCTTTAGTTTCCGACAGTCATTAGACCGACAATCTATACCTCAAACCAGTGTTGCTTTCGTCGACTAACACTATGACGAAAAATGTTCGTCGACTACCTTCTTCCACTGACGAAAACGACATAAAAACTATGCCATGATGACTAAAACTATATGACTAAATATATACTGTTGATTTTGTCAACAAATACAAACTAGACTAAAATGTTAGAAAGGGACTAGTGGACAAGAGATCCAGTATAAGTCTTTTTCCAATTGGTTGCATGCTGAACATAGCAGATCTACAAGCTCACATCGTGAGCTTGTAGATCTGCCTAGAATCAGCCATTACACATTTTAGTCGACTAATTTTGATTAGCAGCACATTTTGATTTTAGTTTAGTCATAGTCTCTTGAATAGTTTTCATGTAGTTTTAGTCACATTTTAGTCACCTGGAATGTCTTAGTGTTAGTCTAGTTTTAGTCGACTAAATATCCTATGATTTTAGTCGGCTAAAATGAGTTTTTGCGGGCCTTGATGCCGTCATAATGACTGTTTTTTACACTTGCTGAAAATAGCCGAGCTACAACGCGTCGCAGCGTGACACGATGTGAGCTTGTAGATCGGCTATTTTCAGCACGCAACCAAGTGTAAAATGACTTATACTGGATCTCTTGTCCACTAGTCCCTTCCTTACATTTTTTGTCTAGTTTTTTTTATCTGTTGTCTATTGTCCATGTATTTAGTCTTAGTACCGTATTTATATCATAGCTTAGTTTTCGTTTAGTTTCCATTTAGTTTTCGTCAGTGAAAAAAGGTAGTCGACGAACATTTTTCGTCTTAGTTTTAGTCGACGAGAACAATATTTTTCCAATAGCTAAAGTATAACATAACTCTCTCTGAGTCTCTGGGAGTTTCTGAAGACGCAGTCCCATGGTAGCTTGAAGGAGAAATAATCACACTCCTCTCCTCCTCCTCCTCTCCTCCTCAGCAGCTGTCGGAGTCTCTGGAGCGTCTGAAGGCTCAGTCCAAGGTATAGCTTGAAGGAGAAATAACCACACACCTCTTCTCCTCTCCTCCTCCTCTCCTCAGCAACTGTCGGAGTCTCTGGAGCGTCTGAAGGCTCAGTCCAAGGAGCTGAAGGAGTCTCACGGCGCGCGGCGCCTGGCCGTGCAGGAGTTCAGCTCTCTGTCGGAGCAGACGTCGGAGCTGCGCTCGGCCAAGCAGCGGCTCGTCCGCCAGCTGCGCGACCGCGACGACGAGGCGGACGCCGCCGGCCAAAAGATGGACGCCATGAAGCAGGACGTCCGGAAGGCGGACCGCGCCCGCAAGGAGGTATATTCACCTTCTAGTCGTTTTTTTTTTTTTTTTTACTAGTCGACCAGTTGCCTGGTTTGCCGGACTAGTGGTTTAACTACATATTATGTAAAAAATATTTTTTTATTAAATATTTGTACATTTAACATTGGTGGCTATTACTATAATCTACGTGATCTACACAATCTGGGGGGAAAATTTGATTTTATTTTATTTTAGTACCATCAAGGTCGACTAGTGGATTTACTAGTCGACTAGTAGAATAGTTGACTATTCAACTAGTCGACTAGTTGAATAGTCAACTAGTTGCTTAAAGCCCTACATTACAGGGGTGTCGAACTCAACTTGGGGCGAGGGCCGCATTGGTCAAAAGGTCACTTGATGGGGGCCACAACCAGTTGCGCACGCACGCTCGATGTCTCAGTCAGTCACTGCTATAATCTATCTATCTATCTGTCTATGTATGCTCAGACCCAGCCAGCCAGCCAGCCAGCCACACACACACATAGTGCTCAGACCCAGCCAGCCACACACATAGCTCCGTAAGGGAGTGGTTGCACCACTCAAAAAATCTTCAAAAAACTGAAGAGGCTACTGGAGATTGGAGAACCTGATTTGGACATGATCTGATGCAGGACAATGTCACTATGACAGAACGAGAAGATGGGTCTGGCCACATTAATTCACCCCATAATCTCAGTGGAAATTGGGGAATATGTTGACAATAGTCGACAGCTCTGCCGATTAATAATCGATTAATTGAACCCACCCCCCATACACACAAGGACGTAGGACTACTAGTGCTCAGTGTTGATTATGACAGCAAATTTAGTCTAAATCACAACGTGTCGCGCTGCGACGCGCTGTGAGCTTGTAGATCGGCTATTTTCTGCATGCAACCAAGTGTAAAATAACTTGTCTCTTACTTATACTGGATCTCTTGTCCACTAGTACTACCTTCCTAACATTTGTGTTATTGCTATTGTCGGCAAGTGTAAAATCAGCCATTGCGTCGGCATCAAGGCCCGCCGAAATACATTTTAGTCGACTAAATCAACTGTAGATTTAGTCGACTGAAACTAGACTAACACTAGACTAAAACTAAACCATTCAAGAGACTATGACTAAAACTTAAATCTAAATGTGCTGCCAAAAACACTGTATGTCAGGGCAGATAATATAGCTGGCGGTAGCGCCCTCGAGACTGCAAAAGTCACACTTGTGTGAAGTGAGGGGCGCGGTGCCACTCACTATGGTCGTCTCCCGATCATTTCCACCGCCATGCGGGTCTAAAAAGTTCCATTTCCTTCTCGTTTGCCTCGGGGCGGTGTCCTCCATGGGACACGAATGCATTGAGTTGATATTGTATGAAACGAAAGGGCATCAAATTGCTCAGGGCCGGCATTGCATATGTACAGAAAAATGACCTGTGTGCGTGTGTTTGTGTGTGCGTGCACAGCTGGAGGCACAGGTGGAGGAGTTGAAGGCGGAGGCGTCTAAAGAGAGGAAGCTTCGTGAACATTCAGAGATCTTCTCCAAACAGCTGGAAGCTGAAATACAAACACTGAAGGTCAGAGGTCACTCTCCTCTCCTCTCCTCTCCTCTCCTCTCCTCTCCTCTCCTCTCCTCTCCTCTCCTCTCCTCTCCTCTCCTCTCCTCTCCTCTCCTCTCCCTCTCCCTCTCCCTCTCCCTCTCTCTCTCTCTCTCCCTCCCTCTCCTCTCTCCTCATCTTTAATTCCAATCATCAATGGTATAGTTCATTAAGATGTTTTCTCATGCCAATAAAGCTCCTTTGAATTGAATTGAATTGAGATGAAACAATATGAAAATGTCATGTCACTATTGTCGTGGCTAAAATAATTAAAGCGGTATTGTCGCAATAATTAAAATACGCTGAAAACTGTTAACACCCCGAGCGGCAAAAACGGAGGTCTCCGTCCTATTAAATAATCCCGCTGCGCTCCCAGGACGGAGATTAATCAAAAGTTCTGCCTTTAATCATATCATAACGGAGAAGCACCAGTCTACATGCTGGTATAGCGTCGATTGAGCAACATTCAATGTCATTTCCGGGTTGGGACGTCATCCAAAGTGGTCCCCCTCCATTTCAGTGGATGGGAGGAAAAGTCTTCGAACTCTTGATCTAAGTCAATTCTAACCAAAGAGTGTGTTTTTGACTGCCCATTTTGGCTACATCTAGCTATTTCTAGCTACTTCAAAAATGGCACGGAGCAACCTTGAAATAGGCCCTGAAGCTGCTAATCGCTGGGCAACCTGATTTAATGGTTCCAAATACCCCAGAGCGTTCGGGGTGTTAACATGCCGCTGTTGTTACCGAACATTAGGACAAAAATAGTAGACAGTTTCCAAGCCGTAGTTTTCGACTTTGACGTGTTTTGACGTGCATGCATGTTTGTGTGCCTGTCCGTGCGTGCGTGCGTGCAGGTGAAACAGGGGGGAGGCGTGTCGGGCGGCAGCGGCGGAGGCCTGGAGGAGGTGTGTAAGCTGAAGACGGAGCTGGACAAGAAGGTGGTGTTCTACGAAGAGGAGCTGCTCAGCAGGGAGACGTCTCACTCGTCGGAGGTGAAGGGTCTGAGGAAGGAGCTCCACCACTCTGAGGGCCTCGCGCTGTCCCTCAACAAGGAGCTGCTGGTGCTCAAGGACAAGCTGGACAAGGCCAACAGAGACAGGTGGGTGGAAGGCTACGCTAGGCTAGGCTACACCAGGTTACATACAAACTGGACAAGGCCAACAGAAACAGGTGGGTGGAAGGCTACGCTAGGCTAGGTTAGGCTACACTAGGTTACATACAAGCTGGACAAGGCCAACCGAGACACGTGGGTGGAAGGCTACGCTAGGCTAGGCTTCACACTAGGTTACATTTAAGCTGGACAAGGCCAACAGACAGGTGCGTGGAAGGCTACGCTAGGCTATGCTACACACTATAGTTACATACAAGCTGGACACACGCTTACATGCTAGATGTTCATATACGAGAGTTCGCTGCACCTTGTTTTATTATTAAAATGCCTGTAGCCCTACTTAAGTGTGTGTGTGTGTGTGTGTGTGTGTGTGTGTGTGTGTGTGTGTGCGCAGACAAGCGGAGCTGGACGACGCTGTAACGGCTCTGAAGGAGAAGCACGAGCGAGAGAGAAACATCCTGACTGAAGACAACCGCAAGCTAACAGCAGAGACAGACCGGGTACTGAGACACTCTGTTACTAACAGAACATTGTATTGTCACTATCGTCTCACTATGGCCCAGACTGTTGCCTCCCTCAATGTTCAAATCAGTCGGTCATCAGTGTTGTTTTCGTCGACTAGGAAAATGACGGAAAATGTTCGTCGACTACCTTTTTTCACTGACAAAAACTGCATACGAACTAAATAAAAAATCACACCTGTGTCCCCTCTCCCCCTACCCCTCTCTCTCTCTCTCTCTCTCTCTCTCTCTCTCTCTCTCCTTAGCAGGCAACAGTGCAGCACTATCTCTCTCTCTCTCTGTTTCTGGCACAACAGCGCCACTTTTGCCCCTACTGGTACTCATAGTCACCACTCAAAAAACTAACCCATGATGACTAAAAACTAAGCCTAAATATACTGTCAATTTCGTCAACAAATAAAAACTAGACTAAAATGTTAGAAGGGACTAGTGGGCAAGAGATCCAGTATGAGTCTTTTTACACTTGGTTGCATGCTGAAAATAGCAGATCTACAAGCTCACAACGCAGCGCAGCGCAACGCGCTGTGAACTTGTAGATCTGCTAGAAACACACATCCGCTCAATTTACTTCTACATTTGTAAAAAACAAAAGATTAATAAACGGCCTTCGCCTTTAAATCAGCAAAAGAGTTTCCGTTGCTCCAGACTGTGTCAGGCAGTGTTATTGTTGGCAGCAAATTTCTATTTGAATAGTTTTCATCTAGTTTTAGTCACCTGGAATGTTTTATATTAATATATATAATATCATAAGGTTTTAGTCGACTAAATCTACAGTTGATGTAGTCGACTAAAATGCATTTTGGTGGGCCTTGATGTCGTCGTAATGGCTGAACATGCGTTGTGAGCTTGTAGATCGGCTATGTTCACTATGCAACCAAGTGTAAAATGACTTGGATCTCTTGTCCACTAATCCCTTCCTAACATATTAGTCTAGTTTGTATTTGTTGACAAAATTGTCAATATATTTAGTCTTCGTTTTAGTCATCGTAGCTTAGTTTTCATTTAGTTTCCATGCAGTTTTCGTCAGTGAAAAAAAGGTACCGGTAGTCGACGAACATTTTTCGCCATCGTATTAGTCGACGAAATCAACACTGGTTCCAGTTGTGTGTGTGTGTGTTAGCAGATCCATAAGGCACGTTGTCCCCCTGTTCTTCCACAGCTGTGTGTGTTAGCAGATCCATAAGGCACGTTGTGCCCTGTTCTTCCACAGCTGTGTGTGTTAGCAGAT
The DNA here is from genome assembly GCF_963924005.1 of Protomyctophum bolini. Classification (NCBI taxonomy): domain Eukaryota; kingdom Metazoa; phylum Chordata; class Actinopteri; order Myctophiformes; family Myctophidae; genus Protomyctophum; species Protomyctophum bolini. The sequence goes on along the minus strand of NC_137880.1, from coordinate 2,977,888 downwards.
CCATAAGGCACGTTGTGCCCTGTTCTTCCACAGCTGTGCGTGTTTGCAGATCTATAAGTCACGTTGTGCCCTGTTCTTCCACAGCTGTGTGTGTTAGCAGATCCATAAGGCACGTTGTGCCCTGTTCTTCCACAGCTGTGCGTGTTTGCAGATCTATAAGTCACGTTGTGCCCTGTTCTTCCACAGCTGTGCGTGTTTGCAGATCTATAAGTCACGTTGTGCCCTGTTCTTCCACAGCTGTGTGTTTTCAGACCTATAAGTCACGTTGTCCCCTGTTCTTCCACAGCTGTGCGTGTTTGCAGATCTATAAGGCACGTTGTGCCCTGTTCTTCCACAGCTGTGTGTTTTCAGACCTATAAGTCACGTTGTCCCCTGTTCTTCCACAGCTGTGCGTGTTTGCAGATCTATAAGTCACGTTGTGCCCTGTTCTTCCACAGCTGTGTGTTTTCAGACCTATAAGTCACGTTGTCCCCTGTTCTTCCACAGCTGTGCGTGTTTGCAGACCTATAAGTCACGTTGTCCCCCTGTTCTTCCACAGCTGTGCGTGTTTGCAGATCCATAAGTCACGTTGTCCCCTGTTCTTCCACAGCTGTGCGTGTTTGTAGATCGGCTGACGTCTCAGAACCGCCAGCTGGAGGACGAGCTACAGGACCTGGCGTCTAAGAAGGAGAGCGTGGCGCACTGGGAGGCTCAGATCGCTGAGATCATCCAGTGGTACGTTTCACTGTGTGTGTGTGTGTGTGTGTGTGTGTGTGTGTGCCGCGCTATGAGCTTGTAGATCTGCTATGTTGGAAGCAGCATATATATATAAACTGCACTATTTGAGCTTTTTTTGAGCAGCTCTCCAATTGGATGCCGGTAAAAGAAAATGAAGCGGTTTTCACAATTCTTCCCGAGGGAATTTCTGTCTTCGATAGCGAGGTTACCGTACCAACAGAATAAGATGCAGGAGAACGACATAATAACGGAATGTATGTAGGCTAGTGATGGGAGATTAATCAGCAAACACATCGGTATCGGCCGATTTGAGTTGTTTTTTTAGATTAATCGGTCCGTCTTTACAGATAAACAAGCCCAACGTAACAGCTTGAACAGATCTACAAGCTCACAATATTAAATATCAAGGTATTTGAGTTAAATGTGACTTGCCTGCACTGCAGCCTGCAGTGCAGATACCCTGTTACTGTATGTATTTTTCAGAATGGACAAGATTATTATATATTTTTTTCAGAATAAGATCATATATCGACATCGGTAATATCGGTTATCGGCCATAATATGAATTATATCGGATATCGATATCGGCCAAAATGTCTCATCGGCACATCCTTAATGTAGGCAGTAGAACTATTATATACGGAGAAAGAAGACGATGCTTTCTGTATCCTGAAGCAGTTTGTTGCTGTGTTTTCCAAGTTTGTGCATCTACTGTTGTTTGTGTTCGAGAAGTTCTTGTTAAATGTAAACACAAAATAATGACGGTTTGTGTGTGTGTGTGTGTGTGTGTGTGTGTGTGTGTGTGTGTGTGTGTGTGTGTGTGTGTGCGTGCACAGGGTCAGCGATGAGAAGGATGCTCGGGGTTATCTTCAAGCGTTGGCGTCTAAGATGACAGAAGAGCTGGACTCTCTACGATCCACTGGACTGAGCAGACCCATGGTAACACACACGCATACACGCACGCACGTGTACACACACACACGGGTATCAGGCAGTGAGACAAGCTGAGAGCAGTGAGACAGGCAGAGAGCAGTGGGACAGGTATCAGTCAGTGAGACAGGCAGTGGGCAGTGAGACAGGTATCAGACAGTGAGACAGGCAGAGAGCAGTGAGACAGGCAGAGCAGTGAGACAGGTATCAGGCAGTGAGACAGGTAAAGATCAGTGAGACAGGTATCAGGCAGTGAGACAGGCAGGTGTTCTCATTAGTATCAGTGAAGTGGGTTGCTGCTCCCTCGGTAGACCAACACACACACACACACACACACACACGCACGCACGCACGCACACACACACTTACACACACGTGCGCACACACAGACACCAGAACTAGGTCTGACAGAGAGACAGGACTCATTCTTTTTATATCTTAAAATTTTTAATCCCACGATTTGCAACCCATTTTTTCACCCAGTGTCAACTATCTAATGTAATCCTGAGCTCTACACACCCTCTGCCAACCTGGGGAGAGCAACGGACTGACCTCATGCTTCCTTCTATGCATGAGGAGTCCAAGCCGCTTCTTTTCTCCTTACAGGGAGAGTTTCCCTGGTTGGACGTAGCGTGTGGAAGGAACACGTTATTCCAACCAGTTCCTTTCCCCTCCATCAGGCACCCCGGCTGGCCAGGGGGAGGCAGTATAGAGACCAGGATTACTTCACGTTTCTTGTGAGGGTACAAAGGGCAAAGCCAACTCGAGTCGTGACAAATCATGACAATAAACACAATATTTTGGACCAAACGAATAATTACAAAGAAGAAAAACAACAAAAATGGTGCCGTTTTTTTCTTCTTTCTAATTCTTTGTTCGGCCCAAAATATTGTGTTTGTTGTCATGATTTGTCACAACTCGAGTTGGGTTTGTACGACGCTTAAAAGGTCTTTAAATAACTACTTTTTGAAAAGTCTTATGAGGAAAATGAACAGGGAATAATTTCCTGGGCCCTGTAGGGGGCGGGACTGCGACTGTCCCGGAATCTAATACTTTCACCTTTATCGTTGCTTAATTGATTGATTTGTTCAATCATGCACAATTCAGATTACTTATACCAAACCTATAGGCCCCTGGAAAGGCCTCTAACAACGAAATAGTTACTATTAGGCAAATTACTCAACGTTGTAGGCCTATACTGTTTAATGCTAAAGCTTGAAACTGTTTAAATTACCCAAACCAGTGGCTTTTACATTATTTATTGGCCATTTACCATTCATACGTAACACAAGCACACATTGGTAGGATTAAAATAGATGAATTCAGTTTGCCTTTTGGCCTAATCTCTAGATTATGAGAATAGCAAGAACTAAAACAAGACAGTAATAGTTAGTAGTGGTCTAACTGTTTAGTACTGTAGGTAATGACAAAGAAATGGAGCAAATAGCACATTATGTTTACAGCTATTTAACTGGTATTGTACTAATATGCAAAATGTAAATACAGAAATAGAATGAACTTCTAATTTAGAAGTTAGATTGTGCGTTTCACACGGCTCAAATCTTGGGGTTGCAAGGCCTAAACTAAAGCCTGGTCTCATGTGGGATGTTTCCCCTGTAGGTTGTCACCATAGACTGTAAAAAAAAATATGGACAAAGCGTTCTCCGGGTCTGATATCGACGTAAGATGAAGCCTGTCAGTCCTTGAACTGTAAATCGCCATCTTTCTAGATCCGTTTGGGCCCAGCTGGCCAGCGTAGGTCTTGCCCAGGGTAGCCTGAGCTAACGTGTTAGGTTAAGGGAGGTTGTCCTTTTTTCACTGTTTCAGTGTCATTTTTTTAGACAGGCTGAGCACATTCACAAATCGCACATTATTAGGACTTAGCCTGACAAAAATCGTGTGTGTGTGTGTGTGCGTGTGTGTGTGTGTGTGTGTGTGTGTGTGTGTGTGTGTGTGTGTGTGTGTGTGCGTGCGCTCAGGACTAGGGCTGTGGATCTTTGGGTGTCCCACGATTCGATTTCCGATTCTTGGGGTCACGATTCGATTCAATTTTTTTTCCGATTTAACTCGATTCTCAATCCAAAAAATTCAAAAGCATTTTTTTTTCCAGATTCAAAACGATATTCTATTCAAAATGATTCTCGATTCAATACATAGGATTTCGTCACAATCTACTCCAGTCTTGAACTGAAAGTGACTACAGTGACTTGAAAATGACTGAAGACATGATGTTTACTGTGATTAGGCTAGGCTTACATTTCATATCACAAACACCATGCAGTGAAAACTCCTGTAACTGTAACAAGAAAAAAATATCAATTTTGGATCGTTCATAACTCATAATTCAAATCGATTTATTTTTTACGCCCCTACCTCAGGACCCTCTGTGGAAGGTGCGTCGGAGCCAGAAGCTGGACATGTCTGCCCGCCTGGAGCTCCAGTCTGCCCTGGAGGCCGAGATCAGAGCCAAGCAGCTCATCCAGGAGGAGTCGCGCAAGATCAAAGCCGCCAACATCGCCTTGGAAAGGTCACTAGTGCACTCCCTGTTCCACTAATGTACCCCCCCCCCCCCCCCCCCCAAAGATTTGAGTTAAAAACGTTGAAAGAAAATATATTCAAAGATTTGCGTTTGCATTTCCACGATTTTTTTCAAAAATAGCTAAAGTATAACATAATGCTTGAAACACCGAAAGGGGTTCCCGCCCTGAATGGGCTATTTACTGGTTATTAGCTGGCCGGTGAACCATCGATAGTCCTTGGAAGAGATTCCCAGATGGACAGAGTTGTTAACCAAAATGGACCCCTCATAGATCTTTAAACCAAATGAAGGTTTCACTCTCGGCAATATCACAATCAATTTAATCACTTTTTTTTCCATAGTTTGTACAAGCAAGCTTTTACTGTACATTTCTATTTTAAAAGATAATTGCGATTGCAGTGAGCACTTACTATGAGACCTAGCAGATCATGTCAGTCCGTGCGTGTGTCCGTGTGTCCCCCCTTTGTGCCCATATATGGAGCTGAGTGATTTGTTTGTGATTGATGCAACACACTCCATATTTGGACGTATAGCTGCTTTGGGGACTCCTTATTATGGTTATGGCTAAGTTAAAAACTTAACTTAAAAAAATAATAACTTAAAAATAAATCTTAAAAAACCCCAAATATGTATACAAGCTGCGTTCGCTTCCCGCGTTTGCGCGTCTTACTGGTAATAATCTTGAATGTGTTAAAAAATTGAATCTTCTATGTACAGTATGTTACGTTTGTGACCAACCCACCCTCTCTAGGCAATGTTAATATAGGATAGCGTTGAATGTAATGTGGACAGAGTTCGCGTAGGCATGGACGGATGGTTCTCGTATCTTTCGACAGTAAATTAAATGTCATTTTTGACAGACGTTTGAACGGGTATGTGGACGAATTCGATGTCCTTTGTTCTTTTCGACAGTAAACTAAGGGAGTCGGAGAGGCGGAGCCACGACATGGAGGAGCAGATGGAGACTCTGAGGATGGACCTGGAGGAAAGTCGCTCCCGTTCGGACAAAGGTAGGTGTTAGAGCCGATTCATACTCGCATTTTACCGCTGTTTCGGCGCTGTAGTGCCGAAATGATTTTGGCTCGTCATACATTTTCAGTAGCACCGAAGAGACGCCTTTAGGACGGTACCCGCCCCCCCCGAACCTCAAATGACGTCACATTGTAGGCTCTACAGCGCCGAACCGACTTTTATTCGGCTCTAAAATAGGAGTATGAATCTTACTCCTCCCCTCCTCCTGGCAGTGCTCCTGCCATAACTCCTTTTAACATTTATATGGTTGTCATTTTCATAATGTTTGCTGATGTCTGAGCGGTGGGCGGGTCTTTCGGTGCCTTCATGATGCTCAGTGACATCACAGAAGGTGACGTCACTGATTTGTTCCCTGCCCAAAGCTGTTTTTTTTTCCTACAGGCAGGTGAATATTTCACCCGTGTTTAGTGATAGTGTGATAGAGAGAAATCCCATATACACAAATTACACACCCACAGTGGACTTTTGTTTTATTTTTTGCTTCTTTTCTTTCTTTCACTGGACCATTCTCACATGTCCCAGGAATGGGTGGACCAAAAGAGAAGTTCACAGCTCCATTCTTTTTTTTTTTCATTCTTCTTTTTTTTTTTTCACATATTTGTAAATTAATACCCAATCAACTCCCCCTAACCCTAAATCCTTCTAGCTCCCGCTCAGGTGTTGCGTTAGTCCGCTAATTGCCGTTAATTAAAAAAGCAATAAGCGCGGAGGGTCTTCTACCCTCCCAGCCATTGTAAAATACCCGGTAAGCTGGGGCCTCGAGTGGCTTATTGCTTTTCTAAAACGGTTACAAACATATAGCAATATTAACCTACTGTAATTGTGAAGTTAGTTGCCCAAGGGCCAAGGCTCCAAAAACAGTCAGCGATGCTTTTTGGTGGATTTTGTTTATCCAAAACTCCAGCTCCAGTGCAAATATTCACAAAACATATCAAACTGCAAAAATAATACTGGCCAAAATACAAAACAAAGAACTCAAAAATACTTAACGCACAACATAGGAAAAAGGAAAAAGAACAAACTGCACTAGGCTATGCCCATGACATGGGCCCTAGCAGCTCTCTCACAGGGCTGTCAGCATGAGGCCTGCCCGAGCATAACTGACTAGCTCTGCCTGCAGTCTACCTACCCTTTATAGGAGAGGGTCCTACCACCAACAGAGAAGCAATTAAATATACACAGCTTATCTACAAGCTCACAGATATCAGCTGAACCTGAATAAGTAACCCCATACCTAGATGTTCTATTTTAGCTTAATCATCATATGGGGTTACATTCATTTCCCCAGATAATAGACATACTTTGATAATTGAAATTGAGGAACACCCCTACTCCTCACCTTCCCCCCCTCTTAAAGGGCCAGCACTGGAGAGGCCATACAAACACTGAGGTTACAATAAACACAGGTTAATAAACTGAATGTTTTCCCTGTGTGTATCATTTCATTTGTACATCCTGTAAATGCATAGATCAACAGTATTGACATTATATGATAGGACCCGTCTTCCCCACTACCCACAGTCTGTGTGGTGTGTGCGTGCGTGCAATGTCCTTAATCCGTGTGTGTGTGTATGTATAGGGCACGGGATGATAATAAAACTATTTATTCTTAAGGCTCTCCCCTTCCCCAGTACAGCTACACAGCTGCGGAATCAGCTGGGAATTATATAAAGTGATTGAAGGTGTGGATTATCTGTTAAATTTACAACGGTCACGTGACGGTAACCAGCCAATCAGACTCAAGTATTGGTCGCTACGTCCAACCAGGGAAACTCCCCCCCCCTGTCAAGTGTAAAGGAGCAACTTGGACACTCAGGCATGAAGGAAGCATGAGTTCAAGTCCGTTGCTCTCCCCATGTCCCCCATATATGGGGACTAGGTTGGTGGAGGGTGTGTAGAGCCCAGGATCACATTAGATGATTGACACAGGGGTGAAAAATGGGTTACAAAATCGTAGGTTAAAAAAAGGATTATTATTTTTTAAATAATAATCAAGTATTGGGACTAACCGTTTGAAGACAGATTTATTTTCGAGTGACACCGGGAGAATAATTTCTAAATCTCTCCAGAACACCCTGCCCGGTTGACAAGGACACTGCGCTTTTATTAGAGTTGTTATCACCGCAAATCAACCACATTTCATCAGCGTCTTTTTTTCAATGCAAAGTATGCATTTACGCAGTCATTAATGCAAGACATGTAAGACCGTTATTCCTGTTTTTAATCAAATCAAATAAGAGAAATTGCTACCATTAAAATGTCCTACCAACTTGCATAACTCGTTTTAATTATACAGTATCTATATTATATATAATATATATATGTCCCCATCTTCCCTTATAACTGCAACAAACTAAACTACTCCTCATTGCGCACTTCTCTCTCTCTCTCTCGCCCCCCTCTCCTCCTCAGGTTTGAAGCTTCCAGATTTCCAGGACTCCATCTTTGAATATTTCAACACGTCTCCCCTCGCCCACGATCTGACCTTTAGAGTGAGTCCCGTCCGTCTGTCTGTCTGTCTGTCTGTCTGTCTGTCTGTCTGTCTGTCTGTCTGTCTGTCTGTCTGTCTGTCTGTCTGTCTGTCTGTCTGTCTGTCTGCCTCTCTGTCTGTCTGTCTGTCTGTCTGTCTGTCTGTCTGTCTGTCTGTCTGTCTGTCTGTCCGTCCGTCTGTCACTTTGACTATTGACCTCTCTCTCTCTCTCTCTCTCTCTCTCTCTCTCTCTCTCTCTCTCTCTCTCTCTCTCTCCCTCCCCTCCCACAGCCTAGCTCTATCACTGACATAGACTCCACCCCCCAGAAACCTGTGTCCACGCCCACCTCCCCCTCCGAGTCCCCTGAACTGGAAGTGAGTGTCGTAGTGCGCACACACACACACACACACACACACACACACACACACACACACACACACACACACACACACACACACACACACACACACACACGCACAATATGCACCATTGGTAATGTGAGCTTTGTATTTCTAGGAACCGGTCAAGTCTCCTGTGGCCCCTCCCACCCCCTCCTCGACCTATCAGACGTCACACCTCAGCCATCCAAAGGTACTATTTTATAACACCGGATCGTTAACCCATTTTTGGGGTATTTTCACCAAATTAGACAAAAACGGTTCTAATAATCATGGATGACAACTTAATAACAATGTTTATATTATTATGAGTGCTGGTCATAATGCATTATAAGGTGGGAACAGCACATTTGAATTAACTCACCCAGTGCCACGGCGCCATCTGGTGGAGGGTTCTCGTTGCCATGCATTAATTGTGAATGAGCGACTTGAAAGCTGCGTTGGCCGGAAACCAAGCATTTAAGCCTGTGAATTCTTCATGTCCGGCTAGAGACGTTTTTTTTTTCTCCAATCCAACGGATGGAAATGGGAGTGTTACATGGGGGGTCTTAGTTTTAGTCGTCATAGTTTTCGTCTGTGGTGAAAGGCAGTTGGCGGACCATTTTTCCCGCTATGGTTTTGGTTCACAAAATCAACGCGTGTGTGTGTGTGTGTGTGTGTGTGTGTGTGTGTGTGTGTGTGTGTGTGCACGTGTGTGTGTGTGCAGCCTAAAGCTCACCAGTTGAGTATCAAGACGTTTTCCAGTCCGACCCAGTGCTCACACTGTACCTCCCTGATGGTGGGACTCATACGACAGGGCTACGCATGTGAAGGTACGTGCACACACACACACACACACACACACAGTCTCAGACACACACACACACACACAGTCTCACACACACACACGCACGCACACACACAGGGCAGATTTGACTAATCTTAAAATGTGAAATGACAGGCACATTTTTATACTTTTTTGTTTACAAAATAACGGAAATAGTTTGAAAATGTACGGACATTTTTGTCCACGGGAACGGTTGACGATTATGCAAAAGTAACTGTGGTTATCTCAAATGATTGCGACTATATGTAATAATTTTGTGTAATTGTGTAATAAGTTTGTGTTTATTGTGTCAACCTTGACACTCTCTCTTTCTCTCTCTCTCTCTCTCTCTCTCTCTCTCTCTCTCTCTCTCTCTCTCTGTCTCTCTCTCTCTCTCTCTCTCTCTCTCTCTCTCTCTCTCTCTCTCTCTCTCTCTCTCTCTCTCTCTCTGTCTCTCTCTCTCTATCTCTCTCTCCCCCCCATCCCCCCCCCAACAGTGTGCTCGTTCATCTGCCACGTGGCATGTAAAGACCACGCCCCCTTGGTGTGTCCCATCCCCCCCGAGCAGGCCAAGAGGCCTCTGGGAATTGATGTCCAGCGGGGCATCGGAACGGCCTACAAGGGCTACGTCAGGGTGAGAGAGAGAGAGAGACTCTTTTAATTAACCCATTTTGACCTGAGATCAGATTTTCAGAAATGTCTTCTACATCCCGAACAGTTTTCTGAAAAAATCTATGTTTCTATGTCAGTCGTTCCTTCGATGTTTCAAAAATAGCAGACCTACAAGCTCATATAGCGCGCCAGTATGACATAATGCTTAGTTAAACCAAAAGGGGTTCCCGCCCCGAAATGGGTTGAAAAAAAGCTTCTTCGTTGAAACGTGAGCGAAAGTTTCTGCTTTACCTATAGTGCCATTCGTATAGCGTTCTTGTGTTGACTCCATGTCATGTAAAATGTGTGCAGCGGCTGTTTTCTTGTTTAGAACCTATAGCTCGAGTTTCACTTTATTTGATGGCGTCTTAGGATAGATGTAGGTAGACCTAATTTGGCTCCCCTCTGCAGTGCTCTGCTACTGAAAGTCTTATTTCTCTCCAAAAGCACTCACATTTCGGCGGCCAATTACATATAATTCTGGGGGTCCTTGCCATGAAATATTTTGAAAACCACTGACATATATATATGTCAGTGGTTTTCAAAATATTTCATGTTTTCTGAAAAACCTTCAACCTTCTACTATGTATACATAGTAGAAGGTTGAAGGTTTTTCAGAAAACTGTCAGGATATAGAAGGCATTTGTAGAATTGTTCCCAGGTCTAAATGTACTTTTTTTTCCATCCTCCTTCCTGCAATTGAGCTCAGAAAAACAAAAATAAAATATTAAGATTTTTTTTTAAATTTGTAATGTCACAATCCCTTTAAAATGTCCTTTCCGGACTTCTACATTGCTGTAGTATTGATTGATAACTTTTTCTACTCAAGTACTTTTTTTCCTCCTCCTTCCTGCAATTGAGCTCAGAGAAACAAGAATTTTTATTTGTTTAAAAATTTTATTTAAATGCTTAATCCTGCAATTGAGCTCAGAAAAACAAAAAATATATATATATTTTTTTTCTTTTCTTTTTTAACGTCACAATCCCTTTAAAATCCCGGACTTCTACACTGCGGTGGTATTGATTGACACTGTGTTTTCTCTCTCCTCCTTCCCACCCGCTGTCAGATTCCCAAACCCACGGGGGTGAAGAAGGGCTGGCAGCGAGCGTACGCCGTGGTGTGTGACTGTAAGCTCTTCCTGTACGAGGTTCCAGAGGGGAAGTCCACCCAGCCCGGAGTGGTCGCCAGCCAGGTCCTAGACCTCAGGTACTGCGTGTGTGTGCGTGCGTGCGTGGCGTGCGTGCAGGCACGTGCGCCAGGGTGTTAGGGTGTTAGGGCATTCACTTCTAGTCATTTTTTGAGTGGTACAACCACTCAAAACCAGCAGTGTACGACTGTACGTACATACGTGTGTGACGTTAATGAGCACCAGTATATGACTATTAGTAGGGGGGGGGGGTTGCACCACTCAGTTCATTCCGATGGGGGGTCGGCGGCCGATTACATATATATTTGGGGCATAATAATATTGATATAGAACATGAGGTTTTTCAGAAAATTGCCATGATGTTTTAATTTCGACGTCAGACCTAAATGGGGTTAATTAGATAGTTTGTATAGTGTTATTAACCCATTCTGAACGGGAGCTTTGTAGGTCTGCTATTTTTGAAAAAATCAACTGACATTTTTTTAGAATCTGATCTCAGGTCAGAATGGGTTCATCAGACCTAGTGTGTGTGTCCAGTGGAAACCTCGTATGAATCTGATCTCAGGTCAGAATGGGGTTAAATCGATTTGGTTTGAACCGTCACCGTCTTGTGCGTGCTGATGTCGTGGTTGTCTTTTTTGCCTTTTCGCAGAGACGAGGAGTTCTCCGTCAGTTCCGTCCTGGCCTCTGACGTCATCCACGCCACCCGCAAGGACGTGCCCTGCATCTTCAGGGTATGTGACCTTTCAACTTTGACACGTACATGGGGGGGTACCTTGACATGAGACAGTCTGAGAACCACTCGCATAGAAACACAGGGTTTTTCTCAGATAACTGTCATGATTTTAGAAGACATGTGTAGAATCTGCTCTCAAGTCTTAATTGGTTTTTTTTTAACCCATTTTTGGGGCGGGAACCCCCTTTTGGTGTTTTAAAGCATTATGTTATACCGGTACTTTATAGTTATTGAAAAATAGCAGATCTACAAGCTCGACGCTTTTATTATTTATTATTTTTGAAAAATCGTGAAAATGTGGCGCAAATTTGGAATATATATTTTTTCAGAACGTTTTAAACTAAAATCTTTGCTTTTTGTGGAGGTCTCTGGAACACACATTCCAGGTGACTAAAATGTGACTAAAACTAAATGAAAACTATTCAAAAGACTATGACTAAAATCAAAATTTGCTGCCAAAAACAACACTGGTTTCCCGTCGTGTCCTTTCCCAATCCCCCCCATACAGGTGACGTCTCTGCTGCTCAGCTCCCCGGTGCACGTGGTCTCCCTGCTGCTGCTGTCTAAACTGTCTAAACTAAGTACTGCACCCCCTTTCCTTTCCCCCATATAGGTGACGTCTCTGCTGCTCAGCTCCCCGGTGCGCGTGGTCTCCCTGCTGCTGCTGTCTAAACTGTCTAAACTAAGTATGCACTCCGTCCTTTCCCCCATACAGGTGACGTCTCTGCTGCTCAGCTCCCCGGTGCGCGTGGTCTCCCTGCTGCTGCTGGCGGAGAGCGAGGCGGAGAAGCGGAAGTGGGTGGGCATCCTGGAGGGCCTGCAGAACATCCTCACCAAGAACCGCCTCAAGGCCCCCGCCGTGCACCGCATGCACGAGGCCTACGACTGCACGCTGCCCGCCATCAAGAGCACGCTGTCCGCCGCCGTACTGGGTGAGTGGGGCACGCGCACACGCACATTCCGATTTTGATATATTTTTTTATATTATTATTTTTTATTTTATTTTTTTATATATTTATTTTTATTTTTATTTTTTTATTTATTTATTTTTATTTATTTTTATTTATTATTATTATTATTATATATATATATATTTTTTTTTTTATCAAAGTTTCTTTATTACTTTTCACACACGAAAATAGCATACAACATTTTTTTTTCTTCGATTTCTTTATTTGAGTCCACATTTATAAAAATACATTATCAAAGGGCACAACTACGACTATAGGGGGTCGTGAGACATGGCCAAAGCAGTTCCGGGGGTCCCCGGGGCCAAAAAGGTTGAGAACCACCTGTAGAATCTAATCTATGCTTTATTGTTGCTACACACTGCCATTGCGGGCATTGAACGTAGGAGTAAGAGAGACTCATTGGATTGTTCAATATTATAGGCCTGGAAATTGTTGTAAATATTCTGGCAAGGTTTTGGAAATTCATTGGTGAAGATGTGTGGGGAGAAAAACTTGTCGTGTTGGTCGGGATTTTGTGCATTTTAAAAGCTATAATAGGCCTATAGATGTCACTAATTTATCTATATTCATTAATAATTATATTTCATTGACTCAAAATCCTCTCTCTCTCTCTCTCTCTCTCAGATCGGGAGCGTATCGCTCTCGGGACAGAAGAGGGGCTGTTTGTCGTAGAGGTCACCAGAGATGGTGAGTGCACGCACACACACACACACACACACACACACACACACACACACACACACACACACACACACACACAGAGAGAGACACTTCTTCTAGCAGCTTTACTGATACTGAGGTGTGTGTGTGTGTGTGTGTGTGTGTGTGTGTGTGTGTGTGTGTGTGTGTGTGTGTGTGTGTGTGTGTGTGTGTGTGTGTGTGTGCGCGCATCGCAGTGATCGTGCGCGCCGCCGACTGCAAGAAGGTCTTCCAGATAGACCTGCTGCCGCGCGAGCGCCTGGTGGTGCTGCTGTGCGGGCGGAGCCGCCACGTCCACCTCCACCCGTGGGGCGTGCTGGAGGGGGCGGAGACCTACGACACCAAGCTGACGGACACCAAGGGCTGCCAGGCCATGGCCACGGGCCAGCTGAGGCCCGGAGGGCCCAGCTGTCTGCTGGCCGCCGTCAAGAGACAGGTATAAAAAATACTTAATACGCCACGGGTCAGTTTAGACTATTAGGGCATTAAGCAACTGGTCGACTATTCAACTAGTCGACTAGTAAATCCACCAGTCGACCTTGTTGGTACTAGTTGACTAGTTGATTCTTTTCTTTTTTTGTAGGCCTCAAGATCAGGTAGATTGTACTTTATAATCACCAATGTACCCTTTTTTTTTTTTTTTCTTTTCTTTACATAATATAATATTATTACATGATAATTAAACAACTAGTCGACTAGTAAACTAGTCAACTTGTAAAAATGACTAGAGGTGAATGCCCTAGTCTAGACCCAGCTGTCTGCTATGGCCGCCGTCAAGAGACGGGTAATAATAACTACGACGGGTCACTTTAGCACCGAGTGCTAACGCACTACGAGCTTGTATACATCTGCGTGGCGCAAATCTCTGAATATATATATATATATATATATATATATATATATATATTCTTTTCACAACCAACGTTTTTAACTCCTATCTTTGCTTCTGTGGTTCCTCCCCTGGAACAAAACATATTTTCAGATGGCCAAATGATACACATCATTGTGGGGCTCGTTCCCAAGTAGGCCCGGTGGTGCCAGACGAGACGATACATCTCAAAGGGGATATCCGTTTCTCAATAAAGGGTCCATATTAGACGGGCACATGGTCTAGTATTTTTGATAATCACGGAGCCTTTCGCTGTGTGTGCGTCTGTGTGTGTGTGCGTGTGTGGGTGGGCAGCGGTGGCCGAACGGTTTGCGGAGCGGTCTTGATATCGGAAGGTCGCTATAGTTCGTATCCCCCGACTGGGCACGTTAAAGATTACCACCGCTGAAGTGCCCTTGGACAAGGCATTGAACCCTCTACCATGAAATGTTCTATGAGCAGGGCCTGGCTGTAAACAAGTTCTTGAGCTTAGTCCAGTTACCCTGGGTAAACATTAGGCATGTAACGACACACTCAACTCACGATACGATACGTATCACGATATGAGGTTCACGATACGATTTTTCACGATATTTTCAACACAGACAAATGACTTTTTTTTTTTTAATGATTTATCTTCCCCCCAAAGCTTTTTTCACATTTTTTATTTAACTACATTGCAAAGATAATTGCCTTCCTTGATGTATTAATGAGCATCAATAACGACCATCACCTGGGCACAGACACATATACAGCTCCCCTCTCCAGGCCTCTACTGTCTCATTTCTCTCCAAAATCATGTGAATATGATGGAATATGATTACAGCTGACATTTATTATCACACACTAGCCCCCCCTAAAAAAAAATATATATATATATATGTTTTTTTGTTTTTTTGAAAATCTAATTTTATTTTTAATAAATCGATACATATCGTCGGGATATAATATCGATATATCACGACATATACCGATCGTTACATGCCTATTGCCTAGTAAACATAGTACCTTTCCTTTCCTTTTTGCGTGTGTGTGTGTGTCTCCAGGTGCAGTGCTACGAGATCACGCGGTCCAAACCCCACTACCGTAAGCTGTGGGAGGTGCAGGCTCCGGGCATCGCTCAGTGGCTGGGCATGGTCCGGGACCGTCTCTGTGTGGGATACCCCTCTGGCTTTGCCCTGCTGGCCCTGCAGGTAAGGGCGAAAAATCACTGAACACTGGTGATTTGATTTGATTTGATTTGATTTGATTTGATTTGATTTGATTTGATTTGATTTGATTTGATTTGATTTGATTTGATTTCTTGGTCGAGACCCCACAGTGTTGTTTTCGTCGACTAAAACTATACTATATGACGACGAGATGTTTGTCGACTACATTTCTTTTCACTGAGGGAAAACTCAATGGAAACTGTAAGCTATATGATGACGATGAGTAAGACGAAATGCACTGACAATTTCGTCAAACAAATGTAAACTAGACTACAATGTTAGGAAGGGACTATAGTGGACAAGAGGTCCACTATGAGTCATTTTACACTTGGTTGCGTGCTGATAAATAGCAGATCTGCAAGCTGTATTTCTTTTGTCATTACGACGGCATCAAGGTCCTGGAACAACATATATTCAGATGGCTCGTCGGTGTGGGTCCTTGACATGAAATAGTTTAACCCATTCTGGGCGGGGCGCCCATTTTGGTGTTCGCATTACGTATATGCTTTAGCTATGGAAAAATAGCAGATCTACAAGCTCATAGCGCGCCACCGAGTGGCGCGCTACGAGCTTGTATAGTTCTGCTATTTTTGACAAATCGAAGAACGACTGACGTGGAAACATAGCTTTTTCAGAAAACCGTCAGGATGTAGAAGACATTTTTTTTAGAATCTGATCTCGGGTCAGAATGGGTTAAAAAAACCACTGACATAATAGAAACATTTGCGGTTTTTTTCAGATAACTTTTTAAGGATTTAGACGCCATTTTATTTCTTTAGAACCGGGCCTCGGGTCATAATGGGGTTTACGAGAAAATGTCATTGATTTGTGTGTTGTGACGCCTCCTCTCCCCCCCCCCCCCCCCCCCCCCCGCGCAGGGCGAGTCGTCCCCGGTCAGCCTGGTGAGTCCCGGCGACCCGTCGCTGGCCTTCCTCTCCCAGCAGCCCCTGGACGCGCTGCACGCGGCCGAGGTGGGCACGGAGGAGCTGCTGCTCTGCTTCGCCCAGCTGGGCGTCTACGTGGACCCGCACGGGCGCCGCTCGCGCACGCAGGAGCTGATGTGGCCCGCCACGCCCGTGGCCTGCTGTACGTAACGCGTGTGTGTGTGAGCGTGTGTGTGTGTGTGTGTGACGTCAGTGTTGTTTTAGTCACGTGTTAGTGTTGGTCTAGTTTTAGTCGACTAAATCTACAGTTGATTTGGTCGACTAAAATGTGTTTTTTTTGGCGGGCCTTGATGCCGTCGTAAATTCGTAATGGCTCATTTTATCTACTTGTATAATTTTTACTATTTTCAGCACGCAACCAAGTGTAAAATGACTCATACTGGATCTCTTGTCCACTATAGTCCCTTCCTAACATTGTAGTCTAGTTTCTATCTGCTGACGAAGTTGTCAACGCGTTTGTTTAGCGTAGTTTTAGTCATAACGGCTTCGTTTTCATTTAGTTTCCATTTGGTTTTCGTCAGTAAAAAAAAAGGTTGTCGACGAACATTTTCCGTCTTAGTTTTAGCCGACAAAAACAACATTCGAGTGCCAACCCTAACGAGCGAACATTCGAACCTT
This sequence comes from Protomyctophum bolini, assembly GCF_963924005.1. Classification (NCBI taxonomy): domain Eukaryota; kingdom Metazoa; phylum Chordata; class Actinopteri; order Myctophiformes; family Myctophidae; genus Protomyctophum; species Protomyctophum bolini. The sequence continues at coordinate 2,961,150 of NC_137880.1, read as the reverse complement.
GAATGTTTGGGGACAGCCTTATCACACACCCAATAATTTACTAATTATTGGGTGTAACATTGTTAAATATGTGTGTGTGTGTGTGTGTGTGTGTGTGTGTGTGTGTGTGTGTGTGTGTGTGTGTGTGTGTGTGTGTGTGTGTGTGTGTGTGTGTGTGTGTGTGTGTGTGTGTGTTTGTGTGTGTAGGTTCCACCTCGTCCTACCTGACTGTGTACAGTGAGTACGGTGTGGATGTGTTTGACATCCACACCACAGCCTGGGTCCAGACCGTGTGTCTCAGGAAGGTACATTCAACCGGCAATCCTTTTTCTATACCTTCTTCTTCTTCTTCTTCTTCTCCTTCTCCTCCTCCTCCTCCTCCTCCTCCTCCTCCTCCTCCTCCTCCTCCTCCTCCTCCTCACATCTTTAAACCCATTCTGACCTGAGATCAGATTCTAAAAATGTCTTCTACATCCTGACAGTTTTCTGAAAAAGCTATGTTTCTATGTCAGTCGTTCTTAGATGTTTCAAAGAATAGCAGACCTACAAGCTCATATACATAATGCTAACACCATTTAGGCCTGACGTCGAAATAAAAAAACTCTCATTCGCTCTGAAAGAATATATATTCAACGATGTGTTGCCGCATTTTTACGATAAAAAAAAATAATAGCAGACCTACAAGCTCGTAGCGCGCCACTCGGTGGCGCGCTATGAGCTTGTTGATCTGCTATTTTTCATTAGCTAAAGTATAACATAATGCTTAGTTAAAACACCAAAACTGTTCTCGTCCAGAATTAGACCTGAGGACAATTCTATAAATGCCTTCTAGATCATGACAGTTTTCTGGAGAAAAAGTCTCAGTCGATCCCCCAGGGATGTGAAATGAATACGTTTTTTTTTTTACATTTATTTTTGAGGGGCTTTTGAAGATGACGTGTCTATGGGGTTTGTTTAGGGCCCCTTATGACATGAATCGTTTGCCAGCCAGCCAAGTCCATGGACTTTAATGTTTGTTTAGAGCACTGCTATGGCGTAAATCGCTTGCCGGACAAGTCTATGGACTTTAATGTCTGTCTGTCTGTCTGTCTGTCGGTCGTGTAGATCAGACCTCTGAACGTGGAGGGGACATTGAACCTGTTGGGATCAGAACAACCCAGACTCATCTACTTCAGCAACGAGTCCTCAGGTAAACAAACACAAACACCTCACAACCTCGCGTGCTCTTCAGGAACATCCGCTTGGACACAGAATCGGCTGTTTCTTTGGAACATTTTCGGAAAATGGAGTATTCTAAGCTTCAGTGGTTTTCCAAGCCCTCTCATATCAAGGCCCTTTATATATTCGCTCTGAAAGGACATGTATTCAAAGATGTCCACCACATTTTCAGGATTTTTCAAAAATAGCAGACCTACAAGCTCGCAGCGTGCCACTCGGTGGCGCGCTATGAGCTTGTAGATCTGCTATTTTTCAATAGCTAAAGCATAGCGTAATCATGCTTAGTTAAAACACCAAAAGGGGGTTCCCGTCCAGAATGGGTTAAAAACATGAAAACAAATTTAGACCTGAGGACGATTCTACAAAATGTCTTAGATAGATAGATAGATTTTCTTTATTTTTGTGTCATGCACCAAAGGCGCCCAGCCCACATGGACTTACAGGACACACCATATCATTACATTCAATATTGCATTGTGTACAATAAACAGATATGTTTTGTTGATATTCCCTTTTCTTTTTTCTTTTTTTTTTTTTTACACAAACAAAACATTCTGCCTTATTTCCCACGCCCTGCATAAAAAGTCTGCCAAAGCAAAAGTACCTTTCCTAAAACAAAATTCCAGTTTTTCATAGTCCTCCAACCAGAAAAAGTCAGCACAGATGGTTGTCATTTTACAAAATAATACATGTCTTAATTCTTCATATAATGGGCAGTAAAACAAAAGATGAATTTAATTTTCAATTTCTTTTAAATCACACACTAGACAGACTCTGTCCTCCTCAGGAGTACCAATGAATCTACCCGTCTTCTAAATCCTGACGGTTTTCTGAAAAACCCTATGTTTCTATGTCAGAGGTTCTCAAACTATTTCATGTCAAGGACCCCCAGAATTATATGTATTTTGCTGCCGTCCCCCATCCGAAAATGTGTGTGTGTGTGTGTGTGTGTGTGTGTGTGTGTGTGTGTGTGTGTGTGTGTGTGTGTGTGTGTGTGTCCGAGAAGCAAAGATTTGAATGAAAAATGTTTGCTCTGAAAGAATATATATTCAAAGATATCCACCACATTTTCACGATTTTTCAAAAATAGCAGATCTACAAGCTTGTAGCGTGCCACTCGGTACTGCGCTATGAGCTTGTAGATCTGCTATTTTTCAACAACTATTAAGTATAACATAATGCTTAAAACTCCAAAAGGGGTTCCCGTTCTGAATAGGGTAAGAAGTAGTGAAAATAGCCGATCCACAAGCTCACAATGCGGCACAAAGCGTCACTTTGTGAGCTTGTAGATGTGCTATTTTCTCTAGTTTGGGTCCCGGGCAAACGTCTAATTTGGGTCTTAAGCTGAAACCTCTCTCTCACTCTCACTTTCTCTCTCTCACTCTCTCTTTCTCTCTCTCACTCTATCTCTCTCTCGCTGTGCTGTTCTCTCCTCCCCACCAGAGGGGGAGCTGTCTATTCCAGAGGTGTCGGAACACAGCAGGAAGTTGATGGTTCGAACGCGCAGCAAGAGGAAGTTCCTGTTCAAGGTTCCAGAGGAGGAGAGACTCCAGCAGCGGAGGTATATATATATATATATACCAGGGGGGCAGTCAGACAGATTTTTTGTGAAGCCACTAAGGAAATGAAAGTTTGTGGCGCTGTCTGTCATTGGGCTCAAAAAAACCATAGCCCCATAGAAGTCCATGTATTTGGACCCAACTTCACCTAGACTGTATTACCTTAATAAACATGGTCATGAATACTTTCTGCTTCCAGTCACTAGTTTAAAGTCTCATTTCTAATGTCATAATATTATTTTTGGAAAATTATGGCCCCATTTATTAAAAAAATGACCATAAAGTCGCACATGTTCTGAGGGGCGTGGCTACCGTTACAGTCTATGAACGGGATCCCCCACCCACTCGAGTCAAAATAAAAACCAACGAAGGAGAAGGGGGGAAGTCCCGCCTCGTTGTCTGGGCCAGCCAATGGGCCAGCTGGGCCCAAACGGATCTAGAAAGATGGCGACTTCCATTGCAAGGACTGACAGGCTTCATTTTACGTTCACGTTAGACCCGGGGAACACTTTGTCCATATTTTTTACAGTCTATGATATATATATATATATATATATATATATATATATACTTCCTGTTTGTGTTGCACAGACTTCCTGTTTATAATGTAGCTTTTGGTCCAAATGAGTTAGGTCAATGTTGAGTTAGTTCAATGTTGAGTTAGTTCAATGTTGAGTTAGTTCAACGTTGAGTTAGTTCAGTTAGTTCAACGTTGAGTTAGTTCAAGGGTGAGTTAGTTCAACGTTGAGTTAGTTCAGTTAGTTCAACGTTGAGTTAGTTCAATGTTGAGTTAGTTCAACGTTGAGTTAGTTCAGTTAGTTCAACGTTGAGTTAGTTCAATGTTGAGTTAGTTCAACGTTGAGTTAGTTCAGTTAGTTCAACGTTGAGTTAGTTCAAGGTTGAGTTAGTTCAATGTCGGGAGTGTAGCCTGGGATGCGTCCCCGTTTTTCCTACCCGATTTCTCCCCAGTGAGGGGTGGGAGGGGCTGAGGGCCGTCTGTGGAACTTGAAGGACAACGTAGGGACGTACAAATACTTTGCCTGAAAACAGAAGCACAGCACGAGGATAAAGGATACATTCAGTACTTAATGTCCAGTTTGCTAATTCACAACTACTACTCCTACTTTCTCAACAGCAGATGTCATTCATGAAAAGGCTACTGCAGTGAAGTCGGTTCACGGAAGCCGTTGTAGGCTATATGTGGGGATTATTGACGAGGTTTGCAATTTTAGCGATTAAGTTGCAAAAAATAAATAAATAAAAATCTTGTGTGTGTGCAGAGAGATGCTGAGGGACCCAGAGTTGCGGTCCAAGATGATCTCCCACCCGACCAACTTCAACCACGTCGCTCACATGGGACCAGGAGACGGCATGCAGGTTCTGATGGACCTGCCTCTGGTACCGTTCGCCATACTCCAATTTAATAATGTCCCATACTGCACTTTGATCTGTTTCAATACGTTCACTTTGATCTAATTTCAAGACATTCTACCGTGGGGTTTGATCCATTTTCAATGCATTCTACTGCAGTCTGTTTGGGTAGGGCAAATTATATATTCTTAAAACATTAAACTCTATAGCAATGATTACTGTCACGATATAGAGCTATTTGGCACTGTTACTGAACACACTCTATATCAATGATTACTGTCACAATATAGAGCTATTTGACACTGTTACTGAACACACACTCTAGCAATGATTACTGTCACAATATAGAGCTTTTTAACACTGTTACTGAACACACACTATAGCAATGATTACTGTCACGATATAGAGCTATTTGACACTGTTACTGAACACACACTCTAGCAATGGTTACTGTCACAATATAGAGCTTTTTAACACTGTTACTGAACACACACTCTATAGTCTATAGCAATGATTACTGTCACAATATAGAGCTATTTGACACTGTTACTGAACACACACTATAGCAATGATTACGGTCACAATATATAACAAATATAACAAAGATATATAACTTACCTTTAAACAGGAGAAGAAATACAAGAACAATCTAAGGAATTGGAAAACAAATGTTATTGAAGTAGTGTAAATATTCTTTGTTTTTGTCTACTATCGTATATTCCGTTGGGGAACCCCTTTTGGTGTTTTAACTAAGCATTATGTTATACTTTAGCTATTGAAAAAATAGCAGATCTACAAGCTTAGAATATATGTATTCTTTCAGAGCGAACGTTTTCTTTTTCTTTTTTTTTTCTCGACGTCAGGCCTAAATGGGTTTAAATGTCTTCAGCTGTAGCCTTTTCTAGTCGACTGTGTTGCATTGTGGTACACATCCTAAATGCCCTGTTGTGCTGTACTAATGTGTATGTGCATGTGGTACTATTGTTAAAAAAAATAATCTGCTCTCTACTCTTGTGTTTCTCAGCATGACGCCATGAGTTTTCACCCTAATCTCTGACAAGAGGGAAATAGACTCTATCCTGTATTCCTCTCTCCTCCACCCATCACTCTCTCCATTAGGAGCCTAGTAGAGATTTACGTTGCACGACTGACTCTCAGAATCTCTCTTTTTATTTTCTTTGAAAATTCCTGATGAATTTTCTTTTAGACTCTCTCTGCCTAATTTATACTTCGTAGCACGGCGGCGTGTCGCTGGTCAAAACAAGAAGAGAAAAGAGGAATCGCTCCGTTTATGTTTATTTATTTCATATGGACGTCACATTGTTATTATTATTATTATTATTATTATTTATGTTTATTTGATATGGACATCACAATCACATTTTTATTATGTTTATTTATTTGATATGGACATCACAAATCACGTTGCACAATTTGTTAGATGCGTTGCCTTACAGGGTGTTTTCACCACCTGTCCACTGGAGACTTTTCAAAAAGATAACGTAACACTTACCGATACCGTAACACAAAACAAATAGCCACCTAATAACAGCCCAGGTTCTGAGTTCTGACACCATTTTGCGTAATAACCGCCTCGTCCAAGTAACCGCCCTCGTCCGTATAAACGCCCATGGGCCGTTGTTTGCAAATTTAGTCCGGCTCATTTATATTACGGCATACTGTATATACAGTATATATACACAGCGTGTATCTCTATTTTCCTCGCGCCACTCACCGTGGCCTTTTGTCTTTTTGATTCATGTCCTTTACTGAGAAGGCAGACTGTCCGAATGAGTTGTTACACCTGGGAACAATACAGTTTAATTACCACTTGTTGAGGCTTGTGTAGTTTCGCTACCAGTCCAGAGAGCAAAGGTTCTCCACTCTACTCTACGAGCACACAAGGCGTTGTTGGCTTGTAGGCAGTGTTGGAAAGTAACTAAGTGCATTTGTCAAGTCACTTCACTGGATCTCTAGTGGGAGAGAGGCAAACTGTGACTCATTATGTTAGCCAACAGCACCATCTAGTGGTAAACACTGAATACAAGGTGTTGATGTGTTGCATTGCCAAAGCAAGTGTCACTCAAAATGCAATAGCTGTTGAAAGTGGGGAAAGTATATACAGTTGGAGGAGGTATACAGCATTGTGTAAACATAAAGTATGTACAGTTGGAGGAGGTATACAGCATTGTGTAAACATAAAGTATATACAGTTGGAGGAGGTACAGAATTGTGTAAATAGAGCTATGCCACATTGCGTCGTTATATACATTTTATATATACACATATAACACTTTCTATTGAAGAGAAGTAGTTTGACAGAAACGTATCTTAAAGACCAGAGGCTTTTGGCAAGTTCTGGAGCTGGAGGTTTAGCAACTAGTCTCATCCGTTTGGTTTTGGAGAGAGGTCCGTAGTTTTTTTTTTAATTCATTTTATTTTTTGTCCAGCGACAAACACCCGCCCACCGCGCGACGGAGAATAAACGAAGCCTCCTCTCTCCTCCTTCTCCTCCTCCTCCTCCTTCCTCTCCTTCCAGTCCACCTCCAGTGATGTCACTTCCTCCCCCCGCCCCCCCCTCATCTCCCCTCCCTCCAACTTTGAACATGTGTATCACATGACTCCTCTGTCCGCCGGGGTCTTCCTCCAGACGGACTCCTCCTCCTGCTCCTCCTCTCCCTCCTCTTCCTCTCTGGGCAGGGTAGGCCTCTCCTCTCTCTCTCTCTCTCTCCCTCTCTCTGACTCTCTCTCCCTCTCTCTCTCTCTCTCTCCCGCGAGTGCGGAATCGCCTTCGCGACCCAATAAGGACAGTATAGTAAATCCTCGTCCCGTCCCCTCCCGCCCCCGAGCGTCCCGCAAGTAGGGAAAGTCACGAGGGTGGCGTGACCATTTACTCAAACCCGAAGGAGATTCCGCACTCTCCCTCCCGCTGTCTCTCTGGAGCCACGTCCCAATACTCTTAATGTCCTCTCCTCGGGTCGTCCACTCGCCACATCCCAATACTCTTAATGTCCTCTCCTCGGGTCGTCCACTCGCCACATCCCAATACTCTTAATGTCCTCTGCTCGGGTCGTCCACTCGCCACATCCCAATACTCTTAATGTCCTCTCCTCGGGTCGTCCACTCGCCACATCCCAATACTCTTAATGTCCTCTGCTCGGGTCGTCCACTCGCCACATCCCAATACTCTTAATGTCCTCTCCTCGGGTCGTCCACTCGCCACATCCCAATACTCTTAATGTCCTCTCCTCGGGTCGTCCACTCGCCACATCCCAATACTCTTAATGTCCTCTCCTCGGGTCGTCCACTCGCCACATCCCAATACTCTTAATGTCCTCTCCTCGGGTCGTCCACTCGCCACATCCCAATACTCTTAATGTCCTCTCCTCGGGTCGTCCACTCGCCACATCCCAATACTCTTAATGTCCTCTCCTCGGGTCGTCCACTCGCCACATCCCAATACTCTTAATGTCCTCTCCTCGGGTCGTCCACTCACATACTCGTGGATATGTCACCAAATAGTAGCCAGACAGTTTTCTGAAAAAGCCATGTTTCCATGTCAGTGGTTCTTCGATTTTTCAAAAAAATAGCAGACCTACAAGCTCGTGGCGCGCCACTCGGTGGCGCGCTACGAGCTTGTAGATCTGCTACAACCGTACCGTCGCCCCCTAATCCATCTGGCCCTCGACTGCTCGGTGCCACTCGGTTCATGTATTCTTTATTTATTTATCTTTTTACTGACAATAAGGTTTAGAAAGAAGTTCAGGGTTAGGAATCGGTTTAATGGGGTTAAGATTAGGAATTGGGGGTTAGGTTTTTAGACATAGTTTTACCGAGGTTTAAATAAGGCTAGGTTTAACCGTTCAAACATCGTCAGCAAAAATTGCAGGTCTCATTGAAAATGAACTATAGGCGCGTTTTATCGCTCCCACAGTTTGCAAGGCCCGTAATATGGCGAAATGGGCCACCACCAACCACACATTTTTTTTGCATTCCTGAAAGATCAGTTATATTTCATTCGGAAAGCACCCTTATATAGATCTTTAACTCTTGAGAGTGTAAAAATGAAACCAAAAATGAACATCAAAGCAACTTTAACCCATTCTGACCGGGCACCCGTTTTGGTGTTAGCACCATGTTATGCTTTAGCTATTGAAAAATAGCAGATCTACAAGCTCATAGCGCGCCACCGAGTGGCGCGCTACGAGCTTGTAGGTCTGCTATTTTTGAAAAATCGAAGAACGACTGACATTTTTTAGAATCTGATCTCAGGTCAGAATGGGTTCATCAGACCAGTGTGTGTCCACTGGAAACCTCGTATGAATCTGATCTCAGGTCAGAATGGGTTAAAGACCTACTGAAATGTAGATTTTCACACTTTTTAGACCATATACTGTCCGTGGTCGTCGCAATGACCACACCCAGGTGGGGGCGGGACGTGGAAATGAGAGCATTGGGACGCGTGGCTTCCTTCTCTTCCTTCTCATCTCTCCATCGCGTTCATCCCTCTTTCACTCTCTCCTGTCCCCCCCCCGTCCCCCCCTCCCCCTCCCACCCTTATATTATTTCTTTCTTCCGACTTGTCGTCTTTTTTTTCTCCTGTTTATTTGATGTTGTTTTTGTTTTATTTCCGTCGTCGTCGTCATTCACCCCGCCTCTCTCTCTCTCTCTCTCTCTCTCTCTCTCTCTCTCTCTCTCTCTCTCTCTCCGCCACTTCTCTTCCTGAAATCTTTTTGGCTTCACCACCTCACTTCCTGTGTGGCCGATTAACTTCCTGTCCCCCCCCCCCCCCCGTCGTCCAATCACCACTCACCTGTCTTCACCGGAAGGTCTGTGGGGCAGGTTTTAACTGTGTGTGTGTGTTGGTGTGTGTGTGTTGGTGTGTGTGTGTGTGTGTGTGTGTGTGTGTGTGTGTGTGTGTGTGTGTGCGTGCGCGTGCACGTGTGTGTCCAATCGTCGTGGATGGATGCGTGCGTGTGTGTTTCCGCGCACACTTGTGTGTGTGTGTGCGCGTGCGTGCGTTCAGAGTGCATCGGCCTCTCAGGATGACTCGGCGGCGAAAGAGAAGCCCCGCCCCCTGTCCAGCATCTCCCGCCAACAGAGAAGCAGAACGCACATCACTAGAACGGCCTCAGGTACACACACACACACGCACACGCACACACGCACTCACACACACACATGCACACACACACACACACACACACGCACACATACACACACACGCACACACACACGCACGCCGGTGTGGATTTTGACAGCAATTTTTTTGTTTGTTTTAGTCATAGTCTCTTAAGTAGTTTTAATTTAGTCTCAGTCACAGTCTTTAGTCACCCGGAATATTTTATAGTGTGTCTATAGTTTTAGTCGACTAAACATCATGGGACTTTAGTCGACTAAATCTACAGTTGTTTAAAATTTATTTTAAACATGGAACAATGGAACGATGGAATTTAATATCCGTCAGTGAAAAATGGTAGTCGACGAAAATCTTTTCGTCATAGTATTAGTCGACGGAATCAACACTGACACACGTGTGTGTGTGTGTGTGTGTGTGGGTTAAGAAGCATCTCCGGGAAACATGAATGAATTGGTCTTCAGAAATGTCTCCCGATTTCCTTCAGCCTCGTCGGACCCTAAAACGTCATTACATTTTCAGTCTTGAGATTTCAATGTGCTTTTTTCCGTGTGTGTGTGTGTGTGTGTGTGTGTGTGTGTGTGTGTGTGTGTGTGTGTGTGTGTGTGTGTGTGTGTGTGTGTGTGTGTGTGTGTGTGTGTGTGTGTGTGTGTGTGTGTGTGTGTGTGTGTGTGTGTGTGTGTGTGTGTGTGTGTGTGTGTGTGTGTGTGTGTGTGTGTGTGTGTGTGTGTGTGCGTGTGTGTGTGCGCGTGCCAGACTTTGGAGCAGCAGGCTCATCCAGGAACGCGTCAGACCTGGACCAGGACTTTGATAAAGAGGTACGTCATGAAGAAACCACTTAACCCCTTTTGGTGTTAACATTATGCTATGCTTTAGCTATTGAAAAATAGCAGATCTACAAACTCATAGGTCTGCTATTTTTGAAAAATCGAAGAGCGACTTACATAGAAGACATTTTTAGAATCTGATCTCAGGTCAGAATGGAAAACTGTCAGGACGTAGAAGACATTTTCAGAATCTGATCTCAGGTCAGAATGGAAAACTGTCAGGACGTAGAAGACATTTTCAGAATCTGATCTCAGGTCAGAATGGAAAACTGTCAGGACGTAGAAGACATTTTCAGAATCTGATCTCAGGTCAGAATGGAAAACTGTCAGGATGTAGAAGACATTTTTTAGAATCTGATCTCAGGTCAGAATGGAAAACTGTCAGGACGTAGAAGACATTTTCAGAATCTGATCTCAGGTCAGAATGGAAAACTGTCAGGACGTAGAAGACATTTTCAGAATCTGATCTCAGGTCAGAATGGGTTAAAAGCGGGCGGTCTCTCTTCGGGCGCCCTTTTACCTCCGTTGCCAGGCAAACAAAAAACTACTGCATCTCATTTTCAAGGGGGATGGGAACGCATTAAAACATGAACAAAATACATTCGAAAATACAGTACACACCCATAGAAATGTCCAATATGTTTGTTCTTTTTCTAAAACAAATGTATTACAATGAAATGAAATCTCTCTCTCTCTCTCTCTCTCTCTCTCTCTCTCTCTCTCTCTCTCTCTGTGTCTCTCTCCCATGCAGCCTGACTCTAACAGCAGTAATCTCAGCTCCCCTCCATCCCCGACATCTCCACATCGCAGCCAAACCACACTGGACAGCCTGGACTAATGCGCACACACACACACACACACGTCACGCACGCACACACACGCACGCGCGCACACACACTCACACACACACTTCTAGCCAATCGCAGGACAGAAATCAGATGGTATAACGTCGGGGTCTGAAAACTTTTAATTTAAAATAAGAAATGATGAAATCTCACTTTCTTTCTTTCTTTCTCTCCTTCTTTTTTTCCCACGAGGTTTGATAAAAGGTGTTTGTGTTGTTGTACAGAACCGGAACGACGTCTGATTTAGCTTTTCTTTCCTTCTTTCTTTTTCTCTCTCTCTCCGCTCATCATCGCACGACGGACGGCGTCCTGCGCGGTGGTCTCGAAGATCGGTCGCTTTCAAAAAACGTATTACTTTTCGACGAGCCGTGCCGTCGTCTTGGACGTGTAACAGTATAAAATCGGGGCCTCGTGATGCAATGCCGATTAAGTTTTTTTTCTCCCTCCTGTTTTAACCCGAAGGAAAAAAAAATGTTTCGCTTTTTACCTTTTAAAGATTTGTTGTTTTTTTTTTTTTCAGGGACACAATATCGCTCTAAAGACAGACGCACGCCACACACATACACACACACACACACACATGCACACGTGCGCCATCTTCTGTCTTTGTGCTAAAAGCAGGGCCCTCATTCATCAACATTGTGTACAAACTCAAACCATTCTTCACGGTTCTTTGAATCATGAGTGAGACTATTATGCTCCCGTCTGCCCACAGAAATGGCTGTTTTACCCCATAAGTGGGATTAAACAACCTTTAGTATCTGTGTCGGATACATTTTCCTTTTTTTTCTCCTTTTTTGTTTGCTCATTCTAACGCTGTCCGTTCTAGTGGCTCTATGCACACACGCCATTTTGGAAAGAACTCGGGCCCCCTTTTGCTACTTCCTCCACAGGTGTCACCGATGATAGTAATGAAGGCCCTGTTCCATTTCTGGTCCAACGGAGTCATGGTGCTGCAATAGAGGGTATATGCGCCTCTCGATGGGCCATTCACTTTAAGCATGCGCATACCCTCTATTGTTGCATGTTGGCTCTCTGGAAACACTCGAGGGGGTCTCAAAAAGTCTCCAAATGAGTCTCCCCGTACGGTTGTGTGACTCAGAGAGTGTACAAATGGAACCATCACAGGTCCATTTGGTTCCATTTGTACACTCTCAGAGTTATGGGGGTCCTTAACATTAAAATACTAGTGCTAAGTGGAACACGTGACTGCACAATAAATGGAACAGAGCCTTAATTAGTATCGTCGGTAACACCTTATTCGGGTTCAGCACAGACCACACCATTGGCTGAGATGAACTTTAGTCCAGACATTAGTAGTCCATAACAGTTCATCTTCAATCTCACGGCGATGAGGATGGTCATTGGGTGAATGTCAAGTGTGTGTGTGTGTGTGTATAAAATAAATCAATGCAAATCATGTTTTTTTTTTTTTTTTCTTTGCAACGATTATACAGACATTTTTAAAAAGCAGACAGTGAGTCTTCAAATGTTGGCTACGGTAATTTAAAAACGAAGTTTGAGTGAGACATTCCCCCCCCCCCCCCCCGTTTTAAACGTTGAGGCGAACAAAATGATTTGCATAGTAAGGCATGAAAATAACCCACAATGCTGTACTGTTATTTACTTATGCTGTGTAGGACCTATACGTCACGCAATTCCACTTCTCCACCAGTAGGTGGTACCCACCACCAGACCGGCAGGATCTTAAAACAGTGGTTTTTCTCAAGCATTTTCAGTTTTTCACATCGAGGACCCCCACATGTATTTTGGCTGACAATGCTTTACGCATAATTTGCCTTACTTAACCCATTCAGGACGGGAACCCCTTTTGGTGTTGTAAGCATTATGTTATACTTTAGCTATTGAAAAATAGGAGATCTACAAGCTCGCGGCCGCACTACGAGCTTGTAGATCTTTGACCATTATTCAGAGCGAACTTTAAAAAAAAAAAAGCTGAAATCTTTGCTTCCGGGCGGTCCCAGGAACAACATATTTTATTTTCAGATGGTGGTCGGCAGCCAAATACATATAATTGTTGGGGTCCTTGACATGAAATAGTTTGAGAACCACTGACATATAGGTTTAGAAGGCTTCTCTCAGTATTTGTTTTTTTTTTCCTGCAATATCCCGCCCCATATTTGCATACTGGGCCCTGGTTGGTTATAGCCTGGTTCCAGACGAATCTGGTTGGCTCGTCACGTGGACTTAATCTGCCTGGGGCGATATGCATTGAGAGGGGCCGGACTTAATCTGCCTGGGGCGATATGCATTGAGAGGGGCCGGACTTAATCTGCCTGGGGCGATATGCATTGAGAGGGGCCGGACTTAATCTGCCTGGGGCGATATGCATTGAGAGGGGCCGGACTTAATCTGCCTGGGGCGATATGCATTGCAAAGGCAGATGAAGAATGGCTATACGAGGCTAGCATGATGTGACACACGCCGTGCACTTGTATATCTGCGAGAGAAAAAAAGTAATAGCCAACATATACTAAAAATATAGATTAAAGTGGTTAGCAAACATTTTGTATCAAAAGAAACAATTGTTGATTAAATCAATCGGTATTTAGTTAGGCTGACACTTAAATAAAATAAAAGGCGCTGGATTTATAACACAAGAAAAAAGGAAATGTTAAATGACGCTAAAGATGACGATGGACCCCTATACTTTGAGAATCAGTGGTGTATAGAGTGTCGCAGTGCCTCTCCCTTTCACCGCCCGGAGGAGAATGTCCCATTAACTTTCCCTATAGACGTTTCAGAAAGTATATATTTAAAGCCTCAGACAACTCGGACGGTGACAAATCATGACAATAAACAACATTTTGGGCCGAACAAATAATTAGAAGAAAAACTCAAAAGGGAAAAAAAATTGGTTGTACCCTGCCTTTTTTGAGTGGCAACCACTCCTATAGACAGCTATGTGTGTGGCTGTGTCCCCTGGGTCTGTACCTGTGTCCCTGGCTGTGTCCGAGCATGAAAATAGCGTTTGTTCACCACCAAGTGTCACTGTTGCACAGCCTAACACAGACACACACAGGCCAGGGAGGAGGGCTTGTACTGTACATTACAGTACTATATACCAGTACAGCACCACTCACTTCAGGCGGGTCTGATTTTTGTTGTTCTTCTTTCTAATTATTTGTTTGGCCCCCCCAAAAAAGATATTTGTTGTCATGATTTGTCAGGAGCCGAGTTGGCTTCGTCCGAGTCTTTAAACTTAAAGGTCTTTAAATAAATACTTTTTGAAACGTCTATGGGAAAAACATTACGGGAAATTATCTTCCGGGGGCCATGAAAGGGGGGGTGGTAATGTGACGCTCTATTGTACTAACTTTGCGTGCGTCTGTGAGAGTGTGTGTGTGTGTGTGTGTGTCTGTGCGTGCGTGTGTGTGTCTATGCGTGCGCGAGCTCACCTTTGGACAAACGCCAAGAATGTACTCAACATTGTACATATAGGATAGGATACTATTAGGACAGGATTTAGACGAGTTTCTGTGCCATGTTGATGAATGAGGCTTCTAGACAGACCGACCAACAGACACCTGTTGGAGTTCGTAATAAATAAATAAATAAAAACACTGTATTAAAGAAAGAAAGTTGCACATCGTTTATATTCCAGATTTAAGAAGGAACAAAAAAAAATATTATTAATAATAATCCTTTTGATTTTATGTCGCCGGTTATATTTCCCTGTTTTTTTCCTGTGTATAGCCTTCATCCACCTAAGTGAACTACCCACACACACCCCCACCCAAATACCCAACCCCCCCACTCACACACACACGCACGTACCCCCACCCAAATACTCAACTGCCCCCCCACACACACACACACACGTACCCCCACCCAAATACTCAACTGCCCCCACACACACACACACACACACACACACGTACCCCCACCCAAATACTCAACTGCCCCCCACACACACCTACCCCCACCCAAATACTCAACTGCCCCACACACACGTACCCCCACCCAAATGCCCAACGAACCCCCCCCCACACACACACAGACACATACCCCCACTCAAATACCCCCACACACACACACAACTTTCCCCATCCCCACTCAAATTCACCCAACCACGCCCACCCGAATACCCCCCACATCCACCAAAATACCCTTACTACCCCCACCTCCACCCCAAAAAACACACACACACACACACACACCCCTCAAATACCCCGACCCGCCTCAACTACCCCCTACCTACCCCTTACCCAAATGCACCCGGACTTTTATGGTTGAATTGGAAAAAGAAATACAAAAAAAAAAAAGGTTTTTATTTCTGTTTGTAATTATTGAATTATTGTTAGAGACATTAAGCGGACGAATAAAATAATATCTGATGACCCGTTTGTTTGTGCCCGTCTTTCATTGGCTGCTCTCTCGTCTAATGCGGTATGTGTGCTTCTCAACCAGCGGTCCGGGGGCCACCAGAGGTCCTTGAGGGGGGTTCCAGGTGGTCCCCAGTTATTATGAAAAGTTGGTAACCAAATGTTTAGTTTAATTTTATACTCTGCAAGAGTTGCATTATTGTTAAACAGCTGCATTACTTAATTTACAAGAAGTCTACACACGATTAGGGAATGTAGACAAATTGTTGTTTTGATCAACGTTTGCCTGTTATCGCTCCTAATGCTGTATAACTTGCATGCAAGAAGGCACTATATTCACCCGTGGAATCTACCAACAGTCAACGCTATACCTGACGGCCCCTCCCATGAACAGCTTACTGGGAAGAGAGGCAATATAGACCCGGCGGCCTTCCAGCGGTATATGTCCGTCCGCTGTCGGACTAACCCCGGAATAGCAATGGGTGGACTTCCAGGCACATGCATGAGAACAACTACATGAGCGCTTTAACACCAAGCCACGGTGCAAGACTAAGGGCTTTGTTTCCTATGGTGATGCAGCCTGTAGGACATAGGCTATACTCACATACTGGTTGTCAGAGGGTTTCCACAACTTGGGGCCGATTCATACTCCTATTTTAGAGCCCAATAAAAGTCGGTTCGGCGCTGTAGAGCCTACAATGTGACGTCATTTGAGGTTCGGGAGGGCGGGTATACCGTCCTAAAGTCGGCTCTTCGGTGCTACTGAAAATGTCTGACGAGCCGAAATAAATTCGGCACTACAGCACCGAAACAGTGGAGTATGAATCGGCCCTTGGGATGCCCGCCCAAAGACGAGGCAGAAAGGCTAGCTGGCAAAGTGTGCCATGATTTCTGCTGCCCTCTATGGCGGAGCTGCCACTGCTTGTGCCCAAGGAGTGCTGCGTGTGTGTTGTATCATGGGGACATATCCATGAGTTTGTGAATGTAACCTTTACTGCACCCAAAATATTTGTGTTCCTGTATGCTTTCCCTAGTGTGTGGACATAAATAAATTGTTAAACTGTGTGTGTGTGTGTGTGTGTGTGTGTGTGTGTGTGTGTGTGTGTGTGTGTGTGCGTGCGTGCGTGCGTGGCAAGCAGCATTAATAACTGAGAGGATGAAGTGTGTGTATTATTCTTTGTCTGTTGAATGGACTCCGATAGAACCATACAATTAATACAACTGATTTGATTTACTTTCTCATGTTACTATATGAAGGCAGTGATTGGTGAGGATCATAGAGCAGCAAACTGAACTTTAATCATGCATTTTCAGTTTTTAATGCATGCATTTTCATTGTTTGCACGTATAGTGCTATTAAGGGACCTATTCGATGTTTAAAGGAATTTATTTTTGTCTGTGTCACAGTCACATAAGAAGGGTCAGAGTAGGATGTATTTCCTGAGGACACTGGCCTCTTTCAACATTCCATACATTCCATATAGGGCAAGACCACACATGACATGGCATATGACAGTGATACTCAACCTCAGGCCCGCGGGCCACATCAGGCCTGCGGGACCATTATGACTGGCCCACCAATGAAAATCTAAAAAAAAGAAGAAAAAAAAAAGTTATCTTTAATTACATTATTATAAGTAATATACTATTAGAGTTGTACTATTACTCGAACGAAAATAAAAGCTTTGGGGGGGGGAGGGGGGGAGATGCAATGCAAATAAAAGACATATACTGTGTATCCCTATTCCCTGACATAATTTTATAGCTAAACGGACAGAATTCTATTTTATTTGAATGATGAAACCCAGCTGCCATTAATAGTTGGAAATGGAAATGGAAATTGCAAAAATTGCGGAAATTGCGGAAATGGAAATTGCGGAAATTGTAATTGCGGAAATTGCGGAAATGGTGGAAATGGAAATTGCGGAAATGGAAATTGCAGAAATTGCGGAAATCGCGGAAATGGTGGAAATGGAAATTGCGGAAATTGCGGAAATTGCGGAAATTGCGGAAATCGCGGAAATGGAAATTGCGGAAATGGAAATTGCGGAAATTGTGGAAATTTGGGAAATTGCGGAAATGGTAATTGCGGAAATTGCTCTTCACTTATAGCTATCTATTTTCAGGTAGATTGTTTTATTTTCCTCAGTCAGCCATATCACTACTCATTTTTTTTCATGAAAAAGGTCATAGCTGGGTAATCTATTTTCAGGCAAATTGTGTTTATTGTATTTAGACAGACAGACAGCTACTCATGGACAATTGGACAGGCAGGAAGGCAGACAGCTACTCATAGACAGGCAGACAGACAGCTACTCATGGACAATTAGGCAGGCAGGCAGACAGCTACTCATAGACAGGCAGACAGACAGCTACTCATGGACAATTAGGCAGGCAGGCAGACAGCTACTCAGACAGGCAGACAGACAGCTACTCATGGACAATTGGACAGGCAGGCAGGCAGACAGACAGCTACTCATAGACAGGCAGGCAGACAGCTACTCATAGACAGGCAGACAGTAAGACAGCTACTCATTGACAGACAGACAAATAACTACTCATGGACAGACAGACAGACAGGCAGGCAGGCAGGCAAAGAGCTACTCATGTTATGTTATTATGTTATTATAACAGCTACTCATGTTATGTGCAATAATTTGTGCAGTTATGGAAACAGCTCTTTGTGTTTATGCAAGAAAATGTAACACATTTATTTATTTACATATTGTGTGCATGCACATTGTACTTTGATACATTTTGCGAAAATAAAGCAATTGAAAGAGAGAAGTTATCAAGTATCATTAATGTCGTAATTTTATCTACTGGCCCCTGGCCCCTTGCCATTTTTGTAATGTGGCCCACAGGTAAATCTATTTGAGTATCCCTGATCTAGAATATCTAAAACCACATATTACACAGCACATAAAGACCCCCAGGAAAGTGTTTCTAAAGCTTCTAAACGTCATTGACATATACTTTTTTTATTTATATCTGCTGTCTGCCAGAAAACCCAACTATGTCCAAAATATTAACTTTTTAGGAAAATCGAAAACAAAAACTAAACTCTTTTTTTTTTTTTTAAACAACACAAGCCTCATCAAAGTTGGTATTGTGACTTTATAGCCCATTCTGGGCGGGAACCCCTTTTTGGTGTTTTAAGCATTGTTATACTTTAGCTATTGGGAAAAATAGCAGATCTACAAGCTCATAGCTCGTAGGTCTGATACAACCTGGAACAACACGTATATTTCCAGATGGTGGTCGGTTGGCCAAATACATTTTCAAATACTTTTTGAGGTCCTTGACATGAAAATGTGTGAGAACCACTGAACATAATATAAACATGGGGGTTTTTACAAAACTGTCACGATCTCAAAGACATTTTGTAGAAATAGGATATACATTGATAGCATATTCTACACACACATTTCATTTGTTCTTTTCATCGGGAGGGTGGTACAGTGAGTTGTAATGTGTGAAGCATGCTGGGAGGACAGCCAGCACTTAGGGGGTTCAGAGTCTTGCTCAAGGACACTTAGGGGGTTCAGAGTCTTGCTCAAGGACACTTAGGGGGTTCAGAGTCTTGCTCAAGGACACTTAGGGGGTTCAGAGTCTTGCTCAAGGACACTTCGACACTGACTCTGGGTTGGAACCTGGAACCTTGCGGTTACCATCATCCCCCCCCCCCCTCCTATAAAAGACAGAGGCCTTCTGTCTGGGTGGTATGAGTTGTAATTGTATCTTAAAAACATTGCCGGTTTATTATTATTTTATTATTATGTCATTATTTGTGGTGCATATTGTTGGGTGGAAAAGCTGTGTTTGTTAAAGCGTTTATGGAAAAGAAATGATATAAAAGTGTGGCTCGTTTTAAATGTCCTGTTTTTTTGGATCTAAGCTTTTTTGTTCAAAATGCAAATGTGGTTTCTTAATTTCTTCTCTAAATTGAGATTATATATATATATATATATATATATATATATATATATATATATATAAAATTAACACATTTTGTGCGGGAACCCCTTTTTTTACAAACATTGTGGCACTCCATCTTTAAGTAGGCCAATCAACTGCCAGGTGTGGCGTTGCCATGGCAATCGATTGGCTGAGGCGGAGGCTGGGAATTGAACACGGGTGAGGAGATTCCCACTGAGGGGATTGTTTGGAAATTGCCGATGTACAAGCTCACAAGGCGTTGCGCTGTGACGCGTTGTGAGCTTGTAGATCGGCTATTTTCCAGCACACAACCAAAGTGTAAAATGACTTGTACTGGATCTCTTGTCCACTATAGGCCCTTCCTGGAAGGAGGTATAGGGCCCTTTTGGTAAACGAATAACTTTATTGAATCGACAACGTTTCGATCTTCACAGATCTTCGTCAGGTCAGTATAGAGCACCGAAGTCTGACGTCACTTTCAGTAGAGGGCGTCAGTCCACAGGTTCATGTATTTGTTTAGTTGCATTGAAATCCCCATTGAGGCGATTTTAGATCGCCTCATATAACAACTGTGTTTGAAAAATAAACATGTCACCCCGGCCGCTTCACTCATATGGATATGAAGAATCAACTGACTGAGAGAAAACGCTAATGTTACTGCTGCTGAATTAGTTATATTTTTGCTATAAGCAGACTGTATCATTATATGAGTGACTGACTGTTGCAAACTATACAGAGACACCTCCCTGACAATAACGCTGAGACAGCTTGTTTATTTTTGGACCACAACGCTTATAGTAGACGATGTTAAGATCACCCCATGTTATTCTCCATAGAGAAATTACTTCCGCAAACCTGCAGGGGAATGGTCGGGATGAGCGAGTTACGTCAGGACTTTAGAACCAGGGGAATCGTCGGGATGAGCGAGTTACGTCAGGACTTCGGTGCTCTATACGGATGCAAACATTTCATCACTTCCTTCAGATTGAGTCCCTCCCCCCCCCCCCCGCTATGTGCCACCCCCACAAAACACAGGTGAGTCCCATTACTCCTGAGGAGCCAGAATTGTGACAGTATACAAAATATACGTATAATATATATATATATATATACACACACACACACACGCACATGCGCATAGACACCATAAATACAGAAAATACAGAATAACTAGTAAGGGTCCATTTGGATATAGGAGGGTTCATAATTAAGTCCCTCTAGTGGTGACTCAGGAGGATGCAGGTACACAGAAGCAACTCACATTAAAATGACTGAGGGAAAGGGCATGGGCCAGATTAAGCTACATAGAATGTCTCATTTCATTTCCTTGATTCAGACCTTTTGGAGACATGGTCTGTAGTGTATTTATTTATTTGTTTATTTATTTGACGGGGACAAAGCTCATTAATCGACATGTTCGTTTTCACATCAATGTAAATGGGCCAGAGTTAGCCGAAGCTAAATTTCATCTGTAGTCCCTGCAGGGCAGGCTCTTAAAAAATGAATGATAAAAAAGGACAAAGGGCACTGTGGGTGCTGGCGGCGTGTTTACTCCGTGTCATCAGTGCCCATACCCGAAGGCGAAGGGGCCTTTCTGTGTGGAGTTTGCATGTTCTCCCCGTGTCCCCTAGGGTAGGTACCCTCACAAAAACATGCAGTAATCCTGGTCTCTAAACTGCCTCCCCCTGGCCAGCCGGGGCGCCTGATGGAGGGGAAAGAAACTGGTTGGAATAACGTGTTCCTTCCACGCGCTATACGTCCAACCAGGGAAACTCCCCCCTGTCAGGTGTAAAGGAGCAACTTGGACACTCGGGCATGAAGGAAGCATGAGTTAAGTCCGTTGCTCTCCCCAGGTTGGCGGAGGGTGTGTAGAGCCCAGGATCACAGTAGACGATTGACACAGGGGTGAAAAATGGGTTACAAAATCGTCGGATAAAAAATATAATTAAAAAAAAAAAAAAGGACAAAGTGTAGTGTGCGTTGATGCCATGTGTGCATATGTGCAAGCACCCAACACCACGTCCATACAAAAACACAGTACAGTACAGATAAAAGCTCGTGTACACTTTGTTTTAAAGCAATCAGAGAGAGACTGCCTGCCCTCTGGTCTTGTATCACACTACACTACCCATAATGCAATGCAATGCAATGAAGTCATCTCACCTTCTGGTTGAACAGGACCACAACAGATAGAGAGAGAGAGAGAGAGACGGTTAATGAGATATCTATAGTGGTGAAAACCAGACAGATCTGATTTTTAATCAATAATCAATGATATCCTAATGGTTAATGCTGATGTTTTTGTCCTGACAGGCTGCTATCTGTCCCTATAGAGGTCCTGACAGGCTGCTATCTGTCCCTATAGAGGTCCTGACAGGCTGCTATCTGTCCCTATAGAGGTCCTGACAGGCTGCTATCTCTCCCTATAGAGGTCCTGACAGGCTGCTATCTGTCCCTATAGAGGTCCTGACAGGCTGCTATCTGTCCCTATAGAGGTCCTGACAGGCTGCTATCTCTCCCTATAGAGCGGGGCAGTCCCTCCCCCTTTCAGAACAACGAACGGCCCAGGAAATGAAACCCCAATGCATTCTCCCATCGGCACTTTCTTATTTAATTTATTTAAAGACGGTTACGCCACGGACAAAGCCAACTCGGATCGTGACAAATCATGACAATGAACACAATGTTTTGGGCCGATCAAATCATTAGAAAGAAGAAAAGAAAGTCAGGAGACAACACTATTTGTTTTGTTTTTCGTCTTATAAATTATTTGATCGGCCCAAAACATTGTGTTCATTGTCATGATTTGTCACGATCCGAGTTGGCTTTGTCCGTGGCGTAACCGTCTTTAAATAAATTAAATAAGAAAGTGCCGATGGGAGAATGCATTGGGGTTTCATTTCCTGGGCCGTTCGTTGTTCTGAAAGGGGGAGGGACTGCCCCGCTCTATAGAGGTCCTGACAGGCTGTTATCTGTCCCTATAGAGGTCCTGACAGGCTGCTATCTCTCCCTATAGAGGTCCTGACAGGCTGCTATCTGTCCCTATAGAGGTCCTGACAGGCTGCTATCTGTCCCTATAGGTCCTGACAGGCTGCTATCTCTCCCTATAGAGGTCCTGACAGGCTGCTATCTGTCCCTATGAGGTCCTGACAGGCTGCTATCTGTCCCTATAGTATAGAGGTCCTGACAGGCTGCTATCTGTCCCTATAGATGTCCTGACAGGCTGCTATCTGTCCCTATAGAGGTCCTGACAGGCTGCTATCTGTCCCTATAGAGGTCCTGACAGGCTGCTATCTGTCCCTATAGAGGTCCTGACAGGCTGCTATCTGTCCCTAGCAGCGAGCTGTGAGGTTTATGTCAAAGAGCTCATGGTTGACCAGGCCTTCTGAAAACACTCCGTGACATCGGTACTATTTGGTGACATCGGTACTATTTGGCGACGCCATCTTGAAAAGCGTGTGTGTGATCACGTGAGAGAATCGTGTCTGTTGTTAAAATGTTTCACAATAATTACACATGCTTTAAAAAAACAACATATTCTATAAACTAGCCGACGAATAAAATAGGGTTGAAGTGGTTAAACTTATTTTGATGCTGTATTATATAGGGGTCGGCGGGCTGATAAGTGTTAATTTGGGGGTCCCTGGCACATCTTTTATAATGGGGCTGATGGGATTTTTGTCGTTAACAGTTAATTTCCCTCCCTCTCTGAAGTTTTGTATACAGATTTATTTGATTGTATATTAGTCTAGATCTATACTCTGTAAAATTAAGAAAGAATAACATGATGACACAGAGAGACGGTGACTTCTTAATTAAGTTAATTTACAAGGACATTCTATATAGCAGTTTCGTTTTATTAAATGTACATGTATGCCCGTGGATATACAGGGTGAATTTAACAATGATAAATTAATATGATAATACCTTTTATATAATCACCAACATGAATTATATGTTTGTTATTTAGCCTACAGCCAGGTAGAGTAGTGGGGCGAGATATGGAACAGAACAGGGGCCTGCATTACCAACTTGTCTTCCTCAGTTGTTGCGTTTGTGTGTGTGTATGTGTGTGTGTTTGTGTGTGTTTGTGGACGAACGGACGGACATTCCTCCATTCTTCTTTGGTTTTGTTGTGGGGGTCGGGACTCGGGAGTGAGTGGACATTCTTCTTTGGTTTTGTTGTGGGGGTCGGGACTCGGGAGTGAGACAGCGGACATTCTTTCTTGGTTCTCTGGGGCGTCGGGAGTGTAACGATGGCGTCTCTCTCTCTCTCGGTCACACTAGAGACGGGTTGTTGCTGTTGGACGATGAGGATGTATTTCTACGTGTTGGTGATGATACTGTGGAGCAGACCCAGCGGTTACTACACATTACCTGTGACAGGTAACGATACTGTATCCAACTTTATTTACACTCGACTCACTGTATCCAATTGTAGTCCTGACCTGGGCGCGTGCTACTATAGCTAACGGTAGCCTAAGATTTAGATTGTTTTTTTGATCGTAGATGAAGTTGATGGATTTTGACATGTTTTGTTTGTACACTGTAGAGATATTAGTCCGTAGTTTTCAATAAAGGAGTGTTTTAATCCAGGCTGTGGCCGATTTCTTTCGGAACTTCCCCAACAACGGCCGTTAGGGCCGTATAGTGGGGGAGGGAGCGAAACTGTGAAAGACGGAATTACGCTCAATGTAAACGGGAAGTAAACGAGGGGAGGGAAATGGCATTATGGCGTTTGGCCACAAACTGGATTAAACCACTTCTTTATTGAAAACTACAAACTAAAACATTGCACAAGCACCCCATATGCCTCTCTGACATTATAAACCACTTCTGTATTGAAAACTACGGACTAAAACATTTCACAATCGGACCATCAGTCTAAACTAATGCATTTTTATATTTAGCATTCGTAGATGTTGGAAGTGGGCTTTATTAAGTTAGTTTGCAGAATTACAGTACATTTCATGTACAACTCAATACAAAAACTGTCAACTGTGAGTGGACGCGCGACACCATAAACTTGGCATTACACTTGTGTCGTATCCGATGGAACCACATTGCATTAATACAGTCTAGATTATTGTTTTAAACTAAAAGTGTTCTCTTGCCTCATGCATGGGTGAGACTGAGAGAGCCAACAGGACAGACGCACAGTCACCATATTCACAGCTTGAACTCTATGGTAAATAGCTATAGGCCACTTTGATCTAGCAGCATTCTAGACCAGAGAGGTCTCCTCTCCTGTTGTTCTGTTGTCCCCTTAGATAGCATTTCTGTAGACTTAGATAGCATTTGACACAGACTTATAGCATGTTATGTAGACAGCACTATAATTGCATTGTATGTAGTCATAGTACAGATGTATAGCATAGTAGTATAGATGTATAGTTTCATTATATAGATATTCCACTGTTACTCTCTTAGCTTACGCATGTTTCATGATAAATGTTTTTTATGTGATGTATTCCCATGCTTTTTTGTTCTTGCTTAATGTAAGTCGCTCCTCTGGATTAAGAGCGTCTGTTAAATGCCTAAATTGTAACGTGTTCTTCCTGTGACCTGAAACACCCACCATGGAGAGAACTTTGACCCATTTGGTCAGGGTGTCGAATGACGGTCTGTTGTGTATTGGGCTTCCTCTTTATATATGTGGGCTATGGAGAGAGTAAAGCACTCTCTTCTGTTCATTTCATATACTTCAAAGTGGAGTTAATTTACTTCACTTGTTGACAATAGGGGCCACCATTTTCAATTCATCAAAACATTTAGAGACGTACGAATAATACACAACTGTAAAGTCAAAACAGGAAATCCTCATAGAGGAGGTAAAAAGGTAAAAATGCTGAAAAGGTCAGATTATTGACAAACTGCTAGGCTACACCTTTTCCTATACACTGACACGGAACAAGACAGGAACGCCCAAAAACGTCACCTCCGTTTTTTTTTTTAACCCTGGGCAGAATTTTCTATGGCTGCCAATGCAACTTTTTCCAATCCTTAAAGGAGAATTCCATACTAAAAGGCTTTCTTACCTTTCTTTGTAGTTGTTACGTCCCTATCAAAGAGGTCCAGGTGTTATTTTGTGCAAAAGCTCCTTATTGGCTATTTCCCCTACCATAAGCCCTAAATGAATTGCATTGAATTGAATGGGATGTATGGGGTGTTGTGCTAATTCGCTTATTTCCATCGCTCAAAATTATAATTTTTTTGTATATATCCTCTCTTCATAATGTAAATAATAACCCAAGCGCCACACTTTACTACTTATTTCGATGGAAATAAGCGAATTAGCACAACACCCCATACATCCCATTCAATTCATTTAGGGCTTATGGTAGGGGAAATAGCCAATAAGGAGCTTTTGCACAAAATAACACCATTACCTCTTTGATTGGGACGTAACAACTACAAAGAAAGGTAAGAAAGCCTTTTAGTATGGAATTCTCCTTTAATCACATACGGACAAACATCTATGCCGATAATATCTAACTTGCGGAGGTATAACGTGCCTTGTCCACGGGGCAACAGATCTATTCAACGTATGGCATTGCAAAATACGTTTGATAATCGCTACTCTGCGCAATATTGTTTTGGAAATGCCGCAAATTGCATTGCAGTGAACGAGAGCAAATCACAACTTACCCTGGGGGTGGTGACTCCGCCCTGAATACGCGTTTTCGTGTCAGTTAATTGGCCCATCCCCTCCCGGCCTCCACCCTGTCCCTCAGTTCCTAAAACAGAAAGTTAAATACACTATAGGCCATTTTGTGGTGGTTCCACTTAAAAATAGGCCGTTCATTTTTCTCCCATGAGATAAAAAAAAAAAAGTATATAAATTATTTAAGCTTAGAATCAAGTCATCCTGGATCGGTAAATCGTGACTATTTTTATTTTATTTTATTTTATTTTATTTTATTTTATTTTATTTTATTTTATTTTATTTTATTTTATTTTATTTTATTTTATACATACTCTTTGTTTAGCCGTTTTAAATTACTCTCCCACGTCACTTGTATAGCCCCCAAAAGTGACACTAATTGAGCACCATTTGAAAAGCTATGCCAGGGACCCCCATAAGACCCCCAGGGACCCCCATAAGACCCCCAGGGACCCCCATAAGAGAAGATTGTTAGGGCTCTATAGCAGTGATTCTCAAACCGCTTAATTTCAACGACCCTCCGTTTGACATGCATTAGTCTACGGACCCCCCATTTAAAAATAATTCCATACTAAAAGGCTTTCTTACCTTTCTTTGTAGTCGTTACGTCCCCATCAAAGAGGTCCAGGTGTTATTTTGTGCAAAAGCTCCTTATTGGCTATTTCCCCTACCATAAGCCCTCAATTAATTGCATTGAATTGAATGGGGTGTTGTGTTAATTCGCTTATTTCCATCGCTCAAATATTTTTTGTATATCCTCTCTTCATAATGTAAATAATAACCCAAGCGGCAACACTTTACTACTTGGAAATACGTGAATCAGCACAACACCCCATACATCCCATTCAATTCAATGCAATTCATTTAGGGCTTATGGTAGGGGAAATAGCCAATAAGGAGCTTTTGCACAAAATAACACCTGGACCTCTTTGATGGGGACGTAACAACTAAAAAGAAAGGTAAGAAAAAGGTAAGAAAGCCTTTTAGTATGGAATTCTCCTTTAAAGATTTCTATCTCTGGGACCCCCAATTTATATTGTAAAATCAATGTTAATTTAACTGAGAGTGTACAAATGGAACCATCCATTTGTACACTCTCAGAGTTACAGACCCTTAAGGGTCCATTTGGTTGTCAAGGACCCCCAGTTTGACATGCATTAGTCTACGGACCCCCATTGAATGGCATTTCTATCTCTGGGACCCCCAATTTATATTGTAAAATAAATGTTAATTTAACTGACCCGTCCATTTGTACACTCTCAGACTTACAGACCCATAAGGGTCCATTTGGTTCCATTTGTACACTATCATGGTTACAGACCCATAAGGGTCCATTTGTTTCCATTTGTACACTCAGAGTTTCAGACCCAAAAGGGTCCATTTGGTTCCTAACTATCATTTAGCTGGGGGTCCCCCTGGAACTGCCTCAAGGACCCCTGGGGGTCCCCGGACCCCACTTTGGGAACCACTGCTCTAGCTCACGTGACAGCATTGTGTTTTTAGGACTCCACCAGGTCAAAGGTCAACGGGTCCTCTCAACCTTTATTGTGTTTTTAGGACTCCACCAGGTCAACGGGTCCTCTCAACCTGTGTTGTGTTTTTAGGACTCCACCAGGTCAACGGGTCCTCTCAACCTGTGTTGTGTTTTTAGGACAACACCAGGTCAACGGGTCCTCTCAACCTGTGTTGTGTTTTTAGGACTCCACCAGGTCAACGGGTCCTCTCAACCTGTGTTGTGTTTTTAGGACAACACCAGGTCAACGGGTCCTCTCAACCTGTGCTGTGTTTTTAGGACAACACCAGGTCAACGGGTCCTCTCAACCTGTGCTGTGTTTTTAGGACAACACCAGGTCAACGGGTCCTCTCAACCTGTGCTGGCCAGACTGGGAGGCGAGGCCATCCTTCCGTGTCTCGTCGACCCTCCGCTCGACATGGAGAGACGGTCAGTGTTGTGGACCAGAGCTGACCTGAGCCCACCAAAAATTTACGATTTCCAAGATGGACGTCCCATTACCACCTCTGTGAACCTCGTGTACAAACAGAGGACGTCCCTGTTTCACGAGGAGCTGCAACACGGTAACGTCTCCCTGAAGCTGACCGAGGTGAGCTTCACGGACCAAGGGACCTACCGCTGTGACGTTCCACGAGTGGGCAGCAGTACCATCCAGCTCCTTGTTGGTAAGATTTAATGTTCATATTCATAACCATAACCAGTGTTGGGCCTTTTTTTGTTGTGTTTTTAGGACTCCACCACCAGGTCAACGGGTCCTCTCAACCTGTGTTGTGTTTTTAGGACGATACCAGGTCAACGGGTCCTCTCAACCTGTGTTGTGTTTTTAGGACTCCACCAGGTCAACGGGTCCTCTCAACCTGTGTTGTGTTTTTAGGACTCCACCAGGTCAACGGGTCCTCTCAACCTGTATTGTGTTTTTAGGACAACACCAGGTCAACGGGTCCTCTCAACCTGTGTTGTGTTTTTAGGACGACACCAGGTCAACGGGTCCTCTCAACCTGTGTTGTGTTTTCAGGACAACACCAGGTCAACGGGTCCTCTCAACCTGTCTTGTGTTTTTAGGACGACACCAGGTCAACGGGTCCTCTCAACCTGTGCTGGCCAGACTGGGAGGCGAGGCGATCCTTCCGTGTCACGTTCACCCTCCGGTCGACATGAAGAGCAGGTCAGTGTTTTGGACCAGAGCTGACATGGAGCCAAAAGACGTTTTCACTCTCCAAGACGGACGCACCGGGAATATACCCCTGCACCCGTCGTACGAACAGAGGACGTCCCTGATCCATGACAAGCTGTCTCGCGGTGACGTCTCGATGAGGCTGACCAGGGTGAGCTTCTCGGACGAAGGGAACTACAGCTGTTTCGTTCCACACATGGGCAGCATTATGATCCAGCTCCTTGTTGGTAAGATTACAGTATGACTACAGTACAGTAAGACTACAGTATGATCCAGCTCCTTTGAATGTTCATAATCATGACCACTGTTGGGCTTGTTATTACCCCTTTCAGTGTTTTAAGCATTATGTTATGCTTTAGCTTTTGAAAAATAGCAGATCTTGTAGGTCTGGTATTTTTGAAAAATCGTGAAAATGTGGCCCAAATGTTTGAATATATATATTCTTTCAGAGAGAACGTTTTTAACTCAAATCTTTGCTTCTGGGGGGGGGGGCTTGGGGGGGGGACTAATATATTAAAGTCTAACTCATGTTTATTAGGTGATGTAATGGTGATGTAAAACAAACGGTGCAAACACAAACATTAACAATAAAGAGACAATACGACGTAATGAGTTACATTATGACGTACATTTTCCGGCGTTTACAAGACAAACATGGAACTAAAGACAAACATTAAACCTCAAAGAAATAAGTGATATTTGAATGAAGTGGAACCACTGAATATAACTTTAACTGTTCAACTTGGCTGACCTATACGTGTCTCTCCACAGACCAAGAGGTGACGTACCTTCCACCACGAGGCAGAGGCATCCGTGTGGAACTGCAACCAGACATCAGCTCTGTTCCTAACGTCACCTTCATCCTGTGGATGCACGGAGGTAGGTAGAGAGAGAGAGAGAGAGAGAGAGAGAGGACTCCAGAGAAGAAGGGAAGATATAACCTCATTGTCAGCTCTGTAGCAGTGGCCGGCAAACTGTGTTCTTCTGGATCAGACTAGTGTAGAAACACAGGGAAGGTTACCGTATATTAGATTAGTCGATGGGTGGACTAGTGTAGAAACACAGGGAAGGTTGCCGTATATTAGATCAGTCGATGGGTGGACTAGTGTAGAAACACAGGGAAGGTTACTGTATATTAGATCAGTCGATGGGTGGACTAGTGTAGAAACACAGGGAAGGTTACCGTATATTAGATCAGTCGATGGGTGGACTAGTGTAGAAACACAGGGAAGGTTACCGTATATTAGATCAGTCGATGGGTGGACTAGTGTAGAAACACAGGGAAGGTTACCGTATATTAGATCAGTCGATGGGTGGCTCTTCTCTTCCAAGACAGATTTTGCTCTCTCATTAGAAGGCGGGTGTAAGTGCCTTCCAGCCGTTTCTCTAGTTTCTTTGAAAGTGTCCATGTCTCGGAGCCATAGAGTGTTTTACTTTATATGTTTTACTAAGCTAGGATGACCAGATAGAAACTGTAGGCAGGTATCAATAACCTTTGTTTTGTGGTCATTTAACAGCCAACCTAGCAGCAGACTGGGAACTGGGCTTTGGTGTGGATTTGTACGGGACGTTTAAAGACCGCACAACACTGGACAGACACACTGGACGGCTGGTCATGGACAACATGACCGTAGAAGACATGGGGCTGTATTCTGTGGCGATCAACCAAAGACCTCACCACAAGGTCTACGTGCTTAAAGAGATGAGTAAGTATGACTCGTCATTGTCTCCACCAGGCCGAAGGCATGGGGAGAGACCAGACTATGTTTTGCACTCCGTCCGTGTGTCCATCTGTTACCAGCTAATCTCCGGCACCGTTAATTCTTCATGTCTTCATTCTGTGTCCTCAACAGAGAGAGTCCCACATCCAGAGCTATCCATCGTGGCACCATGTGACTCATTCTGTCTCCTCAACAGAGAGAGTCCCACATCCAGAGCTATCCATCGTGACACCATGTGACTCATTCTGTCTCCTCAACAGAGAGAGTCCCACATCCAGAGCTATCCATCGTGACACCATGTGACTCATTCTGTCTCCTCAACAGAGAGAGTCCCACATCCAGAGCTATCCATCGTGGCACCATGTGACTCATTCTGTCTCCTCAACAGAGAGAGTCCCACATCCAGAGCTATCCATCGTGGCACCATGTGACTCATTCTGTCTCCTCAACAGAGAGAGTCCCACATCCAGAGCTATCCATCGTGACACCATGTGACTCATTCTGTCTCCTCAACAGAGAGAGTCCCACATCCAGAGCTATCCATCGTGGCACCATGTGACTCATTCTGTCTCCTCAACAGAGAAAGTCCCACATCCAGAGCTATCCATCGTGGCACCATGTGACTCCAACTCCAGCAGCTGCACGCTGCAGTGCAGCGTATTGGGAGACGTCAAGTCAGAGTCGGGCGAGGTCGTCTATCGGTGGAGGTTCCACGGAGAGAAATGGACTCCACCCAAACCCAACGAGACCAGGATCTACAGCGATGAGGAATGGATCGGGCCCGACTCCCGGACGGTGACGATCAGCAACGACGAGGAAGGGAGAAGAGTTAAAAGCATATCCTGTGCGATAAAGAACCGCTTCAGTGTGGAGCAGAGCGAGGCTGTAGACAACCCGCTTTACAAAGGTGTGTGTGTGTGTGTGTGTGTGTGTGTGTGTGTGTGTGTGTGTGTGTGTGTGTGTGTGTGTGTGTGCGTGCGTGTGCGCGCGCGCACGTGTGCGTGTGCAAGGGTTATAGTTCAGATTTTTAACCTTTACTTTATATCCCATAGCCTGGATGTATGTAATCCCATTGCCCAGGGGTTCTGTCCATCTCTCCGCCCATTTGCCTGCCATGCCAGTGGTTATCAAAGTGCGGTCCGGGGACCCCCAGGGGGTCCTTGAGGGGTTGCTAGGGGGGGGGGGGGGACCATAATTATTGGCTGGGCTTCAAACGGCCATAACTCCAGTTTGCAGCATGCTAAAGGTCCCAAACCTGATGGGTGGGTTGGTAGGAATTATTGTTTTATCAAAGTGGAAAGCCGTACGGACTTCCACTTTCATAAAACTAGAATTCCTACTTCCGGTTTGTCGGATTGACTTGAAACTCCTCCCACAACTCTATGAGGGGGGGTGGAGCTAGATGGTGCAACCAGGACGTGGATCTGTTCATTTCCTGTTTTACTAGGAAGCATTCGCAGGGGAATTAAAAAAAAAATCAGAGGTTTTCTTTTCTATTTATGTTTTCTATTTCTGTCTTTCAGGACCAACAGCCAGAGGATTAAGACCAGGGCTTATTGTTACTGTCTCCATGTACGCAGTAGCACTGGCAGCTTTATACGGGAACAAGAAACCTTGTGAGTCTTTCATTTATTTTTAACTAGATTTATTTACAATCTATATTGATATAAATCCATCCATCTCTGTGTCATTATGTGAAGACGAGAATGATCCTATAGTCAGTGTCTCCTCACTGACCAATCACTGCCTCTCATCTCACTGACCAATCACTGTCTCACATCTCACTGACCAATCACTGTCTCACATCTCACTGACCAATCACTGTCTCACATTTCAGCTCTGACAGAAGAAGAGAAGAAAAGACACAGAGCCGCCAAACTGAGAGGTGTGTGTGTGTGTGTGTGTGTGTGTGTGTGTGTGTGTGTCGAGAGACAAGGCTGTTAAACATAGAATTGCTTTGTTCGCTACAGGTCTGTTGAGGAGAACACCAGGATAGCGTCACATCACTGACTATGAAGAGCAGCTTCAACGCAACATGAACAACACATATCTGAGGGTAGATTTGGGCACACAGTCTGAGGTCGTGTTTGAAAATGTCTACGCTCCGCTCTACAATGTAGACATCGAAAGAACAGACATCCACAGCCACCATGACAGACAGATGGAGATGAAGAAGCCAGGAGAGGGAACCTTTCTGGACGAATCATAAGAACAGTGCTGACCGTTGGCTGTGCAGGGATTGGGAAAACGATCCTCGTACACAAATTTATGTTCGACTGGGCCAAGAAATGTTTCCCCCAAGACCTACACCTCGTGTTCCCGCTCAAGTTCCGCCAGTTAAATCTGCTCAAGGGACAGAAGTTTACTTTGGCACAGCTAATTCACAGCTGCATCGTGGAAACCAGATTTATTGAGGAAGACGTTCTTAATCTTATCTTCACTAAATTGCAGAAGTCAAGAAACTACAACGACGTTCCCTTCAAAGTCATGTTTGTTCTGGATGGTTATGATGAAAATAATTTCAAGTTTGATTTCAGCACAAAAATTGGCCTCATGAATGTCAACAACTCTTACCCAGTGAAAGATCTCCTTGTAAACCTCATCAAGGGAGAGCTCCTCCCCTTTGCTCGCATCTGGATAACCTCGCGACCTGTAGCAGCCAATCAGATCCCTAAGGAGTTTGTAACCAGGATGACAGAAGTAAGAGGGTTCATCAGCGATGACCAGAAGAAGGAGTTCTTCGAGAAGACGTTCAGTGATGAGAACCAGGCCAGATCAATCCTCTCACAGATCAAAGAATCAAAGATCCTCCTCACCATGTGTGAAATCCCAGTCTTCTGTTGGATCCTTGCTACCGTTGTGAAGAACATGGTGAAGAACATGGGGGTGACATTGTCCGCTTCCTTCATGGTCTCTCACTGCAGTCCAACCAGAGTCTGTTAGGAGGCCTGCTGGGTCAGACAGAGAACAGTCCAGAGGAGATCCAGAGAGTCATCGACAACCTGAAGGAGATGAATGATCGCCGTGCCTCTCCTGACAGATGTATCAACATCTTCCACTGTCTGATGGAGATGAACGACCCGTCAGTCAGTCGGGGGATCCAACAGTACCTGGAGTCAGAGAACAGCCCAGGGAAGAAACTCTCTGTGCCCCAGTGTTCAGCTCTGGCCTCCATGCTGCAGATGTCAGAGGAGGTTCTGGAGGAGTTGGACCTGCAGAAATACAACACATCAAAGGAGGGGCGACTGAGACTGGTCCCAGCTGTGAGGAACTGCAAAACAGCCAGGTTAGTAGTGTGGATGTTAACATGTTAGATCACTATATACTTCATTCATTCATTCATAGAGAGAGAGAGAGAGACCCTCACTTCATATTTTTATATAATGTATATATTACTATTGCAATCCAATTCAAGTGTGATTAGTTTATTTAGTGATATCAGGGTGATTTTGCCATGGCATGCGGTCGTACAGACTGTTCATCTGTTGACAGAACATTTCTTCACTTCACTGCCATAGAGTGGAACAGCAGCAGCGAGTTGGGATCGTTTTCATTATTTAATGTTTGTATTACAATCAAATGACAACAGTGGAAAGTTATGAGCAAATTTTAATTAAATATGTGTTACTCACTGCAGCTATTTGCTTAGCTAGAAAAGTATCCGAACACACACACACACACACACACACACACACACACACACACACACACACACACACACAAACACACACATTTCAAACAGCACCACAGGGAACCTCCTTGACAGTGAACATGGTCTATTCTGTTTTGATCATCTCTGATTTTACATTTAATCTGTAATTACAGACTTGTTGGCTGTGGCCTCGGAGAGAAACACGTTGAAGTTGTGGCTTCAGCTCTCAGCTCCAATCCGTCCCATTTGAGAGAACTGGACCTGAGTGGAAACGGCTTGAAGGATTCTGGACTGGATCTCATCTGTGCTGCACTGAAGAGCCCAAACTGTTGTCTGGAGACTCTCGGGTCAGATTCATTAAACATTTGTTATTGTGATGTGGATAAGTTCTGTTATAGTAAGTGATTATAATGTAGTTATGAGGGTGGTAGTATTTGAAGAGTGTGGGTGAGGTTAATATCATGGTAACTCACACTGACCATAATATTGATAAGATACAGTGACTGTACTGAGTGGTTCAATGTGTTTTGTTGTCAGAGTGTCATCCCCTAGTTTTGAATATTTATATTAACTTTTTCGCTGCTGCGTTCTACGTTTATAAAAGTAGCGAGGCTAACGGTACCTAAAGGTGCACGTACAGTATGTGCACAGACAACCGTATACTCCATAAATATGAAAGCGTAGTAGCACAGCTTACATTATAATTAACCCATTTTGTGGCGGGAACCTCTTTTGGTGTTTTAAACATTATGTTATAATTTAGTTATTGGAAAATAGCAGATCTACGAGCTCATTTTGCGCCACCGAGTGGCGCACTTCGAGCTTGTAGGTCTGCTATTTTAGAAAAATCGTTAATGTGGCGCAAATCATTGAATATATATATATATTTCAGAGTGAACATTTTTAACTAAAGTATTTGCTTCTGGGTGGTCCCTGGAACTACATATTTTGAGATGGGGGTCCGTGGCCCAATAGAGAGAATTCTGGGGGTCCTTGACTTGAAAAAGGTTTAGCACCACTGACATAGAAAAATGTTAGGATTTAGAAGCCTTTTTTTAAATCGACCTCAGTCCAAAATGGGCCAATAGCGTTTCTGTGCTCGCTCAGACTTGCTCAGACATCACCCTCCCTTGGGCTTGAAATACAATTAGCTCACCCTCCCTCTGTGTAGAATTAGAAAGGCATCACCCTCATTTTTCATATTACCCATATTTTCATCCAGGGCCCCCTTTTCATAAATGTCAAGTGTTCGCTTAGAACATGCCATTGTGATTCACATTGAATGTGATTCACATGCAATAATTCACATGTGAATCACATTCTCTCTCTCTCGCTCTCGCTCTCGCTCTCGCTCTCTCTCTCTCTCTCTCTCTCTCTCTCTCTCTCTCTCTCTCTCACATCTGGTTGTATTCTTCATTTAGACTGGAGAACTGCTTCTTGACAGGGAGATGCTGTGAAGTTCTGGCCTCAGCTCTAACTTCTAATCCCTCCCTCCATCTGAGAGAATTGGACCTGAGTCTCAACATGGTGAATGAGTCAGGAATGAAGATGCTGCTCTCTGCTGGGCTGGAGAATCTCAAGTGAGTAGACCCTGTTGTGGGGCCCGGTTTACAGCAGAACCTTTTACTATGTGTGGGTAAAGTTTGTGGGGCATCACCACTATTTTTTGTGATGATTGATGCATTGTTGTTCTACTTCCTACAGAGTGAAACACTGTAGTGTCAGCTAGTGTTGACGTTGTGTTAGACAGTCAGACATTGATGCATTGTTGTTCTACTTCCTACAGAGTGAAACACTGTAGTGTCAGCTAGTGGAGACGTTGTGTTAGACAGTCAGACATTGATGCATTGTTGTTCTACTTCCTACAGAGTGAAACATGGTGGAGAAGATCGGTTCAATCCTCATCTCATTCAAGGACGTGAGTATCTCTCACTATTGACATCTTATACAGAGTTTAACACCTACTGTATAGTTTAGTAGACTTCAGGGCTTTGTCAAGCACGCAGTCTGGCGTGCACACAGTGCATCTTCAGGCGTGTGCGTGTTGGTCAAACAAGGATTTCATACTCCTTAGTGACACGTTGCAGACAACTACAGCCTTGGCTGAGAGATAAAGCCAGTCAATAGAAATATGTGGGAGATCGGAATGACAGAAACACTCACTCACGTGTTCTCACTCACATATTTGAACGTGGGCCAGATATGGTAGGCCTGAGGCCTATATTGCTAGGCCTGAGGCCTACCATACCGGCCTGACCGCTCAATAAATGAATGCTGAATTAACTAGCTTGTTTTGGTAACTTTGACTTTGCACAATAGCCTCCCATTTAACCTCCTTGTCTAGTAGTCCGGCAGTCGAGGTTGACTGGTGGGAATATAGTCTTTTTTTATTGGCCTAAAATATTGTCTATATACAGTACATACATTAATGCATCCACTTGCTGACCGTCTGAAAGTATTGGGCTTTTTTATAGGGGTTTCTTGTGACCATTAACATCCTATGGCAGGAAAAGATGTCAAAGATGTCAAACTTTCATTATGTTTTAACCCATTCTGGGCGGGAACCCCTTTTGGTGTTTTAAAGCATCATGTTATACTTTAGCTATTGAAAAATAGCAGATCTACAAGCT
Organism: Protomyctophum bolini; assembly: GCF_963924005.1. Lineage (NCBI taxonomy): Eukaryota > Metazoa > Chordata > Actinopteri > Myctophiformes > Myctophidae > Protomyctophum > Protomyctophum bolini. The sequence continues at coordinate 2,924,575 of NC_137880.1, read as the reverse complement.
CATAGCTTGTAGACCAAATATGTTGGTCCCTGGAACAACATATTTTCAGATGGGGGTCGGTGGCGAAATACATATATTATTGGGGGTCCTTGACATGGAAAAGGTTGAGCACCACTGACATAAAAACATGAGGTTTCTTCAGAAAACTGTCAGGATTTAGAAGACATTTGTAGAATCGTCCTCGGGTCTAAATGGGTTTAATCAGGCCTACATTTACCTTGCCGACATCACTTCGCCTCTGAGATTTAATGTAATAATATTTGGACTGCTGGACAGCTGACAGTAGGCTCTCTTCACCCTGTAAAACAATTCTCTGCGAATGGTTTTACTACTGCCACATGTGGACGGTGTGTGTAACTACAGAGGCTTTAGGGAATGGTTTTACTACTGCCCCATGTGGACGGTGTGTGTAACTACAGAGGCTTTAGGGAATGGTTTTACTACTGCCCCATGTGGACGGTGTGTGTAACTACAGAGGCTTTAGGGAATGGTTTTACTACTGCCCCATGTGGACGGTGTGTGTAACTACAGAGGCTTTAGGGAATGGTTTTACTACTGCCCCATGTGGACGGTGTGTGTAACTACAGAGGCTTTAGGGAATGGTTTTACTACTGCCCCATGTGGACGGTGTGTGTAACTACAGAGGCTTTAGGGAATGGTTTTACTACTGCCCCATGTGGACGCACCTATGCTTTCTATGGCAGGATCCACCGGGAGAATCTAGACGCAGCTGCGCGACATGAGGCTAATTAATTAGAGCGACAGAGAGGTGTGTGTGTGTGTGTGTGTGTGTGTGTGTCTGTCTCAATGAATGATGTACTTAATGGTTACTGTGTGTTTTCTCATCAGATTCCCAGCGTCTCTCACTGGACACAAACACAGCACACTGTGACCTCACTCTGTCTGAGGACAACAGGAAGGTCACACTGGTGGAGGGACAGAGTCATCAGTATCCTGATCACCCAGAGAGGTTTGATGGACTGTTTCCCCAGGTTCTGACTGCAGAGAGTGTGAGCGAACGCTGCTACTCTGAGGTAGAGTGCAGTGGATGGGTTCATATAGCAGGGACTGACAGAAGAATCAGCAGGAAAGGAGTTGGTGATGGCTGTGGGCTTGGATGGAATGGCATGTCATGGAGTCTGGAGTGTGATGATGACAGTTACTCTGTCAGACACAATAAGGAGTTGACTGCCCTCCCTGTCCGTCCCTCTAGACGCTCCATCAGAGCAGCAGTGGATGCTGACCGTGAGGTCAGGGAGGACGGGGTCTTCAGAGCAGCACTGTATGTAGACCGTCCCGCTGGGACTCTGTCCTTCTATGAGGTGTCCTCAGAGGACACTCTGACCCACCTGCACACCTTCCAGACCACGTCCACTGAACCCCTCTGCGTTGGGTTCTGGGCGTATCCTGGCGCCTCAGTGTTTCTGTGTGAGCAGAGATAGAGTCTCGATGTGAGCGAGGGTCACATCAGGTCGCCATGGTTACTCCACATGTCTGAGTGAGTCCAGGTTGTCATGGTTACCACCGTCGCCAGTACGCCTGACATCATGGACTTCATATTTGGTCATGAGTGACTCATCATGACATCATGGTGACATCACACTGATGATGTATATAAGAAGCACAGTGACAATCTGTCAATCAAACCTTGATGTGCTAAAGACCCCAAGATAGGGTTTGACCCCTGACCTCCAGATTGATAGTGTTTGACCTCCGACCCCATATTGATAGTGTTTGACCTCTGACCCCAGATTGATAGGGTTTGAACCCTGACCTCAGATTGATAGTGTTTGACCCCTGACCTCAGATTGATAGGGTTTGACCCCTGACCCCAGATTGATAGGGTTTGACCCCTGACCCCAGATTGATAGGGTTTGACCTCTGACCTCAGATTGATAGGGTTTGACCCCTGACCCCAGATTGATAGGGTTTGACCTCTGACCCCAGATTGATAGGGTTTGACCCCTGACCTCCAGCTGAACGTGGTTGGTATGAGATGATGTACGATGATAAGAGCGCCCCTCACTTCACACGGGTGTGATTTTTACTGTAGGCCTATGAACAGATGTTCCTGTTACAGGCTGGGCCAAAGGTGTATTTTATTGTATGGTGTATTTTATTTTAAAGTCACCGTACCAACTTTGTGGTGTTCTAAAACATGTTACTGTAAATGGCTCAGTGCCTAAATGATAAAACATGTTACTGTAAATGGCTCAGTGCCTAAATGATAAAACATGTAACTGTAAATGGCTCAGTGCCTAAATGATAAAACATGTTACTGTAAATGGCTCAGTGCCTAAATGATAAAACATGTTACTGTAAATGGCTCAGTGCCTAAATGATAAAACATGTTACTGTAAATGGCTCAGTGCCTAAATGATAAAACATGTTACTGTAAATGGCTCAGTGCCTAAATGATAAAACATGTTACTGTAAATGGCTCAGTGCCTAAATGATAAACTGTGAATTTAATAAACGGATTTTTGAAAGTCTGTCGTGGTTCTGTTGTCGTGTATTAATTATTCATAGTGTTGTCACATGGCGGTTTGGCCAAATGCGGGTGGTACCCATGTGGGTGGTCCCAATGTGGTCCGGGGACCACCGGTGGTCCTTGAGGGGGTTCCAGGTGGTCCCCATTTGGTCCGGGGACCCCCAGGGGTCCTTGAGGGGGTTCCAGGTGGTCCCCGGACCACGCAGCTAAATGATGGTGAGCTGGTAACCAAATGTATTAAAATATAAAATCCACTTTTAAAAACATAAAATCACACCTGTGTGAACCAAGTGGTGCAACTCCTCTCTCTCTCTCTCTCTGCTCCGTTAGATTAGCTTTATTATGGATCGCGCATGCGCGTTGCCGTCCACCTCCCGTTATACAGGCAGACTAAAAGCTGAATAACTCCTAATCTACGGAGCTCTCCATGGTTTGGTCCATTAGCGCGATGTTCGGAGGTTTTTGCTGATAATCCGGTGGTCTAGATGGAAACATTGGTGCTTTCTAGAGCAACGATGGCTATATTTTAGCTCGCTAGCATTGACGCTATTCATGTAGCAACAACATCCACACACGGGTGCGGGTGCACGCGCACACCAGTGGTGCAGGCGCACGCATGCGCACACCACTCGTGCTCATTGACCTACACAAACAGGTACATGGACATTGCTGGATGTAGAAGTGGTTGCACCACTTTAAAAACAGAGTAAAAAGCACCATTAGTTCATAGAGAGAGAGACAGATATTGCACAACAGTCTTTATAGCAGCATAATTATCTAAAAAAGGTTAAGGGATATATTATAATATTATAATATTATATAATATTGCACTTGTTCAAAAGTCTTCCAGGTGCCCGTTCGTACGGTCTTCGTTTCTTCTCCTCTTTAGATGGTCCTTGGTATGATGATGTCACACGCATGCCCTCTATTGGCATAAACATGTCATTGCAATCCGTTTTCATCCTGTTTTTTAATTCTGAAATTTCATGCTGAAAATAGCCGATCTACAAGCCCACAACGCGTCGCAGCGCGACTGCGCTTGTAGATGGGCTCTTTCCGTTCGGCTATATTGTCATATTGACGGCATCAAGGCCCGCCAAAATACATTTCAGTCGACTAAATCAACTGTAGATTTAGTCGACTAAAAATGTATGATGACTAAAATGTGACTAAAACTAAATTAAAACTATTCAAGAGACTATATAATTATGACTAAGAGTAAAATCACAGTTTGCTGCCAAAAACAACACTGATAGAATCAGAATCATTTTATTGAATAAAACTTAGAATGGAATAAAACTTGCATGCATAATTATGTAGGCCTATTATATAAGTTAATTGTATAAATCACCTTCAGTTATTTATCTTTCTATTCCTCACAAAAAACATGGCATATTCTGGATATAGTTTGAATGGCGATTTGCCAAAACAAAAAGTATTGTTTTTGGCAACAGGCTTATTATTGGTGACCCTCAGCTGCACCTATCAATGTCGGCTATATAACAATTATTTAAAGAGCTTTTAAGCGTCGCACGAAGCCAACTCTTGTCGTGACAAATCATGACCAAAAACACAACATTTTGGACCAAACAAAGAATTAGAAAGTAGAAAAAAACGGCAGGTTACAAGACATTTTTTTTTCCTTTTGTTTTTCTTCTTTATTTGTTTGGTCCAAAATATTGTGTGTCTTTTTCATATAATCAATTATGTCGATTGGTTCGATTAACGTGTGCACCCCTACAGCAAATAAAGCAGTCTCATGTATGAATTATGGTACAAACCAAAACTAAGAACATATCGTCTTATTAAAAATAATTATGGCCCTGATCCTTATGTTACACAAAATATATCCAAAAGTCAGAGATCTTTCTGTGCACAGCTGCATTCTGGGACCTTACCGTTAGCTTTAGAAACGGGTAGATTCATTTGGTACTGCTGAGGAGGACAGAGTCTGTCTAGTGTGTGATTTGAAAGAAATTGAAAATGAAATTCACTTTTTGTTTTACTGCCCATTATATGAAGAATTAAGACATGTATTATTTTGTAAAATGACATCCATCTGTGCTGACTTTTTCTGGTTGGAGGACTATGAAAAACTGGAGTTTTGTTTTAGGAAAGGTATTTTTGCTTTGGCAGACTTTTTATGCAGGGCGTGGGAAATAAGGCAGAATGTTTTGTTTGTGTAAAAGAAAATCTATCTATCTATCTATCTATCTATCTATCTATGGCCACTGGAGGGAGCTCTTCTCCCAGTGCTGTGGTTAAGTTTCAGAACTACAGACAGGCTGATTCCTCTTGCTCAGTCAGAACAGACAGCCGTGTGTGTGCGCGCGTGCGTGCGTGCGTGTACATTTAGGCCTATTTGAAAACTTGAGTTACTAGTTTCTTTGTAGATTTTGATTATTATTATTATTACAAAACATAAATGATCCACTCTACACATTTCGGACATTTAAAATTTGCCGATCTGCAAGCTCACAATATGTGTCGCAAATAATGCGACATCTTGCGAGCTTGTAGATTTGGAAGTGCGGAGTATCCTGACACACATATAGGGGTAAGTAGCAGAATAGATTTCTGGGGCTTTCTATTGTAAAATATCCCCCACATCATCACCGGAAAAACGCACAAAGAATGACAAAAAGCCATCGAATATGATTATTTCCCAGCACTTTAGAGTGAATATCACTGCCTCACTTGTACAAAACTGCCCATTTTCATAAGATGACCTCTCTAATGACCTCTCTATCTTGAACTGAAATTACTCTGGCCAAAAGTCTGCACTATACCTCAAATTCAAGAAGATTATACATTTTCAGTCAGTACTGCCTGCATGGCATTTTGTTAATACATTTTGGGACCTGATCCTTTGAAGAACCATATTCTTCTATTATCTATTCTAGAGTACCGGTATAGTGTTCACAAAATGCAGAAATGCACAGAAATCTATCATGGCTTATTACTGTTGAGAATAGATTACAGTCACGTATTCTTACGTTTTTCAGAAATGTATTAATGGACAAATAAAAACACAGTATTTCTTTGAACAGGTATATAGATGAACAGAACCATATGACTAGACAAGCCAGATCGGGTGTTTTGGTGGCACCTATAAACCAAGAACAAAATATTCTTAAATCTTCTATTATCTACAGAGCAGTAATAGGTTTGGAATGCACTACCAAAGTGTATAACCAATACTAATACAAAATTCATCTTTAAAATCAAGTTAAAAGAACACTTTATCGTAAACCATACTGCAGTAACCCTGGGAAGATAATAATTCAAATGTATAATGTGTTGAAAGTGATATTTTTGCTATGTTTTTCTTTGTTTTTTGTTTTATGTTTGTTATTTGTTATTTTATATTTTATTTTACTATTTTTTAGTTAGTGTTTGTAAACAATTGTAAGTGTTGCCTTTGTTAAATGTTAAATGTTTGTCTGTGTCGGACCCCAGGAAGACTAGCTTTTGTCAAGGCAAAAGCTAATGGGGATCCTTATAATAAAACAATAAACAATAAAACGTGACAACATGCACGCTTGGAAACCGAAGGAATTGTATTCAAAACATAATAGAGATGTTTTACAGATTTGAAAACACAAGTGAGAAGCCACAGACAGTCACATTTCCCCTGGCGGAGTGCAGTGCAATGCAGGTGGCTTTGGAGTTGGTAACTTTCATGAGTGAAAAAATAAATGAATGACATTTTCTACTTTCATTTCTGCCCTAAATGAGGCAGAAAATAAACATATGTTTAAAAAAAAAAATGAGGCAGAAAGAAACGGAGAGGGAAGTGAAACTGCAGCGCCCCTCACTTATGTCCCATCGCCCGGAGGGACAATCGGGCTGTGATTGGCATAGATATAAAATAAAGTCTAGATGGCTTAAGGCAGAGTTTCTGACGTCGTTCACCCGGCGGCCATCTTGCTTCGGGGTCTACAGTGCAGTATGTTTAATGGCAGCTCAAACAAAAACAGTCGTAACTCGCTCAAATCTTGACGGATTTACAAACGGGTTGGTTTATTACAAACGTTGTCAACGTGGCTACGATTCAGGATGCTTGGCGCGTGGAAGGAACACGTTATTCCAACCAGTTCCTTTCCCCTCCATCAGGCGCCCCGGCTGGCCAGGGGGAGGCAGTATAGAGACCAGGATTACTGCATGTCTTTTGTGAGGGTATACCTACCCACGTCGGTGAGTTTGACGTTTAATACACAATCAGATAGGACTTTTCTGTTTGGCTGTAATGTATGGGGTGTCTATGGGAAGTTGGACCTATGGTAGCACCTTGCTGGCAAGATGGAAGCCGCGTGTGCATATAAGGTCAACAGGTCCGACCAGGGGGGCAGTCAGAGAGTTAATGTTGACATACATGTTCTAAGTTATTTGTTGTACTTGTAAGTAACTTCGGAAAAAGTGCTAAAATACAAATAAATGCATTCTTATTATTAGTTTATTAGTTATTATCATTACTATCATTATTATTAGATCACTACCGTCCGGATCACTACAGCACCACCACGTCAGTTAATTGGTTGGGTCGCTGTTGACGTGACAACCAAACCATAGCAACCAAACCAAAAGTAGCCAATCCGAGCTCTTCTCCCGGGCGATGGGATGCTGCTGCTCTGACACACTCCGAGAGCAGGAGGGGATTTCCAGCCTCCTCCCCTCCCTCCCTGCCCCTCCCCTCCCCGCCCCTCCCCTCCCTCTCCTCTCCTTCTCTCCCACTTACAGGAGAAGAACTACTAAAACTACACCTCCTGAACCCTGTTTTGCTTTCGATCTGCGCACAAGAACAGAAACAGAGATATAACAACAGTAAACAAATAAACCATTTGGTTTATTGTATATTATTAAAACAAGACAAAGTACACTGCAAACAAGTATGGCAGGGAGGTAGAGCCGACACTCTTGGGACAACAACAACCTACCAACCAACCAACCAACAGTGCTGCAACAGAAACTCCACTCCACGCTGTCGCTGCTTGTTGTGACAGACAGACAGACAGACAGACAGACAGACAGACAGACAGACAGACAGACAGAAAGACAATCTGGAAGGACAAAATAGAGGTGAGAGGCTTACTCTGAAGTTGAATATGCCACTGATAATGGGGTAGTAACCATATTAATAGCAAACTGTAGTTATATTATTAAGTTATTCCATAATGCTTCTATATTATGAAGATCAATAGCAGCACAATGCACATTGGTTTCTAAACTGGGGCGAGAGAGATGATTGCACCATGTTCAGGTTTGGAACTATATTTCCTGTACTTACAGACAACTGTAACTGTACTTTCAGACACAAGAACCATCGCCTGGAAAGGAGATGACATTTTCTTTGACTTGGGACAATGTTCAGGTGAATTATTTTTTTGTCGGTCATATGAGATTGTAAATTAAATGATGAGTTTGATGGTTGGTGTCAAACGTCCTGCCCCAATATACAGAGTTACACTATGACTAACCAACAATTTCATCCTGTTCTCATGAAAAGCATTATACTTCATTAGGTATATAGTGCTGCATCATAAGACAATATAAATATCCACCAAGAAATTACTATAATAATAGAATTCATTTCAGATATATGTGCAAGAAAAGCATCATACAAGGAACAGTCCAGGTAATAAAGTGACGCTATGGGCACTTTCCTTCGCCCACCTCAACAAGGTGTCCTTCAGCCACCTTACTGGATCTGGAATGAAGGCAATGGAAGTGTCCCCTCACCACATCTTACCATCCACAGAGGTAGATGGCCTGTTACAGTTCTAGGAATAAGTAATGAATTTTAACAGGAACATATGTTGAATACAAATCTAAATCATTCCATTGTTACTCTCATGTAATCTCATGTGAATTTGAGTCTGCTGATATTCTGTTGCTTGTAGGATTACAGTGCCATCAAGCAACGGATGACTATTTTGGTCATGCGGGTGCTGGCAGACAACTTGACAGCCTTACAACCTGTCAAAAACAAAGTGATCCGTCATATTGACCATCTATATCATCATGAGATGTCCCAAAAAAGTGAACTAGTAAGCAACGTAACTCACATTATTCACTATAATTTGGAAGGTAAAAGACCAATAATATTTGTTGAAATGTTGTTCCATAAATTCCACCTAGGTGAACTTGGGTGTCATTGAATCAAACCCCAGTTCTCTCTCTGGATGCCTTGCACAAACATGTCCCCATTGTGGATGGCAAGCCATTCCCTGTCCTCTGTTGTGGAGATGGCTTGAGCATTGAAAGACACAAAACACAAGGGTCACCCATGACACCCCAGAAGAGAGACTTGAGGGGCTTGTTGAAGCTCCTCAAGACTTTCATAAAGAGATGATCCTTCTGCAGGTATACCAAATGCAATTTGGCATACAATTTGTATACAATCCATGTTATCACATCTGGTTTGCATCACATGTATACTATGCTTCTATGTTCTACACTACAGGATGACTTTAATCTTCTCTACCATGAGAAAAGCATGGCAGCACGTAGGCACTCTTGGCCAGATGAAAATTGCATTTGGCCACAGGTCCCTGAAAAAGGAGGTGAAGAAGAACTTCCAACATGCTGCAGACATGATGGTGGTAAGATGATTATACAAAATAACAAACTTTATACTGTATTATTATATCAGCTCGTTTTAGTAATTCACAACTCTTTCATTTTCAGTTTAGTTGTTCAGCATACATCACTGCCTGTGCAGCCAACTTCCTGGGCATTGCACGGGCAGATTGATGATGTCCCAGGATTTAACCTGGCTGCTGACAAACTACAGTGGCTCTATATGACCTTGCAGAGAGAGTAGTAGAATTCTCCTGGTTGGCTCCTAAACAGGAGGAGATCAACATGGTGGCCACAATTGCCCAACAGGATGATGGCAGCCAAAAGAAATATCCTTTCTGTCATTGCAAGGAAGGTAAAGAAATGTTAACACCAAAAGTGCAATTGTGGGTGGTCAAATCATTGTTCAATTTAAACTGCACAGTGTACCATTTGGAGGCTCTTTTACATTGTTGTTGAAGTAGTAGTTGCACTTTGTTATGGACATACCGGTAGCTCACACATGGTGAAGATAAAGGCTAATAATAAATAGTCTACTAAAGACCGCAACTTCAGATGGGAGGCAAGTTGTTTGTGATTCACCAAGCCTGTTATGTTTCCTCAACAGAAAAAGGTGGAGAAATGCTACTGTGCTCCAGCTATGACTGTCCTCAGATGTGGACCCGCACTTGGCCTGTACCAAGCTTCCATCTGCGCCAAAGGGGGATTGGTACTGTAGTCCCATCTGTGAGGACAGTTCTAGTTATATTTATTGCACATGCCATAAAAAAAACAAGGCAAAATGGTGCAGTGTCATCTGAAAGCTCGATGCCTCCACAATGAGTGGTACCACATCCAGTGTTTGAGGCCTGTGGAGCGTAAAAAATCTCGAGGTATAATTTACTGTGCGTCTATTGCTTGACCTCGATATAAGTTAATAATCAATGAAACCATTTAATGACATTATGATCGCATCATGTCATGTGTCTTACTTAAGAGTAATCTTTTGCATTTCCACTAAAAGGTGAATGGTACTGCTCACCAGAGTGCCATCAGGACAAGAGTCAGGACAGGGTCCTGAACTACACCAAGGCATGCACTCATGTGGAGAGGCCTTTGTCACATGGCTGGACTGTGTCAGAGAGGGTGATGGTCCAGGATTACTGCAGTTCTGGAAACATGACCTTGTGTCCTTTTGGCAAGGCAACCACCACAAGTACTTCATACTTGGCAACAAAATGCTAACTGGTTGGTATATAGTATGGCGGTAACAATTTGATTACAGTATGATGCAATGTACATCTATAGTGGTTTGTGTCTTTTAGATTTTTTAAGCCTTGGTTTATGTTGTCCCTTGGTTTATGTTGTCCATTAGGAATTGAGGGTTATTTGCCCGAACGGCTCAGCATGGAGATGGTGTGGGGTAGAGTGGCCAACATGAGTGGTGGGCCTGGGAAAAATATTCCTTTGGATCTGTCCAATGAATTTATGAACAATGAATTCAAAAGGTATGCCTTCAATCTATTAACAGGGTAGGAATTATGTTTTTAGCCAGTTAACAGTTGTATTATAAAGTACAAAGCTAACTTTGTGGTGTTTTTGTTTTCTCTCAGAAACTCTCAAGTGGACCCGGGGGCGCTACACACCAGAGCAGGTGGCTAGGTGTGCGGAAATGTCTGGCCCATTTGGGAAACATTTCGAAGAATTCTTCCTGTCCTCTGGGATAGGCCATTTCTCAGGCTCCCAAACAACCCACACTGTGGCTAAACAAGAAGCGGACATTGCTGCCTTTGTTGAAGAATACCAAACTGATGCCCTGTTCTCCTACACACCAGGACGACAACACCAGACGTTTGAAAACTTCACCTATCCACAGTCCATCTCAAAGCCAGACAAGATGGGGAAAACCATCAAACGTCTGGCATTTGAGATCGATCTGTGGGACCGGAAGAATTTAATGTAACGTGAGTATGATACTTACTTACAGTACACTCTATAAGTAATATGAAAAACCAACAAGCACAATATAGACAATGCAAACAGTTGAATGTCTTAATGGAAAATATTAATAATAGTTAACAGACCAGATAAACAAAAACTATGTTCTACCTTTGAAATGGTTTAATGATGTCACTCGGCTTCCACATTGTCACAGACACTGCAGCAGCCTGGCATCATGATGTCATCACGTATAGCTGACTTCTTTGTGCCCTTGACAAAAAGATGGTCAAGGACCCTCTTACGGAGACAGCGCTTTTGTCTGTACTGTTCGACCAGGGAAAGCATACATAACAGGGCTTTATGTAAAGCTTATTCACTGACCCCATGCGTAGATGTACATTTTGGCATTTCCAGGCAAACCATCCCGTGCACATCTTCCTACCTCCTGCCAGTATGACAGGAGGTCATTTGATGGGCCCCAATGGACAACATGTCTCACATCCCCTATATCTATCCCTAAGCCAAATGCCACAGTGGACAGCACTGCACACCTCAATGGGCTGTTGCATTTTGGAAAATGTGGCAAGGATTGCATCCCTTTTTCTGGTTGAGATGTGGCTGTGAAACATGTCCACAAGAAGATGCGTTGTTTTCTCTTGGTCAAACGTGACATACGGCACTGCCAAGGCTCTCCTTGATCATCCCAAATGGAGTCAATGTTGTCATTGATCGGTAAGACATAAAGAAAGATACGTTGTTGTCATATAGCTTCTGCAGATTAAAACCAAGCATTTCTTTGGTGCGGTTTCACCAATTTAGACACTAAGGGCTGGATTTTGAAGGTGCGTTTTACCATGTGGTAATACATAAATTGGCCTCGCTCTGCGCACAATCGTATTATGAAAGCCTTATCGTCCCGTGTTGAACGCACACACATATGGAATACGACGTTGCTGAATATTTTAGCATTGTGGGAGTGTCCATATGTTAATTATTTTCGCTTTGCGCAATTTGCTATTAAGCCCCTTGACCTGCGCATAACGATTAGACGTGGGTCTAGGCACCTCATAAACGCAAAAAGAATTTAAAGCACTGTTTGATTTTACACTTGAGCGGCTCTGGGACGCTGCTGGAGTGTTGCCAAGTCTGTTTATTATAAGCGGCTTCTTTTTCTGTAAAGTTGCTTGTAAATATTGGTAGTTGTGGTTGCTTTTCTTGTTTCTAAAGGTTTCTCCTAATGTTGTTTAAACCAGTGATCCTCACACAGCACATTCCCATGTCAAGGATCCCCAGATTAATGCATTTGCCCAACTTAAGGACGGCTAATACAAAAATGTAATTAAAATGTTACTTTTGAAAATAGCAGATCTACCAGCTCACAATGAATCACATTCATTCAGTAAAACTATGAACTCTGACTGCAGGCGGATATATAATGATCATTATAACAATGTGCAAGAAAATATTTAAAAAGATGGAAGGACTTTATATTTGTGGACAATCAAAATATGTTTTTTATTTTAATGTGATGTCATTAAAATTAATCTGGATATAGCAGACTCACTATCTAGAAAATAAAAACATGGCACTTCATTTAAAATAGGTTACAGACCCCTGTTATATGCGCTTATTTTGGGATTATTTTTATAGACCTATTTACTTGTTTCTATGAGACATGGCAACAGCCAGCAAAAGACGCATCCATTCTTTTTGAAAGGTTGAGATTAGAAACGACCATAATTATTTCATTTCTCAACCTTAAAAATAAATAAAAACATCTCCATAATCCTTGAGAGGTTTGCTTTCATACGCTGTATCACACTCGATCCAAGTCTTCTTCAATAAAATGCTACGAGCGAAGACCATACCATCACGGGCATACGCACCACGCATTCAACTCATTACTCATTTCAAATATAATATAATTATAATTTAAATTAAAATATAATTTTACTGGTGTTTCTCAATAGAAACAACTTATTTTGAGGCATAAAGGTGACAGCATGCAGTGCAATAGGAATAATTAACCCAAATGTGACAAAGTCATATGTCATGTCTTCTATGCAGGTGCCAGCCTGAAGAAATGTAATAATAACGATCCCCAAAGTGCGCATTCCGTATGTGACATCAGCTGACTGGTAAAGAAAATAGTACGGACATGTTGATTGGGTAACTCTCAAACACGCCTTAAACACTCCCATGACTAATTCAAGGCCGTTTTGCGCACTCCACGGGGTGTCGAAAGCGCTTCTTAACATGCTTAAAATTGCAATATGACATACCTCACGCCCCCAGCTCATATTACTGTAATAGGTAAAACGCACCTTCAAAATCTAGCCCTAATTCTCAATTCACAATATAAAACCTGAGCCTAAACTAATACTATTCTGTTTAATTGTTTAGTGTTGTATTAATTCACTGAAATAATAGCTTTGTTTCACAACCTGAAGTAGATGATGGACTTTCCTGCATCTGTGCCTTCATCCTTCAGATCCTGCACCAGCCATCCAACCCCAGCAGTGATGTCAGCACTCATGGCGTCCTGGACCGTTATATGGATGTTTGGCCTGAAAAGGATGGTCATTATTATTGAGGGGTGGTGGGTTTTTTTGTCCATGTTTGTTTTGTTTAATTATTTCATAAAAGACTGTGGCTCAGGAGGTAGAGAAGGTCGTCCAATGATCCATGGATCGGCGGTTCGAATCCCGGCTCCTCCTGTCTACATGTCGAAGTGTCCTTGAGCAAGACACTGAACTCCAAATTGCTCCCGATGTGCTGGTTGGTACCTTGCATGGCTTCCGCTGCAATCGGTGTGTGAATGGGTGAATGTAATGCGCCTTGGATAAAGGCGCTATATAAATGCACCATTTACCATATATACATTGGTAGTACAGCAGAGCCCCTCACTTCACATGGGTGTGATTTTATTGTGTATATTGTGTGTTGCAGATCAGTGGCCTTGTGTCTGCCCTTCTCCTGGTGTCCCGTAACCCTAGGGTAGGTAGTACTAGGTACCCTCTGAACCCTCACAAAAAGCGGCTTGGACTCCTCCTCATGCATTGAAGGAAGCATGAGGTCAGTCCGTTGCTGTCCCCAGGTTGGCAGAGGGAGTGTAGCACCCAGGATTACACTAAACAATTGACACTGGGTGAAAAAGATGGGTTACCAAAAAAAAGTGGAAAAGAATGTGTCTGCTCTGAGAATGCTATAGGGTTCAATCATCAAGCTGTCTCACACTACAGAAACAGAAGATAGGTCCCTGACCTATGGGCCACATGGCTCGAAACTGTTTCCCAACAGTTATTGTGAGTTGTAAATTGTACAATCATATTATTAATATTAAACACATTAAACTGAGATATACCTGTTGCAGCTGACAGATACAGTTAACACAGATTCCTTATCAAGATTCATAAGGTTGATGATATCATCCACCATCTCCTGGGTGGCAGTGGCGGTAAGCATCAACACAGGGCATTTTAGGATGGCCCTGACTTCTGGCACTCTCAAATATGCCTCTCTAAATGATTCTCCCCTACAAATATAAAAATAACACATGGAATTCAATAGTACGGAATGTAAGACATTATGTATTTTATTGTGTCTTGAACTGTCAGATAGCCTAAATGATCTGGGCTACAGTATGTGTAAAAATATGCACTCGATATGTCTCAAAGAGGGCATTTCTTTGGAGCAAATAAAAATATATTGTGGCATTTATGTTTTGTTTGCTTATTTCATTACTTAATCTAAATCAATACGCTAATAATAAGTATATACTGTACTTTACCATGAAGTGATGCAGTGAACTTCATCAACAGTGACCAGACACATTTTATGTTTTTTGCTGTTCAACCATTCCCACCAAGGGTCCACAAACAGGCTCTCAGGTGAAATGAAGAGCATCTTGATGCAAGAATCTCTGTCACAAAATGATCGAGTAATATCATTAGAACATCAATCCGTCTGTATTAGAGAGGTATAAGATTGTATACAAGGTTTACTCACCAAGTTTGATGTGGGATATCACTATGGATGGCTGCAGCTGGAACCCCAAGCTTTGCCCAATGTGTTACCTGATCTGACATCAGTGCCTTAAGAGGGCTTATAACGAGTGTGTAGTGCTCACTACCTGGATGTAGCTGGATGTCGATACAGGTCAAATAGAGACTCACTCATTGATATATACAAAAAGGTGACTTGACTTGATATAAACATACCTTGTCCATTAATTGACCAACAAGTCCATAACAGGCACTTTTTCCAAACCCTGTCGGTAAAACGCCCAAAACATTGTGACCCTTTAACAGGTATTTACTTGCGCAAGCAGAGCGCGCAAGTAATCATTTCGCTTGGTCTCTTCGAAGTGAAGCCAAGTTTTCTTCAACCGTAAGTCTGTGCCTGGTTTGCTGGGACTAGTTACAAGTTACAAGTTACAACATTACGTCATATACACACCATGTACTCTGGTCCCAGTTCTCAACGATGACGTAATGTTGTAACTGGTCCCAGCAAACCAGGCACAAACCTACGGTTGAAAAAAACTTGGCTTCACTTTTTGGAACCAAGTAACCACAGTATACTGCTAATCAAATTACAACTACATACTCTGTATGTAGTTGTAATGTGATTTGTAATTTGTAAATCTGTGCCTGGTCTGCTGGGACCAGACTACACAGATGACCATATCTCTTACGTCATCACTGAGAGCTAGTCATACATATACACACCGTGTACTCTGGTCCCAGCTCTCAAAGGTGACGTAATGTGGTATCTGGTGGGACCAGATTATACAGATGACCATTTCTCTTACGTCATCACTGAGAGCTAGTCATACACCGTAAGTGTATGCCTGGTTTGCTGGGACTAGTTACAAGTTACAACATTACGTCATATACACACCATGTACTCTGGTCCCAGTTCTCAACGATGACGTAATGTTGTAACTGGTCCCAGCAAACCAGGCACAGACTTACGGTTGAAAAAAAACTTGGCTTCACTTTTTCGAACCAAGTAACCACAGTATACTGCTAATCAAATTACAAAGTTACATACTCTGTATGTAGTTGTAATGTGATTTGTAATTTGTAAATCTGTGCCTGGTCTGCTGGGACCAGACTACACAGATGACCATATCTCTTACGTCATCACTGAGAGCTAGTCATACATATACACACCATGTACTCTGGTCCCAGTTCTCAACGATGACGTAATGTTGTAACTGGTCCCAGCAAACCTTGTGTTTCAAGTGTACAATCAGGTAGCGTGCGCATGCTTGCTCAGAGGTTAATCAATGAGTATTGATTAAGAGATCACATTAAACGAGAGGCTGGATACAATTTCCCTGGCGGAGTCCAGGTTTTTCGGTATCCATATTTGATTGTACACTTTTCCACATTATAAATACAGTATCAGATGACGTTGTCCTTATATGACAAAAGAGTGGATTGTTGTATTATAGTGTTCTGATACTTGGTACTGTGTTCGGATACTCGGTACTGATACGTGCAATGTACTTGTATGTATGGTGTACTGCCTGCCTGAATGGTAACATAAGAAGAGAGCTGTGTTAGGGCACGCTGAAGGCCGCTGCTGGCAGGCAGGGATTGTGATGTCTAGTCTGTGACGTCATTAGGACATGAAGTATCCAAGATATATATGCTGCTGTAAGTGGAATAAACCTTGTGAACGTTTTGATGTGACCAAGTCTCGTGTCATGTTAATCTTCTCCCGGGCCGGCCTGTCTGTCTGTCCGCCGCCGAACCATGGAAATGCCAACCGGGTCGTCACACACCAGAACCAGACGAGGGTCCAATACGTAGAATACAGTTAATCATAACAGTTGGTGTCAGAAACGGGACAGATAAGAGGTGAGTCACTTCATATTTTACTCTTCATTAGAGAAAAGTGTCTCTCCTCTTACCTGGTAATATATAGGTTATGATGCAAGGTTTACCTTAGTTAAACCTTGTCTTTTTTTTCGTTCCCACAAGATTACATGCTTCCAAATTTCATTGGTATAGACCCTAAGTGGTAATTTAACATTTAAGTGACTTATACAGTTTTTGTTTTTTTTAGTGACGTGACAGAGTTAAGAGATAAGACTGTTTGGGTTCAAGCAGCAATATGGTTAGAGTCCATATATAAGCCTAATGAGGTTCATTAGCAAAAGACTGCGTAGTTATAGATACGCGCAGCAATATGGTTAGAGTCCATATTCAGCCTGGCGTTTGGTACGCCAGCAGGGTTTATTACACTCTCCTTGTAGTAGGTCAGTGGTGCTAGTGCATGCATCACATGCTAGGGTTAACAAAGCCGGACGAGTGCTTCCGTCCGCACAACAGCTGTAAGTATACGCTGCAGTCTGTTGTTTTTATAAATCTGTTAGATGTTGTCTAACAGGGTACGTCTGTGAGATAAGCGTACTAAGCCTGTGGTGTGTTTCCCACAGCAAACTTTAGTTACACTCTGGTCATAGTCAAAAGTCACTGCTAGATTTAGCTACCAATTTCAAGGTAGCAGTGATAAGGGCTGGTGTGTGAACAGACATCGTTTGAGCATTCCATGTGGTTGTCCATTCTTTTGTGTTGTGTATTGTTTGTCTTGTTGCAAATGGAAAGTCAAAGTTAAGCTACCCCCAGAAAGAGGGGTGGACATGTGCAAGTAACGTGACGTTGTGTTTCCCAGTCACGCTTTAAGAATACACAGTAGTTGCCACATTCATCCAAATATGCCATGATGATATTGAAGTGGGCATATAAGAGTGGTTTAACGTGTTATCCCTGGGGTTTTCATATAACACTGGCATGCTGCTGAGCTACACTCTGTGTATTGAGTTGAATGTTGGCGATTACAAAGTTAAAACAACCCCTAACCTAAGGGGGCTGATGGATTGAATAAGTGAAATATTAATCAGTATTCAGTGAGACAACGGCGCTTTTCTGTTTCATTTCACTTAATTGAGTGTGCAAAATAGCCGATCTACCAGTGCTATAAATAGCCAAAAACTGAGTTAGGGAGGGGGATTGGGCTCCCCTGAACCTAGCTCAGAACAGGGGACGGTGGAACCGTGAGGTTCCGAGGGCACGTTAAAGACTTTTTATAGTGCTGGGGAGAGCTACTGAAGGCCTCCGTGTCTGATGAAGGGTGAACTAACACCCTACCGTGGTATCCTCTAGTCAGCGCACTCGTCGGCAGTAACTCGCAGGCGATGCGTGGTACGTGGGCGACAGCCCACACCTAGCAGAGGGTTCGTACGAGACGGCCTCTGTGAATAGGCAAGGCCAGTGAAAACGGTCAAAGTTCGAATAACCCATAGCTACGTGGGATTCGGATGAGACCGTCGGATTCCTCCTGGGTGACTAATCATCACTACGGGATCAAGGAGCTCGCTATCGACTGCGTCTCTGGCCGGTGGGGTCACAATGGAATTAAGTCCAAGCCAGTTGCTTGAAAGATAGAACTGGTGGCTTCCGTGCTCCGCTCAATGTACAGTCAAGCCGTTGTTAGCCGAAAGCGAATGAGTTAGTAGGCGAGCAGCGCTCTTTGTGATCGGCTGCCTTTGAAAAGAAGGAGCCGGGAAGCAAGGAGGCTTGAGTTCTCTGTCCAGGGTTGCCTGGGGGGAGACCTCAGGCGGAAAGGGGTCCAGCCCGGGACTGCACCCTCCACAGAGGGAAGTCCGAAGGACTTAAGTGGTTAAGAAAGGTCTCCAGCCTATTAATTAGAAGGCAGCAGAAGCTGCTATATATATATATTGGTGTTTATATAAATCAAATATAAGCGCTGGAGAATCAAGTGTAAAATGTACCTTGTATGGCAGAAATATAGTAATCTAATGTTTGATTAGTGTAAAGTGTCTATTTAGCCTGCCCTGTGAGCTGGAAAAGTCATTACACCAAAACGTACTCGAAAGAAAAGGAAGGCCTTAAAGTATGGACCAGAAGCGCATATAAAGTTCTGAGAAAGCTGTAAGCGTTTTTGGTTGGTAGAGCCCGTTAGAGACAAGGGTCATCTTTTCTGTTCAACATCGTGCCATGGACGGGAGAGCGCTGAGGCGTATCCATGGTAGCCTGTTGATACTTTGTCATCGTTTTCTGTTCAACATCGTGCCATGGACGGGAGAGCGCTGAGGCGTATCCATGGTAGCCTGTTGATACTTTTCGCCAGCACACTCAGGCCTTATCAGAAGAAGAGAGAAGCTATCTTTTTTTTTTTTCACTGGAAAAAACTTCCCCCACAGTCGGTTTAGAGAGAATCACTCCCTCACGAAGCCCAAGGTCAATATGTAGCTCTCAGTATGAGAGCTAATAATCACTGAAAAAGCAAATATAGGCCTGGTATGATTGGGCACATGTATTGTGCGTATAGATAAATAATATAATAATAAAAAGATATCCTTAGAATAAGGATTAGAAGTGCTATAAAGTTTTTTTTGGAGAAAAAGTTTGCAACTCAGTATGAACGCTGTAGCTTAGAAGCGGAGACGTAGAACTCATCTTTTCTGTTCCGCACCTCGGGCGCTCAAGATGGCGTAGCCATGGTAACTTGTCGAGACCTTATCAGCAGAGACAAGCATTCTCTGACCCACAGTGAGAAGGGAAATTCTCAATGGGCCAAGAGAAAAGCCGGGAGAGCGTTGACGCAGCCAACTGTTTATAACTCACCACACACAGCAAAAGAGTCCCTTCACGGAGTGTGTTATCTCTTATCTCATTAAGCCAAGGTCATATACATGTAGGCTCAGACAATAATAGACCCTTCATTATGCCAAGTTAGGAGACTGAATGGAAGTCAGTCAAGATATTAAATGGGACAAATGAAAACATATTATAGCCATAAACATAATGCCATGACATATAGGAGCATAAGGAACAACGCGGTGATGAGACATTGACCACTGGACATAAGTGAAGTAAACAAATAAAGTGAAATAGATCTGCAGTGAAAGTTAAAGAAAGTTGGACTGGTGTAGTTCTTGTGACTTGACAGAGTTTGGATAAGACTGCGTTGTGTTTCACGCAGCAAATGGTATTAGTCCATATTTAGTCTGGTGTTTGGTATACCAGCAGAACAGATTTATTCTGTGTGGTTCCACTCTGATCATTTGTATAAAAAGTCACGGTAGATAGAACATATTAGGGTCCCAACTGAGGTATCAGTAGAGAACTAGGAAGGGCAGTTCTAGAAGCTCGTAAAGGCCGGTAAGGCCTCATTCACTGTCGGAAAAATAGCAGATCTACAAGCTCGATAATGGCCGTAGGGCCTCGTTCACTAAGTGTCATAGCTCAAAATTGGCCAGGTTAAGTACATTTACTTCAAGTTTAAGTAGTATGTATCAAGAAATGTAAGCTAATACAGGAAGGAAAATTAGTAATTATTCCGTTATAATGCAGTAATTGGTGGAGTTCCAGTCAAAATACAATCATTAGACAGTTTTTTAGGTTGCACCAAATCGATGATCCCAAATTTAGAGTCCCAATTATGGAGGGGGGGTGTGTTGAATATGAATCAGACAGGCCTGAAGCATAGAGCCTAGGTACTTTAGAACCTAAGTAGAGACCATAATGGAAATGACTCAGGGAGGTCAGGTCATATCTTAGGTGTAGTTCAGCCTGTTAAGCGCCTTGGTAGGTCAGTTCATATTCTAGGTGCAGTCAGGAGGCACCATCTGTGTGTAGTTTTCTCATACAACTACACAAACACACATACACACACACACACACTAAAAGGAAGTATAAGATTAGTCAACATTTATATTCAAAAACATTTTAGTAAAACTGCCACATTCAAAAGAAAGCCTAAGTGGTATTAGAAGTGTTTGGCCTTCCCATTTTTTTTGTCACATCTAAAAGCTGAATCAGCCCATGCACCCAGCCATCACCCACCCAGCCGGGGATGGGTGATCTCCATGCTGAAAGTCAATGTGAGAATATGGTCATGTCCTTTTTGTGCCAAGAGAGCGGTTTTGGCACTGAACTTTGGGGACATGGGGTTCGGGGGACACATGGATGTCATGCGGTGGTTTGTGTGTTAAGCACACACGCGATTGAACTGAACAATGAACCTGGACCTTTTCTTTTTGTACTAAGAGAGGAAGCAGAATGACATTTTGTGGAGTTTTACCACTGAACATTTCTTTGCACTGAACTTGGGAGTGTTTTGTGCCGGGGGGACACATTGATGTCATGCGTTTTTGTGTGTTGAAACCACACTAAATTGAACAATGTTGTTTTTGCATGCCACTTCTGCATCACGTGACTACAGGCAGGGTTGGAGGTCATATCTACAGCAACAGCGGAGAACGATGTGAGATGGGAAGATTAAATATTTATTTTACCAGTTTTATGGAGGAATTCGGAAAAATGTGGCAAGTTTTGTTCACATTTAAAGAGTTAGAACAGCTCTGAGGCACGCGCACACACAGAAGGATAGACAACAGAGAAATTGTTGGGGCTATTAAGATAAATTTGTGTCTTGTTCAAAGGGAGGTGTGCGTGTACATACGGCAGATACGTGTGTGCATGAGGGTAGAGTTGACATTTTTTAGTTGTATTTAAAGGTCAATAAGCCAAGAATTTCATGACTTAAAGATATAGTGCTAATTCATCCTTTAGCCCAGAAGTGTTGGTGCAATTTATAAGCTCAGCTGTAATCCATTTGGAATGGAACTCCGCCGGTATAAGTGTAAAAAGAAATAAAACCAATACTGTATAGATCCTAGGACCAGTCAATAGTGAATTACAAGTAATTGTGTCCCATGGGGTTAGTCCAACTTTAGGCCTATAAAGTCCGGATAAGTAAGGGCAAATGTGGAGACTAGGGGGAATAGAAAAGTTTAAAATAATAACCACAGTGTATTAAATTAGTACAGGACTACAGCACATACACCCTATATAACATATACCGGTAGGTCCCATTCAGTAGATACACCTGTGAAGGAGCGGATATATGCTCACGAATAAATCGATCTTGAGACAGACGATTTTGTTTTGGTGTTTTGGGACAATGTTATGGTAAGGTTAGACAAAATAGGTGTGTAAGCGTTTGTGTAGTAAGATAGTCAGTGCACTAATCTAGTCAACAGGCCTGAAATAATTTGTATTAAACATTAAGTGTGGTTAGAAAAAAAAACCAAGTCGAGTTTATTAATTACTAAGTTCAAGTTGTTAGGGCAAATGTGAACACTAAGGACAATAGAAAAGTTTAAATTATGACCACAACATGTGGACAATAGACAGTGTTTTAAAATGTAATGCAGTGCTGCAGCACAGCACACACCCTATATATATAACAGATACCGGTAGGTCCCAGTCAGTAGATACACCTGTTAAGGAGCAGAGATGCTCACGAATAAATCGATCTTGAGACAGACGATTTTGTTTTGGTGTTTTGGGACAAGGTTATTAAGTTTAGACAAAATAGGGGTGCAAGTTTTGTGTAGTAATATAGTCAGTGCACTAATTTAGGCAACAGGCCTGAAATAATTTGTATTAGACACTAAATTAGTAGGGAAACCCCAGTTGAGTGAGAGAAGAAGAGTTCAGTTGAGAGAAGTCTTTAGATTTTGGCTGGGCGGGTGTTTCTTTGCATTTTCACACATGGACGCATGGTTGTGAAGTTGGGAGAAGCCGCGTGCAGTTCAAATAAATAAATAGCAGTGATAAATAGCTACAGTGTTGATAGCAGCGAAACAAGGAGTTAAATGAATGTTATTCAGGATAGAAAATCGACAGTGTGTCAGGTCAGTCAAGGTATAAAGGACCAGAGAGGAAAAATAATGGTCAAGAGTCTGACTAGTGTGAGTGAATTGGGCATTAGTAATATTAGGGGGCTCCACCATGGTTTAGCAAGCGTGGTTAAGAGTGGACAATTCTAACCCTAATATATTTCTATTTTCACAGAAACACACAGGAATGCAGTCATGCTGAATCAGGACCTGAGTCGGCTGAATAACTATCATTCATGTTTCTATCTCCCCAAACGCCATTTTTCATGAAATGTGTCTGGTTAATTGTGTTGCAAGAGGGCAAATACAAATTTTATTTGCATGTGCAAGTGTGACGCAATGGTCTGAAAGAATTAACAATTAACCCATAACAATTGAGTGTCTGTGCTTGGTGTCTTGTTGTGGTAAAGCAAGGCCCAGTGGCTTATCTTGTTGTGGGAACACAGAGCTCTGTAGGAATTGGTTACACAGAGCAGGTGGGCAGACACGAGGCGGAGGTGCAGGAAGCACCAGTATCAGGGGTCATTCATGTAAGTATTAGGCACGTCACATGCTCAAAAATACACATTTAGAAATTTTAATTGTATTATTATTCCCCTTGGATGGGTGATTGATTGATTGGCGGAATATTGATGAAGTAAAATCAATATAGTATGAGGATGGGATATGAAGCTCCCACGCACACACACACAGTATGCGTGTGTATCTTTGTTCTGTTTGGGGGGGGGGAACCCAGTGCTTTTCAGTTTTGTCCACAGGAGACGGACAGCAGACGGGAAAATACAGAAATTGAGTGGGTTTCCGGCCCCAGGACTGGTGTATCACCAGGTCCAGAAGGCCTAAGCGTTCAGCCGGGGAAGGGAGATCGCCTCGGGCATAGAACAGCAACCAGGGCCCGACCAAGGGTCTGACAGCAGGGCCTGCGCACGGCCTACACCAGACGCCACAGCACAAGAGGGCCAGACCACGGCCTACAGCAGGACCATCACATCGCCACTACGGCCTACAGCAGACCAGCATGACGGTACTGCAGACCCCCGGTAGGTCTGCAAGGGGGCCAGACCAGCCACCGGACGCAGGCCGCGTCCTGCAAGGGTCTGCATCTGTCGGGTGACTCGGGTCACGGGCCAGGAGGGTCTGTGTCGGCCTAGACCGCAGTGACGCAAGTGTGCCATTTGAACAACGTCCTATGACCATTTTCCAGGTCTTGAACTCATGAAGGAAATAGGAAGTAGTCACATTGTGACGAAGACCTATTTTGTTCAGACTATATGAGACAAGCATCCTGGAGCAGAATGTGCGCGAGATTTGTTTCGCGCGCGGGGTCTTATGGATTAATGGTGGACGCTATATCATCAACGACGCACGGCCAGGCCTAGTCAGGGGCATCGGCGCGCTATCTGATATGGATTCGGTACGGGATGGAGTCGGTACAGGACAATTGCGCGCAGTCGCCGGTATGGAGAACTGTAGCTTGGGCTCTGTGCCATATCGGTTCCAGTGGAGTAGGGTCGTAAGAGTGGACTGTTGGAGTAAGTCTTGAACACTTTCTGTTGAGTAAGCCAGTTCGGGAACATTTTCGGTTAAGGAACATTTTCGGGTCTTGAACGGATGGAACATTTTGGAACATTTTCTTTTTATTAGATTAATGACTGGTTTCTTGTGTCTCAATGTCAAATATGTGTTTATTTGCTGTCATTACACACTGTCCCTATACATGACACCCACACATTCCCCTGTAGGAATGAGGGCCTCCAGAGATAAGGGAGGCAGGCACACTGCAAGTGTGGAGTGGTATAAAAGAGTGGTTAGATGTAGGGGCAATGGTCAGTTATAAATGTCAGAGATGGTTGCCTTGTTCCAGTCCAGGTAAAGACAGGCTGTACTTCCGTCCCAGACAGATCAACAACATGTGCTAGATAAGATATGATGTACTGAAGAACAGATCAGAAGAGGCTGATCTTGGAGTGTTGAATTAGACACAAAGTAATGTTGCTAAGTGTTAAGTGATCAGGGATCTGAAGATGATATTAAGTGTATATTTTAATGTACCCTTTCCTATCCCCACAACCCAGTGTATATATTGTACATTATATAGATATATTGTTGATTTCTTCCCCTCTTTTCTTTCTGTGTTTCCTATTTATATCTCTCTCTCTCTCTACACCTATGTCTGTGTTTCAAGTGTACAATCAGGTAGCGTGCGCATGCTTGCTCAGAGGTTAATCAATGAGTATTGATTAAGAGATCACATTAAACGAGAGGCTGGATACAATTTCCCTGGCGGAGTCCAGGTTTTTCGGTATCCATATTTGATTGTACACTTTTCCGCATTATAAATACAGTATCAGATGACGTTGTCCTTATATGACAAAAGAGTGGATTGTTGTATTATAGTGTTCTGATACTTGGTACTGTGTTCGGATACTCGGTACTGATACGTGCAATGTACTTGTATGTATGGTGTACTGCCTGCCTGAATGGTAACATAAGAAGAGAGCTGTGTTAGGGCACGCTGAAGGCCGCTGCTGGCAGGCAGGGATTGTGATGTCTAGTCTGTGACGTCATTAGGACATGAAGTATCCAAGATATATATGCTGCTGTAAGTGGAATAAACCTTGTGAACGTTTTGATGTGACCAAGTCTCGTGTCATGTTAATCTTCTCCCGGGCCGGCCTGTCTGTCTGTCCGCCGCCGAACCATGGAAATGCCAACCGGGTCGTCACACACCAGAACCAGACGAGGGTCCAATACGTAGAATACAGTTAATCATAACACCAGGCACAGACTTACGGTTGAAAAAAACTTGGCTTAACTTTTTGGAACCAAGTAACCACAGTATACTGCTAATCAAATTACAACTACATACTCTCACATATCAATGATTCATTTTTCTGTAAAAAAGTAGTTAGGTAGCAAATAGTTACACATAATGATTATACATTTCAAACGTTCCTTCACAGAGATACTGAGATGTGATAGTTTCCAGCGGTCGAAAGTACTTGCGCGCTCTGCTTGCGCACTAGTAGGCCATTTATGGCCTACTAGTGTGCAACAAGCAAGTATGCACTCGGCAGAGTGCAGTTCTAGTTAATAATATTTTTTTGTTAAATTTTTAACTGAAAAGGTCAATTTAAACTCAAAAGCAAATGTTCAAATTCTTTATCTGCGAGTGCCATTGCATTCACGACAGACAAAAAAAGAAATATAAGACAGAATAAAAGTGTGAACCAATTTCTTAGTCCTATAATTGATTTCTTAAATGTATATGATGCACAGTTGCACACACAGACTCTACATGTAATGTGCGTTTGGGGTGTGGGAAGAGGCTGTCTGAGAATGGAAGTGCTTGTTTTATTATCTCGGCATACGCAGACGCGCGTCCTGGTTGGTGAGAGCAAATGTCAGCGCTCCTGTCAATTTGTAATGACGTCTTCGGTAAACAACAGGAAGTATCTAAAATCAGTTCATCGATCACTCCGGCCCCCTCTCGCCGGAGAGAAAGGTGTCCGTGTGCATCTCTTGAAAAAGTATCACATGGATATAAAACTAGAGGACCATTTTTCACACCACGTCTTTGGAATTATTTAATGGGTGAGTACAAAAGGAGCATTTATCACATTTATGCCGCATATAAACGAGTTCTACAAGAAAACATGGATGTGTTCTATGGCTCTGTATGTGAAATACTGTACATACTGTATGTAACAACAAGAGCCGTTCTAGGGCTAGGATTGCCTGTATGCTTAATCTGCAGTGACAAACTATCAAACAATTTAAAAAAGTAACGTTGAAAGACATTTCCAGGGAAAGCATGCTATAAGTTTGGGCTGGGAATGAGAGAAAGAGAGCTGTTGCAGAACTGCTGAAGAAAGCAGAAGAGAGCAAACTATAACTTTTAAAAAGTGGATCACAGCTTCAAACTCCACCACTGGTGCTAGTTTCGTTGCAACCCGGGAGATCATAAAACGTGGCAAGCCGTTCACTGACGGTGACTATATGAAGGAGTCATTCATTATAAAATATCAGAGCACCTATTCTCAGACTTCTAAAACAAAACTGAGATAATACAGAGAATTAAAGATATGCCTCTCTCCGCAAAGACAGTCAAAGACAGAGCCATAAAAATGGCAAACTAATATAACTAAATATCAATGCAGCCCCAGCATTCTCGATTACCTGTGATGAGTCGTGTGATGCGATTGATATCGAACAAACAGCGCTGTTGTGCAGGTATATAAACAGTGACGGGCCGCAAGAAGAAGTAATCGAGTCAGTGCCGTTTCTACGGGGGGGCACTAGGGGGCGCTGCCCCCCCAGATAGACTTTGTGCCCCCCCAGTCCAGAACCCTACCCCACCATTATTTTTAATGTTTTACAGGTTTAAAATATATATAATGTGTTATTTTCATGTTCTTTGTGTTTATAATAAATTTACATTTTCTAATGAATTCATAGTAATAAAAATGCAATAATAAAAAGTAGCCTACACTGGCACCTAGTCGGTGCACCTAGTCGGATTCGTTTTGATGCAGCGCACCAAAAGCTACGTCATTACCAGTTTTGCCACGCAGGGCGGGTCAATTCAAATATTTTCAGACTTCAGTCACAGTGAAAACAAACCCAAACCGGTAAAATTGAATCATGGATATTAGGAACTGGCTCAAAGGCTAAACACCAAACTCTATAAACCCACCAGCGCCTTCAGAAAGGTAGACTGATGACGATACTGAAACCACCGCCATGTCGCCTGTTGTTGTTAATATTGCGGGGAGTCGTTCGAGCACCGAGCACAACTAAATGCACAACGAAATTCGGTCGTCGGATCACATTACTGGGGGTTCGCGAGTGTCGGATAGCATTATTTCAGTGAGGCAGAGGGCTGCTGTAGCAACTTCCACAGCAGCAGCTCAACTTTCGGACCTCCACCACCACCGCATGCTTCTCCACCAGAGGTTCTTGGTTCTGGCACACCGAATCAGGTAAAACGGGACAAATACCCAAGTAGTCATAATGGCAAAAAACGCTCGTTTATGAGTACATGGTTTCAGGGCAGGGACTGGCTGGAGACAGCACGGAACAGAATCAAACAAAGGCTTAAATAAGCATGCGCTCTCTAAAGAGCATTTGACGTGTGCCGACATTTGGAGGGAGGGAGACAGACGCGCAGATCCCCCCCCCCCCTTTGCCTCCCGACATAAATACACTAAATAGACTTGTTGTTTTTGGTTGGTGCATAAACTTTTACTCATATTCCCCTACCGTGGAGATGGCGACATATAAAAGTCACTATAGGCCTAAATGCTCAACTATTTGTTGGTGATTAATGGTTGGTGCATATAGGCTATAGTCTTTTTTTTCTACTTTCCTCCCGCCGTGGAGATGCTCATTGTGTTCATTGTGTTGTTGGTGCGATGCGATCGTGTTTCCACATGACAGTATATAGGCTATGTTTGTTTGTTTGTTCTGTTGGCTACAATAATTAGGTTATATCATTTGTTTTGGTGTATAATTGGAACCTATACTTGTAGCCCTTCTCCAAGCCTTTTGTGTTGTTTTATTGTATAGGCCTATGTGAGAGCTTAATTGCTATATATGGATGTGAACTTGAAAAATCAACTGCCCCCCTTAGAAATATGAATGCCCCCCTGCTGATTATTCCCTGGATACGGCACTGAATCGAGTTGATACCACTGAAAGGCCAAACACGCAGGGAGGACATTTTGTGCTACTGTTGTGAAGTCTTTAAAAGACAATGGAATAAACACTGGCCACTTGGTGTCTGTGGCTACAGATGGGGCGCCTAGTATGCGTGGGACACATAAGGGTTTTGTGACTCTACTACAGAAAGAGTTGGATGGAAAGCTGCTTGCGTTTCACTGCATCTTGCACCAAGAGGCACTGTGTGCACAGACATTCCCACCGGAGTGTATTGAGGTGATGAACCTTGTGATCCAAATGGTGAACAAAATTGAGGCCCAAAGTGGAACAGAGAAGAGGATTGCACACTGAAAATTAAACTGGACTATATTTTCGTTTTATTTGGCTTTTTTAAAGGCTATTAGGCTGCTGTGTTTTATTTGATTTTATCCTTGCAGGCTGCGTCTTATTTAATTAATTTGCATGCACTATATTTTATATTATATATTTATTATTCTAAATTAAAATAAGTTAAGCAATCATCAAATAAACTGGTATGAGATGTGACAATGTCAGTAATCAGTCATGTATGCTGTGTGTGAGTGTGCAACTGCTTGAAAGGAAGGTAAGATAGCTGGCTTGAGAGCATGGAAGGAGAGGCCCTTATACCATACCAAACCTTATATACTCTCCCAGACCACACCCCACTCAGGTGTACACAGTTGGCCTGACGGCCTGCTCCACTCTGCCCTAATCACCCAGGCTGCCAGATAGCAGAGGCAGAGGGGGCAGGGCCGTCACACATGGGGACTCATAAATTACAGTTTGATTGATTGATTTATTAACAGTTTGCAGAATTACAGTACATTTCAAATACAACTGTAGGCCTGCATTGCACTTTAAATGTTACTACTGTCTTGTGTTTGGTAGTAAGAGATCCCCCAAATAAAAATGACAACAACAAAAAGCTTATTTCTTTATTGAATTTCTATAATTCTGTTGATGCAACAAAACATGCCATAATAATGTAATGAAAGTTAAACCATAGCGCACTTTTTTTTTTGATAGATAGGCTAATATCCACTTGCAGCCCTGTTGTCTTTATTATATAAGCATTTTAAGGCTTAAATTTCTTTGCGGCTCCAGATAGATTTTGAATTATTTTTTTTTGGTAGAAAATGGCTCATTCAACATCTTGGGTTGCCGACCCCTGGGGTAGGGTAAGTGCTATGGAAGTCTGAAAAGGTGGGTTTTCAGACTACGGCGGAAGATTGAGAGTAGGGATGTCGGGGGTTAACCGGCTAACCGGTTAGCCGACCGTTAAGAAACATCCGAATATTCTTATCAGCTTCACGGTTAATTTCTGCATTTTTCTGATGGTATTTTTTTGGTCATGGGGAGATGTCATTACGTTAAACCGACCTAGGGAGGCGCAAGAGAGCACACAGAGCACACTAGAATGAGAGAAATTACTTCCGCACCGGCCCAGGAGGGGAGCTTTAGAAAAAAAGTTATTAAGTGAGCGACAGACAGGTGTGCTAGGAGAGAAAATGGCGAAACGAGTGAAACGTAGTGTGGTCTGGGAGCATTTAAAGAAGAAAGGTTACAATGACAACAAAGTTATTTGTAATGTTTGTGAGGCAGAGCTTGCATACACCAGTGGCACGAGTAGCATGCTAAAACCATATCGCAGCCAAACACCCGTTCGTAAATGTCGACGAAAGTTCGGGGCCGCGGGCCCGGCCAGGCAACAAAACACACAAGTCCCAAGAAGATGTGATGGTCGTCGGGCGGAGGAGATCACACAAAGGGTCTGCAAAATGATTGAGCTGGACATGCAGCCTATCAGCATGATTGAGGACAGAGGCTTCTGTCAATGACTGCATTTTACCGAACCAGAATACCACATACCAGCGAGATCAACAATCACCAAACGAATTGAACAGCGTTATAAAGATATGTCACTTCAGCTGAGAAAGAGCTTGTCCACAGCCGAGCACGTTGCTCTCACAACAGACTGCTGGACAGCTTTGACCACCGAAAGTTACATCACCATAACGTGCCATCACATTGACCAAGAATGGAAACTTCACGCTAATGTGTTGTTGACACAAAGCCTATCAGAACGACACACCTCCGGATATTTGGCAGAAACTATGAAGAGTGCTGTTGCCGACTGGGGGCTGACGGGGCATGACACAGCTTGTGTCCACGACAACGCAGCCGTCAAGGCTATGTCCAAGGCTTATGTGGAGTGGGAATCGGAGCCCTGTTACGCGCACATGTTACAGTTGGCTATTCACGATGGCTTTGCCTTACATGTGGATGTGGTCAAAGTAATTGGTGCTGCTGGTCGCTCGGTTAAGCATTTTAATAAAAGCGGTCCTGCAACAGAAGCGCTGAAGAAGAAGCAGGAGGGGATGGGAATGAATAACCCGGACAATCAAAGTAACAAAAAGTTGATCCAGTCCTGCAAAACCAGCTGGAATTCAGTATATGTTCGAGCGACTCGTAGAGCTGAGATGGGCAGTCACAGCCGTGCTGTCAGACCGCAGAGTCACTATACTGGCGGACGCGAGAGTGCTTGTGTTGACTTAATACACATTATCACATAATATGCAAAGCCATGTTGACGTCATCTACACACTGTGTTATAACTTCTACCTGAGCATGCACAAATAAATGTAAATAAATTAATTCCTGACTGAAACTATCGATCAACCACACGTTTCCTTGATGTGACCACCATCCACTACAGTGGGATCCTACTCGTCCGCGCCTCAATCTCAAAATGACATTGATGGGTACCTATGGGTACCTATGTTAGACACACCCACAGACACGCTTTATTAATATGGCTAATAATGCAACAGGTTATGGGCCCAGTCAAAGTGGCCAAAGGTGGTTCAGGCTTTTATTTGATGGTAGCGAGGAGAATTATGAGTTATGGGAGACTCGGTTCTTAGCACACATGCAACTGCGTGGGCTGTGTGACACCATCACGGAGGAGCCTAACATCAATGAAGCCGACGCCGATGCACAGCAGCAGCACGATGACGACGCTAAACACAATGCCGAAGCATATGCAGAATTAGTACAGTGTTTAGACAACAAGAGCCTGTCCCTTGTGATGCGCGACGCGAACAAAGACGGACGACATGCGTTGAAGATACTGCAAGGACACTACGCTGGAAAAGGGAATGGCCACGTGTTGTGAGTCTATACTGCAAACTTTCTGCGCTCCACAAAGCAAGCAACGAGACTGTCACTGAATACATAATTCGAGCGGAGACGATTTTCACATCGCTGAGAAGGGCCGAAGAAAATATTAGTGCCGGGTTGCATATTGCTAACGTGCTTAAAGGCTTGCCCGAGTCATACAAAGCGTTTGTCGCGCACATCACCCAAACGGATGAACAACTAACTTTCGGTGAGTTCAAGACGAAGCTGCGGAGCTTCGAGGACACCGAAAAGTTCAAGACGGTGAGTGAAGACAAGGACAACGTTATGAGGGCAGCAGCACGTGGACGTGGGAGAGAGAAGAAACGGGACCTATCCGAGGTCGAATGCTACAGGTGCAGGAAGAAAGGACATCTCGCTCGGACCTGTCAATACGAGCCCCAGCAGAGACGGGAGGAGCGCAGGTGGGACACGCCACGTCGAGGACGTGGGAGAGGACGAGGACACGACGGAGTGAAGACAGCACGCGGGGACGCCGAGGATTGGAGCACACGGCCTGGCGGAGACCAACACCGCGGGACGAGTGGAGAGGAGCAGCAGGAGGAGAACACATCGTTCTTCTTCAAGATGAACGATTGTGCAATAGAAACAAATAAGAAGGGACTTATGGTTGACTGCGGTGCCACAGCGCACATGATTAACGACGTTACCAAGTTCAAGTCTTGTGATAAAAGTCTTTGTTTAAAAAAGTATTTGTTTAAATAGTTTATTCATTGTATGCATATTAACACGGCCGAGTTAATCACCAAAGTGGCCATGATTGGATCTGCGTTGGCCCCCAGGCCCAGACACAAGAGCCTGCTGTTTCTTTCGCCAGCAGAAAAAGCTAAAGCTAAAGTTACAGAAAAGTTGCATGAAATGGTAGAGGATTTGACAGCTGAAACTACACGCCGTGGGGCCGAGCCCGCTGCTATAGGCCTATACTGATGAAGAGGGCAATGATGTCGCTGACTCGCTGTGCGCGAGGAAAATGAGCCAGGCGGCGGCCCTGATGAGAACGCAAACAGCAGCGCACTGCGACTGCTCCTTGCAGGCATTACGTTACGCCCTCGGACACAGGTTCAAATAGTGAAGTGGAGAGCTGCTTGAGAGATAATTCTGCTCCCTTGGAAATGGATCCATTGGACTGGTGGAAAGCAAACCGCCACCGCTACCCCAGACTGGCTACTTTAGCCAGGCGATATACCGCTGCGTACCAGGCACTTCTGTTCCCTCCGAGAGAGTTTTCTCGGCAGCCGGGTTAACGGTGAACAGACTGCGCACTCGACTGACTCCAGAACATGTCGACATGTTAGTCTTCCTGAATAAAAATGTTTAGCCGCCCTAAGTGGCCATGTTGGTACTTGGTAGGTAAGTTTATTTTGTTTTAAAAGACGTATTATAATTTTTTGAGTGGACCCACGAATGAGCTGTCAGCTGTAAACGAGACAGACAGACAGGAACTTGTTGCAGCGCCGATTAAGGCCGCAGTCACACCTATCAGACAAGCGTCTTATGGTTGTCTGATGAAAAGCATCAGACAAGACAGCTCCCAATTCATTTCTAATGGGAGTCACGTGGTTTCATCAGACAAACGTGTTTCATGTTTCATTTTCATAAACAAACGTTATAATTCAAGGTGCATGCATTTTATCATTCACTCCTAATGCTTATATGATTCTGCCCTGTGTTATGATCTGAGTGCCTATGCTGTGTAGCCTACTTGTACGACTGTACGTGAATATACAAATGTACTAGATATTTATCGTGTACACACGCACACGCACACCCTGCAATGACAGAATGGACCGGAGCTACTTCTAAACTGCAGAAACAGTACAGTAGCATATCAAAAGAGATTGCATGCAAGCTATCAAATAATTCAGGTGTCACGTCGACTCCGTGAAGTTTCTTCAATCCATTCCATATGATTTGGTTGTTAAAATAAAATAAAACTGTTAATATGAATGAACATGTTTTCAGTTCGCATGGGCAGTGCGCATTGGACTGGAGATTATGAAAGAGTCGTAGCCATGACTTATATTTCTGAAAATGCTACTGCTCCCAAACAATCATTTTGGGCATGAAATGTTATGATTCCCCCCCTTTTTTTCCTCTAATTTTTTTAAATAACATTAACATCGAGGTGTCCACTGGCAATGCCAAAGCAGTGGCATGCACTCTTCAATCTGTCGTCTCCTCTCCTGAAGTAACGCTGAACGGTCTGACTGCAGATGGGAGAGAGCCGTGCGCCCAGGCGCCCCATGGCTAACAGCCTGAAATGCAGCAAGTCGTGTGTTGTGTTAAAATGGATGCGCTTTATTAAAAATAATGGAGTCGTTGCTAACAGAAAATATTAATT
This sequence comes from Protomyctophum bolini, assembly GCF_963924005.1. Lineage (NCBI taxonomy): Eukaryota > Metazoa > Chordata > Actinopteri > Myctophiformes > Myctophidae > Protomyctophum > Protomyctophum bolini. The sequence goes on along the minus strand of NC_137880.1, from coordinate 2,890,639 downwards.
TTCCACAATGATGCCATGCTTAGTCTGCGTACCTGGAGGCTATATACATACACACGGAATCAGTGCCAGACTTGGCACCTACTGTGGTAGTGGACAGTGGTACTGATAAAGTGGAGACGCAACACGTTGACACAACCAACAAGCTACTAGCTACTGTGTCCCGCAGCTAACAGCGTAAGGACAACAACAGGCAACACGTGGATCTGTTTCCGCATGTCCTCGCACCGCCCACGCACCGCCCAGATTCCGCAAAGCATTGTGGTCAATTGATGCGACAAACGACAAGACAGATGAAACCATAAAACATTGATAAGACGCTTGTCTGATAGGTGTGACTGGCGCCTAAGACGACACATGTTTATTTTTTTTTGTTTGAAGCCTAACAATTTATTTCTTATTGCTAAATGCTGCATTGCTGTTGTTTGAGCATGAATAAATGTGTACCATTCGCCTACCACATTAATTCTGTGTCGTTGCATATTTCTTTTTGGTTAAAAAAATCAATAAAAAATCAACCAATATCCGTTAATGATCCGGTTAATCCTGTCGGCTAACCGGCTGGGAAAATTATCCGTTACCGACATCCCTAATTGGGAGTGATGCTGCAGTTCTGATTGCAACGGGAAGTGCATTCCACAGTTTTAGGGCCAGAAGGGAGAAGAGTTTTGGACGTGTGGAGCGTTAATTGTCCCGGCGTTTTTAGTGAGGGTACTTCCAGCTTTCCTTCGTTGGCAGATCTGAGTGAGCGGGAGGGTTTGTAGGGTTCAATCATGCTTCATGCAAGATATGGGGCAGCAATACCTTTGTTTGCTTTGAATGCCAGCATCAGAGTTTTGTATGCTGTGCGGGCAGCGACCGGGAGCCAGTGCAGGGAACGGAGCAGGGGGGAGACGTGTGATAATTTTGGCTCGTTGAAGACCAAGCGAGCTGCGGCATTTTGGATCAGTTGGAGAGGCTATAAGTGCACATGCCGGTAGGCCAGTAAGGAGGGAGTTTTGACAAGACCGTTGTCTGGATTAGGACCTGGGCTGATTCCTGGGTGAGGAACGGTCTAATTCGTCGTATGTTATAGAATGTGAACCTTAGCTGACTGTCCAGGACAACACCAAGGTTCCTGGCTGTTGGGACAGACGTTACCAGGGCGTTGTCTACGGAAATAGCTCCCGCATAGGGAGGACTTAGCTGGGAAGAAGAGAGGCTCAGTCTTGTCTGGGTTCAGTTTGAGGTGGTTGGAGGACATCCACTGCACACAAAGTGTGTAATGGATTCGTAGGGACCTATAGAAGAAGGACATAAGACTACTGAAACAGCTAGTGTGTGTCTCATGTGACAGTGACCAAGCATTATCCATGGCAAACTTATTTGCAGTTTTGGCTGCTTCTTTAATGTGTATTTTGTGTATTCCTGAAGCAAGGTGGAACAATAAGCTGGAACAAGTGAACACGTCAGGGTATTAAGAGAGCAAATGACAACAAAAAAATGACAACAATCTTCATCATCATAACATTGCCGATTTGCCGTGGCTGTTAAACGAGGCCAAGGCCACCTGACGAAGACCCATAAGGGGTCGAAACGTTGTCATCCTTATACCTAATACAATTCCTGTGGGAGCTACAAACGGTGCGGACTACTTCTCCTTCTCCTGTAGCCTACATATCCTTATGGAACCATGAGGGAGAGGGGGAAAAACACCACGAGAGTGACGAGTGATCAGTCAAACATGTGTTCTCTCCGCAGTAAATAAAAAATCTGTCTGTATGCGATGATCTGACCATTATTATTTTGATTACACTGTCATGCTCGTTTGAGGACAGGTAGAGAGCAGAGCATAGTAAAGTTCGAGGTAACACACCAGTGAATCACTGATATCTGATAGGTTTGATGTAGGCCTATGTAATTTCCAGCAGAGCCCCGCCCACGCTTCAACATCACCACGTGTTAAAATACCTTCTTCTACCACTGGTGAAGAGTGAAGAAAAGTGGGGGGGAAAAGCAGAGCATGGTCTAAAGTGCAGCAGGTAGATATATTTAATTATGAGTGAAAAAATAGATGTGCAGCAGGAGCTGTCCCTCAGTCTAGTCTGTTTAGCATGCATGTGATACTCAGAGTAATCTAGTAAGAGTGGCGACACGCTTTGATCTCGCCGTAAAGCCCGGGTGCCTATGCTATATAGTTCCAAACATTGCTCCTATGGCTGGAACTATCCCATTGAGATAGGATGAGCACTTCCGCATTCCATTGTTACACTTACAATGGGAGTCAACAGAGTGTCATTACTCTCCAACTAGATTACTCTGGTGATACCAGATTGCGCCTGCCTCATGTTCATATTCTTCCTATTACTTATGTAAGGATGAGGATGTCTCTTGTTGCTTTGTCTGTTCACAGTTCATTATGCATTATATACTGCATGTCATGCTGTTTACAAGTTTGTCCACCAGGGGATGGTCATGTAACACACTTCTAGGTTTAGCTCATGATCAGTTTAGCTGTCATGTTAGCACTAGCAGTGGTCTCTCAACAGACTGTTGAATGGCAAAGAGGGCGCTGTTTTTCCTTTATTGTTTGACGATGGGTTCTCAGATTGTGTTAGCAGAGACAGTGGTGACCCTGCTGATGTTTAACTTCTACATAAAATAGAACCAGAACCTACTGTACATGCCAACGCATGCATAGGCTACTAACATTATAACATAGACACAAATAGCCCTGTCTATAGTCCAGAAGACTATCTCATTTGGCCAGGGGGACTGAGAACAAAATGCATTTATTATCAGATAGAATGAACACATGTTTTGCATATATTTTCCAGTGGCCCCGGCCTCAGTGCCAGGGACCCCCCTGAAGATGATGGAGAGGTATTAGGATTATTTATGATTCTTCGTTGTTATTTGCTCTGGTGTAACGTGTGCGCTATTGTGATGTCTTCACTCTGCATTCATTGTTTCCGTGTTGCTTTGAATGAAAAAGTGTGTGACGAGGCTCTTTCATGGCCAAATCCCTCTTGAAAAGGGTTAGTGTTTTTGCCAATAAAGTATTTAATCTATGTTAAAATGTCAGTTTAGTTACCATAGCAGCTTGTCTTCTGCTGCTGCTGTTGGACGCGTTTGTGTTCATGGTAACCGATGGGAGCTTCCTCTACTACACAACACATTGTGGAGAGAACATTCTTCATTTTCAGGACTTTTGTCTTTATTTCAAAAGGCACAAAGAAAAAAATCTTTAAATCTTTAAATCTTAAAAAAAAGAACAAAAACATGGTAATATATCACATACATCATTTTTTTTGGAACAATAACCTCCTATTTACACTATGGCTTACTGCTCATAACAAACACTGTTCTGTAAAAAAACACAAAGCAAAAAATGGAGGGATTACACATTAGCTTGAATGACAAAGCAAGATTATTCATATTAATACCCTAATCGCGTAAAATATGTAAAAGTAACAATTGTATAGCAACCACTGACTATAGCCCTTCATCAAGTTGACTATTTTAATTATCCTACACGACTATTTACGTGTTGCTGTTGCCTGCTTGGGATATTAATTCTCGGGGCATGGTTCCATAGAGGAACCACAGAGAGCATCCTGACTGGATAGGCGGCGGTTGAGCCTGACGTTTGGGACGGCTAATATTTGTAGTATTATACAGCGCCAGCATGGATGACTGACCGTGACACTAAATACATTGATTTAACCATGCCCCCATAACAAGCTAAATAAAAACGCAACAAGGCTTCCGTTTCAAAATCACATCTTCTGTCTGTCCTCGCTTAGCTTTGGTCTGTGTGGACTGGGAGGAATTCTTTCTATTTACAACCACAAACACCAGGTAAAGTACAGTACTTGTTCTTCTGTCTGTCTGTTCCTGTCAATCATTTTTTTCTTTATTTTCTTGCCCCCTTTTATCCCCAATTTCTATTTACAACCACAAACATCAGGTCGAGTACAGTACTTGTTCTTCTGTCTGTCTGTTCCTGTCAATCCTTTTTTCTTTTCTTTTTTCCCCCTTTTTTTGCCCCCCCACACACATTTCTGTACATTGTCACCTCACCTGGAGATCATACCACTTAGGATTATGTGCAGTGACTATATATATATCACCCTCCCCGCCCGGCTTCTCTACCCCGAACATGGGCCAAATGTGTTTGTGTAGATGCTCGACAAAGCCAGATGAGGTGGATTCGAACCCCCCTAGACTCCGCAATGGTGGGCACAGCTACTTTACTGTGCCACCCGAGCGTCTCAAGTGTCTATGGGGCCTGGACTCCTGTCTCAGCACTGGGTCCAGCTTCAACAACTCCTTGTTGATCTATCTCTTCATAATGGTGGTATTCTGTCTCCTCACTGGGTCCAGCAGCTTCAACAACTACTTGTTGATCTATCTCTTCATAGTCTGAGTCGTCTGCCTCTTCAATGGAGCCAGATTCAACAACTACTTGTTCATCTATCACTTCATACTCGATGCCAGCTTCAGAATCAGAACCAACAACATTATAATACTCGATATCAATGTTCTCATTTCCGACATTATAATGAACCGTCGCAGTGTCCCACACTCCTGCATTATGTCTTCTGCTGGCCTGGAGAAACACAGAAACACCCAACGTTAAGTCACTGAATCACATCTGGCTGAAAACCCTCCAATCTCTCTCCTAACTCTGGTTTAACTGTCATTTATACACATTCCAGTCTTGTGTTGTGTAAAGATGTATTACCTGCCAGAGACAATAGAGGGCATGGATGGGTACCAGCAGCACCAACAGCAGCACCAACAGCAGCACCACCACAGTGACTGTAACTCTGCTGCTGTCGTCCTCAGGTGTCAGAGGGACTGTAGGAGGGACTGTAGGAGGGACTGTGAAAAATAAAACATCATCAAATCATGTAAGAACATTTGATAAACCTTCATGTTTGATTGAATCATGCCTGACGGAGATTCATATTGTGAGTTTAACCCATTTAGACCTGAGGCCGATTCTAAATCAGTTTTCTGAAAAACCTGTGTTTCTATGTCAGTGGTGCTCAGCCTTTTTCATGTCAAGGACCCCCCCTCCCCCTGCCACCAGAAGCAAAGATTTGAGTTAAAAACATTCACTCTGAAAGAATATATATTCAAAGAATTGAGCCACATTTTCAAGATTCATCAAAAATAGCAGACCTGCAAGCTCGTAGCGTGGCACTCGGTGACGCGCTACAAGCTTGTAGGTCTGCTATTTTTCAACAGCTAAAGTATAACATTAACACCAAAAGGGGTTCCCGCCCAGAATGGTTTAAAGGTAATTTAATTCAGGTTACCTGTGACGGTGAGAGAGAGGATAACGCTCTCAGAGGAGACATTGTGAGAAAACACGTTGGTGTGATTTATAACAACGTCGACGTGATAAACGCAGCTGTAATTCCCTTGGTGGCCGGGGCCTGCTTCGAAGAACAGGAAGTTGGCAGAGTGATTGACAGCTGGCTGGGTGTGGTTGTGTGTGCTGTTGGCTCCAGTGAAGGTGAGGTGGAAGGAGCCGTCTGGGTACTGTGGCAGGATGGAGCAGCTGATGCTGAAGTTGGAACCTTCCAACACCTGCTGCCCCTGCTGCTGGCCCTCAGAAACCCCGTTTAGAGACACCTGCTGCCCCTGCTGCTGGCCCTCAGAAACCCCGTTTAGAGTGGGGAAGACGCTGATGTTTGGCTTAAACAGAAGATCTGTAACAAGACACGAGTGATTGAATTATAGTACAGCAGGTATTTACATTTACAGTATAGAGTAGCCAATGAGATGGAACCAAGATTAAGAGATCCAACATATTGTATGGCTTTTGCTGAAATTAGACGATGCAAAAAAGTTATTTTAAATTCATTCAGAAAAAGAAACATCCTGTTTCTATGCTGTAGATAGGTATAGGTTAAGTGAGTAGGCAAGTAGACGGACGTCACTGTTTGTGTTACCTGAACAGATCACCTCCAATGTGACAGTGGAATTCTCAGACAGTGTCATTCCACACTCCCTCAGTGAAGCCTCGGTTCCAACACAGTCAGCTGTGATCCACCACACAGGTTGAACCGTTGAAGCAGGACTCCTTTGTGTTGAAACGTCAGAGCCACAGTCCATCTGCCTACACACGACAGAGGATGACTTCAGGTTCCAGTCGGACTGACCATCCACGGCTCTCCAGTCTCCCTGGTGTTGCATCTCCAGTACACCACTACAGTTACTGCTTCCTCCCACCAGCCTGACGTCATCAGGCTCTGTACAGAGACAAGACCGTTACAAACCATTTAGAGCAGACATGCCTTGTGAGCCGAAAGTGTTCAGTTCTCCCACTCCATGTTAATGGATGGTGGTGTTCTGTTGGGACGCATACTTTGGTTAGACATAGCATTGGTTAAGGTTGGTGAGGGGTGCGTTAAGACGACCGGATTAAAGTTGGTGAGGGGGGCGTTAAGGGTTGGGAGAGGGTTAAGGTTAGGTTTAGGTGTGCTGCACCAGCTCAGTGGCCTTGTGGTTAGAGTGTCCGCCCTGAAACTGGGAGGTCGGGGTTCAATCCCCGGCCGGGTCATACCAAAGACTGTAAAAATGGGACCCAATGCCTCCCTGCTTGACACTCAGCATCAAGGGTTGGATTAGGGGGTAAGTGCCTGCGACATACTAGCGTCATGTCCAGGGGGTGTACATGTACATCAAGCTGCCTCACGCTACAGAAACAGGAGTTAAGCTCCTGCCCTATGGGCCTCATGGCTCGGCAAGGCTACTTACTAGGTGTGCTGCCCTGTGGGAGGTTAGGGTGAGGGTTTGAGATATCAGACCAATGGTATGTCTAACCAAAAGCATGCACCCGTTCTGTTAACAGATGGTGGGGATCTATTCAGATTTCAGATTTCAGATTTTTATTGAAGGGACAGCCTCTTGAGATGCAGCATCTCATTTTCAAGAGGGACCCATAAAACCAATACAGAAAAGCATACTTTCCTAACACTGTCTAACACTAACACATGGTGAGCTGTCACTCCCAAGACGGCAAACGGGTGAACTTCTTGTAACGGAAATGACCAAACGTCAAACTCAAAACTCAAAGTTTGAGCACGGAATATCACACCCGTTATGCCATGCTCAGCCAATCACAGCACATAAATGGGAATAACAGCACAGCTTCCAGCCAATCACAACGGCCAACCACATCGCCAATGTCGGCACCATACATGGTTAATTTTGCTGCAATTCCGTCCTCAAATTCTGGCGGCATAGATGGTAATTTTCCCTCCTCATGTTTTGAGGACATTACTAAAATGATTAGATTATACCTGAGCAGGTGAGTCCAACAGTCTTGTCAGGTGAGCAGGTGGTGTTTCTAGTTGAGTCTGAGGTTCTACAGTCCAGGAGAACAGACTCGTTGCCTTCACACTGGAACTCTTTGGTCCACATCGAAGCATTCATGCCTCCATAGAGCGCCCCCTGGAGGACTGAAGGAGCCCCGCAGCCAAGATCTCTACAGACCACCTCTGCATCCTGCTGGTCAAAGTCATCTTCACACACTGAGACCCACGACTGGTTAGACTGCACCTCCACTCTGCCTGAACACACACTTGTCCCGTTCACCAACCTCACAGAATCTGGAGAGAGAGAGAGAGAGAGAGAGAAAGAGAGGGGGGGAGGGGGGAGGAGGGAGAGAAGGGGGGTGTCAATGTACATGTATCTTATTAAACACGCATGTGCATGCACGCACGCACGCAGAGTTGTGGAGGTGAAGTGGAGGTCACTGTTTATGTGTTTTACCCGAACAGAACACCTCCAGTCTCTCAGTGGAATGACGAGACTCCTTTGTTCCACACTCCCTCAGTGAAGATTGAGATCCAACACATGGAATCTTCCACACAGGTTCAACGGTTGCATCAGACCTCCTTTGTGTTGCAACAGCAGAGCCGCAGTTCAGCTGTCCACACACTACAGATGATGACTTCAGGTTCCAGTCATAAATAGAACCCGCTGGTCTCCACTCTTCCTGGTGTTTCACCTTCAGGATACCAGAACAGTTACTGGTTCCTCCCTCCAACATGACGTCACCAGGCTCTGTACAGTGGCAAAAAAGAAAATAAACTACTATTACTTTCATTGTTAAATAGGAATGCGAATTACAGGTATAGTTGGTATTTTACTGTTTTATCTCAGGCTAGCAATGTCATTTTCATGTTTTAAACTAGAAATATGTGCTCCTCTGAGCACAGGGCAATATAGTAGAGGTCAATCTTATCCAATCAGGATGACATGTGAAATATTGGACAAGTCTCCCTTGATGACATTACTATAGAGGTAATCAGGGCCGCTGCTGGCCATTTGGGTGCCCTATAAGCATAACATATTTGTGGTGCCTTGTGCTTTGTGGTGCGGTGCTGGATTACTTCTTCAATTCGACCAATTCCACAATTCAATTGGACTACGGTGGCAGCAGGAAGTACAAGGTAATAGCCTAAATAGCTCCAGTTTTTCCACCTTGGTGATTCACAACCATGTGCTTATATTGGATGTGATTTCTCATCCCATCAGAATCAAAGTAATCACAGACATGACAGTGTCTGCAGCTAGAGCACATTCCACTCACTGCACAGGGAAGTGAATGATGCCAGACTGCAGGTGACCACAAACCAGTCACATTATGTGAAATGCTCTTTTCTAGTTATGATTATTATTACCTGAGCAGGTGAGTCCAACAGTCTTGTCAGGTGAGCAGTTGGTGTTTCTAGTTGAGTCTGAGGTTCTACAGTCCAGGAGAGCAGACTCGTTGCCTTCACACTGGAACTCTTTGGTCCACATCGAAGCGTTCACTTCTCCATAGAGTGCCCCCTGGAGGACTGAAGGAGCCCCACAGCCAAGATCCCTACAGACCACCTCTGCATCCTGCTGGTCAAAGTCATCTTCACACACTGAGACCCACGACTGGTTAGATTTCACCTCCACTCTGCCTGAACACACACTGGTCCCGTTCACCAACCTCACAGAATCTGGAGAGAGAGAGAGAGAGAGAGAGAGAGAGAGAGAGAGATCATTTTAATCATAGAACATTACACTTTTCCAGGACTGGTCCGCTCATCTCTGAAATGCAATTTTTTTAAGAGTGGGGATCTTAGTTGAGATCATTCAAGAATACATTTTCCAACATCACTGCGCACAAATAAGGAGTTGTCTAAATGTAATAACTAACTTTTGTGTATTCATAATTCCTAACATGTCTCTGTAATGGACGGTCAGGACTCGGTAAACTATTAATATGTGAGCATTTTGTTGGTGGTACTTTATTTTGTACTTTAGGTTAATACAACTAAAGAACGTGTAGCCCTCAGTGGCAAGGGAGGTGTGTGTTCTGTGTGACAGACAGACAGACAGACAGACAGACACCTGAACAGGTGTTACCTGAACAGATCACCTCCAGTCTGTGGGCTGAAGTATAAGACGCATTTGTTCCACAGTCCTTCAGTGAAGACTCAGAGCCAACACAGGGAGATGTTATCCACCATACAGGTTGATTTGTAGAACCAACCAGTCTTAGTGATGAAACAGCAGAACCACAGGCTATCTGTCTACACACTACAGATGATGACTGCAGGGTCCAGTCAGAATCATCCACTGTTCTCCACCCATCATGGAGTTTCATCTCAAGTTTTCCAGCACAGTTACTGGTTCCTTCCACCAACCTGACATCTGTACAGAGACGAAAGTAAGCAGTAAAAACAAAAACAAAATTTGAAAATGCATTACTTTCATTTTAAGTAATCGACACAAAAGATGCTGCACATACTCATAGTCGGATCATATAGGATATCGGATACGTTTGTGAAAACTGTGGCCGAGTCTTACACACAGTCTGTCCTGCAGGGGACACAGAAAGCACCACCGGTACGTTCCAAAAATATCTGTCAACCTAAATCAGAGTAAGTAAAGGGGCAGTGGGTCAGGGGTAGAGTGGCCGGTAGAGTAGCCGGTTCGATGCCGGGTTCCCTCAGAGTTAGTGTAGGTTCTAAGTAGGTTAGACTAAAGGTGGTTGCACACCGGCCGCGTTTTTCGGAAAGTCGATAGAAACGCAGCTAAAAATCAGAGAAACGCGCTCGGTGCGTGGGGACCTTAACTCTGCCATCGGTGTGTGAATGTGTGTGTGAATGGGTGAATGTAATGCACAATCTATGTAAAGCACTCTGGATAAAAGCACCATTTACCATTTAAAGCAAATCACATGCATGTTGAAAGGAATGCTAATTAAAGTGATTGAAATGATACGCTGCTGTCATAGGAGGAGGAGGCAGAGGAGATGGGTCAGGTGGGTGTGTCCACATTTTAACACATACTGTACACCAGCGTTACTCAACCCGCGGGCCGCGGGCCGCATGCGGCCCCTGCTTCATGTCTCTGCGGCCCATCGTGGTCATGCCAATGAAATGATAGTTTTTGTACTTTCAGTGTGGGGAAAGCATTTGCAATCGTGATGAGATTCAGCTGATATAGGAAAGTGACCTGGTATCTGTTCTATTCTATTTGATGTTGTTCGTTTCATTAATGTATTTAAGTATTATTTTTGTTTGAGTATATATTGGCTTTACTGCATCATTGCACTGGTTACAATTTGTTCTAGATCCTAGTGTTCATTTAAAATGATATATTCCTCTAAATCTGGGTAGTAAAAAAGAAAAGAATCAGGCCACAGCCCTGGCTCTCCTGGTCCCTCTGCACGTCCCTGATTACCTGAGCAGGTGAGTCCAACAGTCTTGTCAGGTGAGCAGGTGGTGTTTCTAGTTGAGTCTGAGGTTCTACAGTCCAGGAGAACAGACTCGTTGCCTTCACACTGGAACTCTTTGGTCCACATCGAAGCGTTCACTTCCCCATAGAGCGCCCCCTGGAGGACTGAAGGAGGCCCATAGTCAAGCTCCCTACAGACCACCTCTGCATCCTGCTGGTCAAAGTCATCTTCACACACTGAGACCCACGACTGGTTAGATTTCACCTCCACTCTGCCGGAATACAGACTGGTCCCATTCACCAACCTCACTGACTCTGGAGAGAGAGAGACAAAGTGTGTTCAACATTTTTATTCATTATTCACAACAGATGAAAACATGAGGACACACACACACACACACACACACACACACACACACACACACACACACACACACACACAATTTATAATGTAGGCATTTAGCAGACGCTCTTAACCCATTCAGGACGGGAACCCTTTTGGTGTTTTAAGCATTGTGTTATACTTTAGTTATTGAAAAGCGCAGCACTAGCTTGTAGATCTGCTTTTTTTTTTAATCGTGAAAACGTGTGCAAATCATTGGATTTAAATTATTTCAGAGCAAACGTTTTCATTTCATATGTTCGCTTCTGGGGGGGTCCCTGGAACAACATATTTTCAGATATGCCAGCCACATACATATAATTCTGGGGGTCCTTGACATGAAATAGTTTGAGAACCACTGACATACTAGAAACGTAGGTTTTTCATTTGTAAAATAGTCATCAGGTCTAATTGGGTTAAATTAATCCAGAGCGATTTACAGTAAGCAAGAACAACACGGTGATACAGCAAATACATAACACACACACACAAACACACACACACACGCACGCACGCACGCACGCACGCACGCACGCACGGACGCACACAGATAGACATGAATCAACGGATGGACAGACGTATGGGGACAGACAGACAGACAAGCCAGATCAATTTAATAGCAGACTGTACAGATTACTGTTATTGTTGAAGTATTGTTTGTGTTACCTGAACAGATCACCTCCAGACTGTCAGAGGACACGTCAGACCCCATTGCTCCACACTCCCTCAGTGAAGACTCAGTACCATCACAGGAAGATATAATCGACCATACATCAGTATGATCATCAGCAGATCTACTTTGTGTCGACAGAGCAGAGCCACAGTCTATCTGCCGACACACTACAGATGCTGCCTTCAGGTTCCAGACAGTCGACTGATCAACCCCTCGTCTCCATTCTCTCTGGTGTTTGATCTCCAGTCCACCAGTACATTTACTGCTTCCTCCCACCAACCTAACATCATCAGGCCCTGTACAGAGACAAGTGAGAATACCGTAAGTACAGTTACACAAAGTACTATTACTTTTCCTTACAAAAAGATCCTAACAAAGAGTGTAGAACTGTAGATGTCAGGCTATCGAAACCATATCCTTGTGTTTGTTTTCTGTTTTAACACATTCTAGCCCCTCCCTGTGTCTGTGTCCATAGTCGTGTCATAGTGTCTGAGCAAATAGACAATGTGTCAAATTTTACGTCATGCTGATGTGCCCCTCACTTCACATGGGTGTGATTTTTCAAATAAGATTTTGGTTTGTAAAGCTGTCCTATTTTTGTCCAGCTATGTCCAGCTTTCAGTGTTTACACAAACATTGGATACAAAAGTGTGTAAACCAAAACATTGAGGACAAAAGTGTGTAAACACAAACATTGAGGACAAATGTGAGGACGCAAATTGTAATTGGCCGGAATGTGATGATGTATGATGATGAGAGCGCCCCTCACTTACACACGGGTGTGATTTTTTATTATTACCTGAGCAGGTGAGTCCAACAGTCTTGTCAGGTGAACAGGTGGTGTTTCTAGTTGAGTCTGAGGTTCTACAGTCCAGGAGAACAGACTCGTTGCCTTGACACAGGAACTCTGTGGTCCACATTGAAGCGTTCACTTCTCCATAGAGCGCCCCCTGGAGGACTGAAGGAGGCCCACAGTCAAGCTCCCTACAGACCACCTCTGCATCCTGCTGGTCAAAGTCATCTTCACACACTGAGACCCACGACTGGTTAGACTGCACCTCCACTCTGCCTGAACACACACTGGTCCCATTCACCAACCTCACAGACTCTGGAGAGAGAGAGACAGAGAGAGAAAGAGAGAGAGAGAGAGAGAGAGAGAGAGAGAGAGAGAGGGAGAGAGAGAGAGAGATCATTTTAATCAAGAACATTAATGAGAATCATTTCATTTGAATAGAATGAAGGCGTGAACGAAGTATGCCATTGTTACAGGAGGCTATTGATCTGTTATCAGCTAGGCAAAGCAGTAGCCATGCAGTGGGAAATCAGCTTTTGATGGGCACAGTCTAAGATGAAATAAATATCACTTTTGTGGGGCAGGTTGTCGCAGACCCCCAGTGAATGGGCTCCAATTTTGACAACCCGTGCCCTGCACGGTCCATAGACCGTCCATGCAGTCACCAGCGATTATATCAGAATACAAACCAGACCCGCCCCACCCGTCAAATTAGGGACCCGTTGTAAGCCCTCTTACCCGTGATTACATAAATAGCCTACAGCCAGTCACTCAATTTAAAACTGTGTAAAAATGCTTTTGACACAAGACAGCAGCCGTCAACAATAGCGGTACATTCAGTGGTCAAGTTCGTTCATAAATCTACACGTCAAGTGAAGAACGGAGGAGTGAGCTTTCCATATAGCCACGCGCCAGAACGTGCATACATGCAGTACGAACGTGTCGTTGTTTGCATTGTCAGATGATTTTTATTTGAAGGTTAAACAGGATGATAAATGTATTTTTGTGAGTTAAGTCAACTGACCGGCGTGCTGTGTTAAGTTACGTGCTAGTGCTATGAGGATGATATCCCAAAGCGCCCTCCTGCTCATGAAACATATGTTGGACTCGGGCCGTAAATTAAAGCCCTTTATAAGTTTGCAGCATGTGTGTGTGTGTGTGTGTGTGTGTGTGTGTGTGTGTGTGTGTGTGTGTGTGTTGTGGTGTTCACTGTGTGCCAGTGTCTGGCCAGCAGCTACGATCCGAATCTCTAGTGTTTACACAGAAACGCTAATAAACAACTTAAATGTTAAAAACAGGCGTTGTGGTTGTGTGTATATGCTAATGGTCAATGCCCGTGTGCAGAGCAATTGCTCAAGCCACTGAGGAGAACCATCCAGAACAGACAGGAGTGACTGACTCACTGACCAGTTTCCTTATTATAGTAGGATAGGATAGTGAAGGTAGCAGATCTACAAGCTCACAATGTGTCACATCGCAACATGTTGTGAACTTGTAGATCTGCTATTTTCACTGTATTTGAAAGTGCATTTAAGTGGTTAAACTTTTCCCTTCCTACTGAGATGTCTTTGAAATGTAGTGGAGTAAAAGTATACAAAAATAGAAGTACTTAAGTAATAGTACTCAATACAAGTAAACATACTTTGCTACTGTCCACCACTGTGCATAACAGACACGGACATGAGTTTCAACAAAGACACAGACAGACAGACAGACAGACAGACAGACAGACAGACAGACAGACAGACAGACAGACAGACAGACAGACAGACAGTTCAATTAAATAAACTGTACATATTACAGTCATTGCTGAATTGATTGTTTGTGTTACCTGAACAGAATACCTCCAGGATCCTACGGGAAGTATCAGACGTCTTTGTTCCACACTCCTTCAGTGAAGATTCAGATCCATCACAGGACACTGTCATCTTCCATACCGGTTGAAGTTGATCTTCTGTATCTGTATCATAATCATAATCAGCATCATCAGTGTTACTCCATCGTGTTGAAACAGCAGAGCCACACTCCATCTGCCTACACACTACAGAGGATGACTGCAGGTTCCAGTCAGAATGACCATCCACAGGTTTCCAGTCTCCCTGGTGTTGCGTCTCCAGTCGACCAGTACACTTGCTGCTTCTTCCCACCAGCCTGACAGGCTCTGTACAGAGACAAGGGAGTAAGTAGTAAAACAACGTTTTATTTCATCAAAAACTAAAAGTGTCGTTATCTCAGAGAGTCAGTGTCTTTTTGAATATCTTCAATTTGTTTTAAGTTGATACTTTTTCATCATGTATCTCGTTTGTGATATATTATAGTACAAGTTCTATCTTGTTTTGTAAAATGTTTTAAATATACATTTTGGAAAAGCGCTGCACACAGTGCTTGTAAATTCTTAGAAGCCCAATATTTCTTGACATGAAATAAATTGATTCAACCATAATAACAGTCACAAAAAGGCCAATATAACTGCATGAGGAACACTTAAAACTATTTATTTATGAACGTGGAAACCTCTCCCTCTCTCTCATCTGTGCATAAACCCTTGTTTCTCTTCTGTCTGTGCGTAGGGGACAAATTGTTACGGCTCACTCCTCCTCCTAACCTTCACATCTATGTACTGTGACAATGTGCACGTGCAACCCGCTTTATCACACTAAACACAATGTGCACGTGCAACAAGCGTTATCACACTAAACACAATGGGCCTGATTCACAACGGCGTTTACGATGATAACATGACGTGAAGCTAGCGGAAAGGCATTTACGTGGATTTCCCACATTCATTTGGAATTCATGGAAATGGCCGTGAACTTGACGCTCACGTACGTTGGTCGGAAACTCCGTCAAATCCCACGGGACGTTTTTAGGTGGCGGAGACATTTGCGGAAGCATACACGTGCATATAGATTTATTCAGAAGGCTTTAGTCTTCATGCTGAATCAATAAATTGTTCCCAAATCTCAGATAAAATATGTAGGCATGTGTCCCCATGACATATTGGTCGATCAGCACAAAATAAATGATAGCCTATATAATAAAAGCTGAGTGCACTTGTATGCCTAAATGCATGCACTTCCCATACAGAAACTGCCCCTGCAAGCCCGACACCTTTTTATTTATTTATTAGGATATTACTATAGCATGCGCGATTGCGCTTCTCACTTGACAGCTTTCTACTCGCAGTGCAACGCGTTGTGAGCTTGTAGATCGGCTCTCGCGCATGTTAAAAAACAAACTCACAATTATAATAAGAACATAGGCTTATCTGCATTCTGCACTACGAATCCAACATTGTTTAGTGTAGTAATGCCTGCAGTAGGCGGCAGGCCTATTGAAATTGTTTTGTTACGGAGCTCCTTGAGTCAGTTGACTGTCGGTCGGTGTGTGTGTGTGTGTGTGTGTGTGTGTGTGTGTGTGTGTGTGCAGGGTGTGTGTGTGTGTGTGTGTGTGTGTGTGTGTGTGTGTGTGTGTGTGGGGTGGGGGGGGGCAGACAGCAGCGTGCTGCCGATCCGATTCACATTGGAAAATGAATGGGCTATAAAGCCCTATATAAAAAATAGAAGACTACATTAGCCTGGGAGGCGGCCTTTTTTCCGACAGCATTCTAGCCGACGGGGCAACGGTCCGCTCCGCAGCTCCACATTCGCTGCGATGCGAAAAAGCGATGGTCCGACATGCGCTGCTCCCGTGCTTGCAAATATATGTATTGATATTGATCACATGCATGGATGCCACACACAGAATAGTTTAACTCACGGGATAAACTCACTGGATTATAATTTCTTAAATTCTTCAGACAAGAGGATCCCAATTATTCACTTATGAATGTATAGGCTATACTGTTCTTTATCGCGCAATGCCCCCCTCCCTCTCTCCCTCTCTCTCTATCTCTCTCTCTCAAAAGACGACTTTTGCATTGACATATATCCGATATTGCCTATGTTTTACCTCTGACCGCAAAGGTGTGAGTGCAGCACCCGCCTTGGTCCCGAACTTAATTCAATAAATTATAATTATATTGCTTCAGCAGCGGAGCACGCACCGTTGTGGTGCATGCTCCACTGAAGCAATAATTATAATTTCCTTTGGTGTCCTTTGATGGATTGATGTCAGTTTGTACATATATAGTAGCCTACAGTGGTAATATACAATGGTGCAAAAACGACATAACATAAAAGCCCTAACTGTCCTGCTCCTGCTAATGTGTAGAATTATTACATTAATAGAGTGCGGGCTATATTCATGCAGTGACCGCGGCTGTGAAGCCGCATAGTCTGCGGCTGCAAAGCCTTTTTTCTTTTTTTGACAGACCAAACTGCTGTCTGCTGAGTCATGTTTGAAGCCTTTTATGGTGCGATATGGGGCGTGGATCAATGCAAATGAGGTTGTCGGGTGCTTTTCCGATCACTTTGCACCCACTGCATTCAGTATGACATACACCTGCGATACGCCAGCGCACCTGTGGTACACACCGCTCTCTGAATAACACGTCATCTCAACGTAGCTTGATCGGACGGATAAATACGATATCTGTTTCCGCCACAGTGTAACGGTGGCGTAATGGAGTTGGAACAACTAAGGTTCGGGAGGTTTGGCCAAGCAGAAGACAACCCACCTGCCTGCCATCTCCACCCTTGCCAACCAAACTCCACCCTTGCCAACCATGCAAACCACTCACCCACCTCCAACTAACCTGGCCACTCCTACCTCGCCCATAACTGTGGGTACTTAAACTCAAGTGTCAAAAATGCCTTGTGCCAGTTTCTTGTAAACACGCACACCCTAACGTTACACTTGAACAAAATCGCGCATTTTCTCAAGTTTAGCATAGCACAGCATAACCAGCATCTTTCTCAGCATTCAGCATCACCAGCATCATCAGCTCAGCTTGGCAGCCCTGCCCAAACCTGAACTTTTCCAACATTCACGCCTAGTTCACCAGCCCAGAATGGCCTCTCTGCCCAACGCCGCCGCCGAGCACAGACCCGGTTCCCACCACCGAGCTAGACCCGCTACTCACCAGGACGCCGATCCAGACGCCGTGCCCGACACTCAACCGGACCAGCAGGGCTCCAGGTCAGCAGCCGAAGCACCTCCTCGTCCCGCCGCGTTCGACTCTAACCGGACTCCCCGGGAGTTTCGCGAGGGTCCACGTCCCTCCCCAGCCGGACAGCAGAACCATCCTGCCGCCTCCCCGCGCAGCTCCAACAACTCCGCACCAACCATCGCGTCGGACTGGACCGTCGTCGGACTACAACGAGCGCTCATCGCCAAAGGCATCCCTTTCAGCAGGTCCGCCAGGAAACTCAGCTTGTTCACTCTGCTCACGACCACCCGCATCGCACAACAATCCAACAGCACCACAACAACAACAACAACACCAGCCTCGCCAGCCAGCACGGGTCCGTCGCACCGTCGTGACGTCACGCGTCGTCCTCCCGGCCCAGGAGAAGCCCAGCAGGCGCCCGTTCGGCCGAGAGGTGGCGTTGTAACGCGGCAGGCCGCTCTGCCACGCCGCGGTAAGAGGAAGGCTGCCACAGTGACATTCAGAGGCAACCTTTTTCCCCAGACGTCCACCCTCCCCCCCCCCCACCCCCCCTCTGAAAGAGCTCCAGCCACCTCAGCTCTCCCTACCCCCCACACTGCTAGTGTTTTCCAGCCTCCACACATCTCTCCATTACATCATCCACCTGGGTCTTTCCCCCATGCCCAACCTGTTCCTCCCCCCCACTTCCAGCAGGCCACAGCACCCCACCCCACCTCCTCCCCCTCCCCGTACTATTTCCAAGCTCCACCTCCCCTAGGTTTTCCCCCAGCAGCAACCAGCGCCCCACACAACAACTTGTCTTCTCTTCCCCCCCACCCAGTGTTCCCCAACCGCCCCCCCCCTTCCTTCTCCCTCTTCACAGCCACGCCAGCACCCATCCCGCCATCAGCCATCGCCCTCAACGCCCCCATGGTCCCATCACACCTCCGGTCGCAGATTCTCCAAGGCATGGACATTGACCTCTCATCCCTCATACGCCCCTCTGCTAGCACAGCCCAACACCGGTCAGTAGACCTCGGAGGAGTCTCCATCACCCTCCGTGACCTCACCCCATCCACTTCCTCCGTCCTCACACCCAATGAGTTCGTCCTCGCCTTCTCCATTTTCCGGGATATCATATGCACCTCCTTCCCTTCCCGCCGCCAAGAATTGGATGACCACCTGTACCTGTGCATGGACCTATGCACGCGCTTCGGAGGCAGCCTATTCTACGAGTACCACCGCCAGTTCTCCGCCAGGGCCGCCTCAAGACTCCAACATTTTAATATCACAACCTACTGGGGCTCCCTCGAGCTAGAACTATACTGCAGGATCTTCGCTGGCAAGACATCGGAAGCGTGCAATCTCTGCAGCTGCCCCACCCATCCCACCACTCACTGCACCTTCCGAGCTCCAGAACCCCGCCCCCACGCCACACACCAATCCAGCTACATCCCCCCCCCCCTCCTGAGCGCCACCACCTCCAGCCAGGTTTTCCCCGCCTCCTCCAAAGCGAAAGACAGGCGTGGCCGCCCGCTCGTCTTTGTCGGCAGCAAAATGATCTGCAATAACTTTAACGACGGAGGCTGTGATCTGTCTTCATGCAAACTACTACACATCTGCACCTTCTGTGGCAGCTCCCACTCCCGCCCCAACTGCACTGACCAACAAGCAAAACGCCCATCTCCCCAACACCAACCCCCCATACCTTAACCCTCAACAGCTACATCCTCCGCACCGGCTATTCAGGCCCCCCCACCAATGCCACGCGCTAAGCCCAGTTCTACTGTCTTGTTCTTTTTGGGCTTCCCATCTCCAACACCTTCCTCAACCTTTCTAACCACTCACTCACCCGACACGCCCAGCACGCACGGCATCGGGTTCGTAACAACAGCGGTTCAGTCGCCACCCGCTCCTGGTTCCATTCCTACCTCCGCATGGTCCCCCACCGATCAGGACACTCCCCGGAACACTCCTTCGGCCACTCCTCCAGAACTGGAGCTGCGTCCACAGCTCCAACAAGGGAGTTCCCGACCACACAACCCAGACCCTCGGCCCGACGGCCTTCCCAGGCTCATCACAGCACGTCTGCTCCAACGCGCCTGACCTCCACGACACCCACCGTTCCAGGGTCTGGTAAATTCCGTTAAGATACTTTTGGGGTTCTACTATACCACTCAGGCTCACGCCTCGACCCCTAAGCCAAAGTATCTGGGTCCGCCCCCTCGAACCTCTGGTCCCACCATGTATTCTAAGCCTTGGCCGTTTATGATGCGCACTCCATGCTGCGCATGCGGCGCATCCATAGACGACCATGCTGCTTCTCCATGTATTCCATGCCCTGGCCGTCCATGCCTCGCGTCCCGTGCTTCGCATGCGACGCGTCCATGGGCGACCACGCTGGCTCCACCATGTATTTAAGCCTTGGCCGTTTATGATGCGCTTCCATGCTGCGCATGCGGCGCATCTATAGACGACCATGCTGCTTCACCATGTATTCCATGCCTGGCCATCCCTCGCGTCCCGTGCTTCGCATGCGACGCGTCCATGGGAGACCATGCAGGCTCCACCATGTATTTTAAGCCTTGGCCGTTTATGATGCGCTTCCATGCTGCGCATGCGGCGCATCTATAGACGACCATGCTGCTTCACCATGTATTCCATGACATGGCCGTTTATGCTGCGCACTCCATGCTGCGCATGCGGCGCACCATAGACGACCATACCCCGCATGCATACTTCAAGCCTCTGCTTTCGTGAGCACAAGTACCCTACTCCTTCATTCAATAAACCATCTTAAAGGGTTCCTATGTCTGATGCTTGGTCTTTCCTAGTGAAATGGAGTTGGAACAACTAAGGTTCGGGAGGTTTGGCCAAGCAGAAGACAACCCACCTGCCTGCCATCTCCACCCTTGCCAACCAAACTCCACCCTTGCCAACCATGCAAACCACTCACCCACCTCCAACTAACCTGGCCACTCCTACCTCGCCCATAACTGTGGGTACTTAAACTCAAGTGTCAAAAATGCCTTGTGCCAGTTTCTTGTAACCCACCCTCCCTCCCTTTCTCCTTAATCTGCAGGTTCCAGAGGGGGTTCTACTATACCACTCAGGCTCACGCCTCGACCCCTAAGCCAAAGTATCTGGGTCCGCCCCCTCGAACCTCTGGTCCCACCATGTATTCTAAGCCTTGGCCGTTTATGATGCGCACTCCATGCTGCGCATGCGGCGCATCCATAGACGACCATGCTGCTTCTCCATGTATTCCATGCCCTGGCCGTCCATGCCTCGCGTCCCGTGCTTCGCATGCGACGCGTCCATGGGCGACCACGCTGGCTCCACCATGTATTTAAGCCTTGGCCGTTTATGATGCGCTTCCATGCTGCGCATGCGGCGCATCTATAGACGACCATGCTGCTTCACCATGTATTCTATGCCTGGCCATCCCTCGCGTCCCGTGCTTCGCATGCGACGCGTCCATGGGAGACCATGCAGGCTCCACCATGTATTTTAAGCCTTGGCCGTTTATGATGCGCTTCCATGCTGCGCATGCGGCGCATCTATAGACGACCATGCTGCTTCACCATGTATTCCATGCCTGGCCATCCCTCGCGTCCCGTGCTTCGCATGCGACGCGTCCATGGGAGACCATGCAGGCTCCACCATGTATTTTAAGCCTTGGCCGTTTATGATGCGCTTCCATGCTGCGCATGCGGCGCATCTATAGACGACCATGCTGCTTCACCATGTATTCCATGACATGGCCGTTTATGCTGCGCACTCCATGCTGCGCATGCGGCGCACCATAGACGACCATACCCCGCATGCATACTTCAAGCCTCTGCTTTCGTGAGCACAAGTACCCTACTCCTTCATTCAATAAACCATCTTAAAGGGTTCCTATGTCTGATGCTTGGTCTTTCCTAGTGAATTTCTTTTTAATGAATCAGGCCCAATGTGCACGTGCAGCACTCTTTATCACACTAAACACAATGTGCACGTGCAACACGCTTTATCAGACTAAACACAATGTGCACGTGCAACACGCTTTATCAGACTAAACACAATGTGCATGTGCAACAAGCGTTATCACACTAAACACAATGTGCACGTGCAGCACTCTTTATCACACTAAACACAATGTGCACGTGCAGCACTCTTTATCACACTAAACACAATGTGCACGTGCAGCACTCTTTATCACACTAAACACAATGTGCACGTGCAACACTCTTTATCACACTAAACACAATGTGCACGTGCAACACTCTTTATCACACTAAACACAATGTGCACGTGCAACACTCTTTATCACACTAAACACAATGTGCACGTGCAACACTCTTTATCACACTAAACACAATGTGCACGTGCAACACTCTTTATCACACTAAACACAATGTGCACGTGCAACACTCTTTATCACACTAAACACAATGTGCACGTGCAACACTCTTTATCACACTAAACACAATGTGCACGTGCAACACTCTTTATCACACTAAACACAATGTGCACGTGCAACACTCTTTATCACACTAAACACAATGTGCACGTGCAACACTCTTTATCACACTAAACACAATGTGCACGTGCAACACTCTTTATCACACTAAACACAATGTGCACGTGCAACACTCTTTATCACACTAAACACAATGTGCACGTGCAACACTCTTTATCACACTAAACACAATGTGCACGTGCAACACTCTTTATCACACTAAACACAATGTGCACGTGCAACACTCTTTATCACACTAAACACAATGTGCACGTGCAACACTCTTTATCACACTAAACACAATGGGCCTGATTCATTAAAAAGAAATACGCCACCGTTACACTGTGGCGGAAACAGATATCGTATTTATCCGTCCGATCAAGCTACGTTGAGATGACGTGTTATTCAGAGAGCGGTGTGTACCACAGGTGCGCTGGCGTATCGCAGGTGTATGTCATACTGAATGCAGTGGGTGCAAAGTGATCGGAAAAGCACCCGACAACCTCATTTGCATTGATCCACGCCCCATATCGCACCATAAAAGGCTTCAAGCATGACTCAGCAGACAGCAGTTTGGTCTGTCAAAAAAATAAAAAAGGCTTCACAGCCGCGGTCACTGCATGAATATAGCCCGCACTCTATTAATGTAATAATTCTACACATGTAGGAGCAGGACAGTTAGGGCTTTTATGTTATGTCTTTTTTGCACCATTGTATATTACCACTGTAGGCTACTATATATGTTCAAACTGACATCAATCCATCAAAGGACACCAAAGGAAATTATAATTATTGCTTCAGCGGAGCATGCACCACAACGGTGCGTGCTCCGCTGCTGAAGCAATATAATTATAATTTATTTAATTAAGTTCGGGACCAAGGCGGGTGCTGCACTCACACCTTTGCAGTCAGGGGTAAAACATAGGCTATCCGATATTTAAAATATCGGATATATGTCAATGCAAAAGTCGTCTTTTGAGAGAGAGAGAGAGAGAGAGAGAGAGAGAGAGAGAGAGAGAGAGGGAGAGAGAGGGAGGGGGGCATTGCGCGATAAAGAACAGTATAGCCTATATACATTCATAAGTGAATAATTGGGATCCTCTTGTCTGAAGAATTTAAGAAATTATAATCCAGTGAGTTTATCCAGTGAGTTAAACTATTCTGTGTGTGGCATCCATGCATGTGATCAATATCAATACATGATTATAAAGTCTGTCCTTCATATTTGCAAGCACGGGAGCAGCGCATGTCGGACCATCGCTTTTTCGCATCGCAGCGAATGTGGAGCTGCAGGGCGGACCGTTGCCCCGTCGGCTAGAATGCTGTCGGAAAAAAGGCCGCCTCCCAGGCTAATGTGGTCTTAAATTTTTTATACAGGGCTATATAGCCCATTCATTTTCCAATGTGAATCGGATCGGCAGCACGCTGCTGTCTGCCCCCCACCCCCCCCACACACACCCTGCACACACACACACACACACACACACACACACACACACACACACCGACCGACAGTCAACTGACTCAAGGAGCTCCGTAACAAAACAATTTCAATAGGCCTGCCGCCTACTGCAGGCATTACTACACTAAACAATGTTGGATTCGTAGTGCAGAATGCAGATAAGCCTATATGTTCTTATTATAATTGTGAGTTTGTTTTTTAACATGCGCGAGAGCCGATCTACAAGCTCACAACGCGTTGCACTGCGAGTAGAAAGCTGTCAAGTGAGAAGCGCAATCGCGCATGCTATAGTAATATCCTAATGAATAAATAAAAAGGTGTCGGGCTTGCAGGGGTAGTTTCTGTATGGGAAATGCATGCATTTAGGCATACAAGTGCACTCAGCTTTTATTATATAGGCTATCATTTCTTTTGTGCTGATCGACCAATATGGGGACACATGCCTACATATTTTATCTGAGATTTGGGAACAATTTATTGATTCAGCATGAAGACTAAAGCCTTCTGAATAAATCTCACGTGTATGCTTCCGCAAATGTCTCCCGTCTCCGCCACCTAAAGACGTCCCGTGGGAATTGACGGAGTTTCCGACCAACGTACGTGAGCGTCAAGTTCACAGCCATTTCCATGAATTCCAAATTAATGTGGGAAATCCACGTAAATGCCTTTCCGCTAGCTTCACGTCATGTTATCACCGTAAACGCTGTTGTGAATCAGGCCCAATGTGCACGTGCAACACTCTTTATCACACTAAACACAATGTGCGTGTGCAACAGGCTCACTAAACACAATGTGCGTGTGCAACAGGCTCACTAAACACAATGTGCACGTGCAACAGGCTCACTAAACACAATGTGCACGTACGCTTCATCACACTAAACATATGAAATACTCTCACTTTTGTCAAGCATTATGACAAAGAGAGAGATGCATGTCAATGTAAAGTTACTTTGATGTATTTACTGACATCAACCTGGGAGAGGAGAGAACACAAGTTCCACTTAATTCTCTCATAACTTATAAACAAATTAAACATTGACATGAAGTTGTAAACATTGACATGAAGTTGTAAACATTAACATGGAATTGTAAACATGGAGTTGTAAATATTGATATGAATTTGTAAACATTAACATGGAGTTGTAAACATTGATATGGAGTTGTAAACATTGACATGGAGTTGTAAACATTGACAACTGCTTTGACAGCAGGGGGAGGCGGGGCTGTGTGTTATTTGCAGAGCCCTCCATACCTAGCCTAATGAACAGTGATGACAGTTGCAAACATTTTCTTTTTAACAGCAAATTATGAAGTGGTTATTGTGGCGATTCATGAACTTAACCCATTTTAGGCGGGAACCCCTTTTGGTGTTTTAAACATTGTTATAATTTAGCTATTGAAAAATAGCAGATCTATACAAGCTCATATAGCGTGCCACCGAGTGGCGTGCTACGAGCTTGTAGGTCTGCTATTTTTGAAAAATTGTGTCGCAAATTTGGAAACATAGGTATTTGAATTTCAGAAAACTGTCATGATTAAGAAGACATTTTTTTTAATTTCGACGTCAGGCCTAAATGGGTTAACTAAGGTTTATTTCATGCATGGTCCTTTTTCCATTATAGATTACGAGAAGGGATATATATATATATATATATATATATATATATATATATATTTAAAAAAATTACCTGAGCAGGTGAGTCCAACAGTCTTGTCAGGTGAGCAGGTGGTGTTTCTAGTTGAGTCTGAGGTTCTACAGTCCAGGAGAACAGACTCACTGCCTTCACACTGGAACTCTGTGGTCCACATTGAAGCGTTAACTTCTCCATAGAGCGCCTCCTGGAGGACTGAAGGAGCTCCGCAGTCAAGCTCCCTACAGACCACCTCTGCATCCTGCTGGTCAAAGTCATCTTCACACACTGAGACCCACGAGTGGTTAGACTGCACCTCCACTCTGCCTGAACACACACTGGTCCCATTCACCAACCTCACAGACTCTGGAGAGAGAGAGAGAGAGAGAGAGAGAGAGAGAGAGAGAGAGAGAGAGAGAGAGAGAGAGAGAGAGAGAGAGAGAGAATTAGAAGAAGCTCTTGGTCTATCTATATAATCTATGATGATTTGTAATCTTTGTTTACCTGTTGTTGTTGTTACTGTGTTGTGTGTTTGTTCAGCCTGGAGAGCTGAAGGGAAACAAATAACACAATCAATTAGCTTCACAACAGAGAACGTGGATTGTCTCTATTACTCTACTATTATAGTAAACAACAAGTAGAGGTTAAGGTAATAAAATCAATTATTTTTCAGGGTGTAAAGGATAGATGGGCGCTGGATATATGGTGTAAACCAAATCTCCGCACATACTGTGAGATAAAACAGGTCTACGAGACAGAAAACTATGTACAGTATAATATGTCAAAGAAAAAACGATCCTTGTGTGCCCAAATTAGAGCTGGCATACTTGGTCTGCATATTGAGACAGGTACTGTAGATATGTAGGCACGGTGGAGGAGGATAGACTATGTAGTCTGTGATCTAAAGCAAATCGAAAATGAAATGCATTTTGTTTTTTACTGTCCATTCTACAACTCCATTATATAGGGAGAGACTTTTTAATAAGATAGACCCAAACCATTAATTTGTATGTTTGGAAGACTTCGAGAGACTGAAGCGCCTGTTCCAAAAGTACACTTTTTCATTTGCCTCATTCCTTGAGAAGGCCTGGTCAATGAGGTGGAGGAGGGCCATTTACATGTAAAATGGCCTTGTTATGATTGTTTTATTTTATTTTCTTTGTTTTGTTTTGTTTTCTTTGTTTGTTTGTTCGAATAATTTACAAATATATATGAACAGGAAGTGTCAGTTGTATTCAGTGTATTCTTTGAAATGTGTCATATAATCCCATATGGTATGGGCCAAAGTGGCATGACACGAAAATAAAATTTTAATTAATTCATTCATTCATACTCTAATACATTGTCTCCACCAGGTCGGGCGTTACATTTCGGCCCGTAACTCTTGAATCAAAGGTCGTACAATCAAAACATTCCCTGGATTCCTTGGATCATGACAACTACCCACACAGTCAATGCCCACCTCAGAATGAGTATCAGAATAGAATCAGATGGGAACAGCGATGGGATCCAAGCAAGACGTTAACGTCACCAAAGGCACTTGAAAGAAGACGCCCAGCAGGTAAAACTTGAATTTGATTGGCTAAGGAACCTGTCAATTGCTCCCATTCATTTCAACAGCAAGGGGATTCAGTGGAGTTTATGAAGGCCTTACCCGGAGACAACAAAAGGAAATAATCCCATTGGTTAAAAATAAACAAGCGCTGTTGTACCTGCACAGAATGGAAGCAGAGCATCCAGCCTGTCTGAGTGAGAAATAGTGCAGTGGCAGCGAAATAAATACAATATATAATATTTGTTAAAAAGAAAAACTTATTATAAAATACAAATGTCTGCATCACGAAAGTGCAGGGCCAGCAGAGAAGGTCTTGCTGGCCCTGACGGCCCACCACTAAAATACATGTGTTTCAATCAGCTGTTGTCTGTTGTCTGTTGTCCCACTCCCCAAAATATTATGTGTATATTTGTATTGGTGGATATCTGCTTTGTGCCTGTTCCTGGAATATAGCTATTTTAACTAAGTTTCAAATGGCATAGTGGACGGAACGACACATTTTGTTTCACTACCGTGAACAATAATCAAATATGAAGTGCGTCAGGAACAAAGTGAGGGGTACATTGTTCCCATTGTTACTTCATATCATGTATAGCCTATAGTTCAAAACTTCAAACGGCCACCATCAAACAGTATAGGCTACAGTGAGTACGAAACATCTCTGCTGTGTGTCGTTAAAAGACATTTATTATCACCTGGCTTTCAGACAGAAGTATCCTACATAAGCTGATGTCTTACCAGATAAACTGTGATGGCATGAGGCCAGCTGCTGTGCAAGGTTACCACTGTTGTTGGACCAATCATCACTAAACTCGCAGGATGACATAAGTACCTAAAAATACCCTGAAAGATGTATTCTAATCGGCCACCAAGGGTTGCTACAAATGGAATACAAATGTGACTATGCAGAGGCAAGGAACCAACCCGGTGCTCAGGAAGTGTGCAGGTATACAAAATATAAAAATAGTAAAAAGGTGCTCCTGGATCAATCGGGATAACACATGTATGAAGACCGGTATAGGTCGAAGCATGTCGGTTTAATAAAGTTTTCCGCCTTTTTAACTATTAAGTGTTCACGGATCTACGCTTTTTTCTATCTAGATCTGCTCATTTTGAAAAATCGTGAAAATGTGGCGCAAATCTTTGAATATATATTCGTTCAGAGCGAACGTTTTTAACTCAAATCTTCCCCTGGTCCCTGGAAAGACATATTTTCAGAAATACAGATAATTCTGGGGGTCCTTGACCTGAAAAATGTTGAGCACCACTGACACAGGTTTTACAGAAAACTTTTAGGATTTAGAAGCCATTTGTTTTTAATTGTTTACATTAGTAGGCTATTTTATTAATTTGTTTTTTTTACATTGTTTGTATGGTCTGTTGGATGTTGGTTGTTTTAAAATGGACTCAAAAAGGACTCATAGCACGACACCGAGTGCCGCACTATGAGCTTGTAGATCTGCTATTTTTGAAAAATCGTGAAAAAGTGGCACAAATCTTTGACTATATATTCTTTCAAAGTGTCCCTGGAACAACATATTTTCAGATGGGGGTCCACGGCCAAATGCATAATTATTCTGGGGGTCCTTCACATGAAAAGGTTTGAGCACCTCTGACATACAGAAACAGGATTTTAAGAAACTGTCATGAATTAGAAGACATTTGTAGTTATGTATTTAATGCAGGTGTCAGAAACAGTTAAAGGTCATTGGAGTACAAAGTAATACTGAGTGTAATCAGTGTAAACACATGTAGTAAGATGTGTTTCAGTCTCTGAGTCTCTACTCACAGCAGTCTGCAGGTTCGTCTGAGCCGTCCCCACAGTCATCTGCCGTGTCACACTTCCACCACAAGGGAATGCACTTGTAGTTCTTACAAGCAAACTGACGGGAGAGACGACACACATCTTTAGAATGACTATCGACAGCAGACACGAGACCTATAAAGACATAAACGCGTACAACACAAGTGAACTGGAGGTGAATCACCTGGCTGGCAGTGCAGCTGGACATGCACTGCTTGTTGTCCGCTGCCAAGTAGAAGTAGGTCGGACAGGAACACTTGTAGCCTCCTCCAGGTGAGAGCAGACACAGGTTACTGCATCCTCCATTGTTGGTCTGACACGGATGAGCAGACACTGCAGGAAAACATGTACACATGTAATGAATATGAGAGCCCTGAATACTACTACTGTACTACTATGATACAATACTACTACTACTATTATGTTACAATACTGTTTAGGGGTGCACAGTTATGAAATTATACTGACCGATATCCGATCTCCCATTATTTGCAGGGTCATAATCTGCCGATACCAAATCTGACCAATTCCGATATTATACAGAGGGCCACAATGGAAACAAGCCTATAGGTCCTCTAGTAGTCTAGGGGCTTGGCCCAAAGCCAATCAATACTCTTTTTCCAAGTGTGAATGAATGAATGAATTCAATGTAGAATTTTTAATTTATTTTGCTGGTGTAAACCGATTAAATAATCTGGATTATTTTGAGACCGATCCGATACCAATATGGCATTTTTATGGCCGATGTGGCCAATTCCGATTATAACTATACTAATACTATTACTACTACAATATGACTATTATTATTGTTGCTGTTGTTGTTGTTGTTGTTATAGGGTAATGCTTTTCAAAACAGATCAGATAATAATACAATACAATGATAGACAGTTAATATAAGTCATAAAACATTATGCAGAGTCACAATGAGAGTGTTGTGTACAGTAGGTGGTACAGACACTCAGGTTGTTGATATGGGTGGTAGATCTTGATGTCCCCTTTACTGTTCAGGTTTCTGATGAGTGTGGTGGGGTTGGTTCCCTGAGTCTTGTGAGCTCTGTAGATGGAGCCGTCGAGGGAGATCCAGTAGATGTACTCCTCAAACAGGGTAATACCTAAGATAAAGCTGCCCCGAAGCAGAACTACAGACACACAAAACCAAAAGTGTCAGAATATTATGAAATAGCAATAAGACTATTTATAATAAGATATACAATGTTTTAGTAAAGTGTACTCTGAAGTAAATCATGTTCTTACTGCTTTAATTACTTTTTCTTCCACTATACTCATGGACAACATTTACAAAAGCTGTTCTTGAACACAGTCAAATCTGGAGCATTCCTTTAACACAGAGTGTAAAATGGACCTGGAATCGTGTAATTACAGTGTCGTATCAAAATGTTGCCCACAATAAATATGTATCAGTATGTGAGTATGATGTGTGTGTGTGTGTGTGTGTGTGTGTGTGTGTGTGTGTGTGTGTGTGTGTGTGTGTGTGTGTGTGCGTGTGTGCGTGTGTGTCTGTGTGTGTGTGTGTGTGTGTGTGTGTGTGTGTGTGTGTGTGTGTGCGCGTGCATGTGAGCGTATGTGCGTGCTTGCGTGTGTGGCTGCGTGCTTACATACGTGGCTGCATGCATGCATGCGTGAGTGTGTGGCTGCGTGTGTGTGTGTGTGTGCATGTGTGTGCGTTTGTGTGCATGTGTGTGTACGTGTGTGTACGTGTGTGTACGTGTGTGTGTGTGTGCGCATGCATGCGTGAATTATGCCTTACATACATAACTGCACACCGGTGTCACTCACCAAGAATAGCAGATCTACAAGCTCACAACGCGTCGCATTGTGAGCCTGTATAGATCAGCTATATTTGGCTCTCTATGATTTGTGTTGACCAAAATATTTGTAAAAATGGCATCCATGAATCCCCATACTAAAATCTGTCTGTGTGTGTGTGTGTGTGTGTGTGTGTGTGTGTGTGTGCGTGCGTGCGTGCGTGCGTGCGTGCGTGCGTGCGTGCGTGTAACCTGTGTGTCTGTTGGTTCCATCCAGGTTGGCAAACTCAATGCTCCCCGTTTCGGTGCTCCAGTATATGTGATCATTGATGTAGTCTAACGTCAGGCCATGGGGCTCGGTGATCCCATCCTTCACTATGATGCTCCTGTTGGTGCCGTCCATCCCTATCCTCTCTATGTGGGGGTTGCTTCTGCTCCCGTCTGTCCAGTACAAGTAGCTGTCAGAGGAGACACTAGTGGGCTGTATTTTGCGTGTCTTAAGTACCAGGTCTTATTCCCTAACTTGAGTAAACTAAAGACCTGGAGGTGTGATCAATGCTCTTTGGCCACTCAGAATAGCCAAATGGCATTGATCACGCCTCCAGGTCTTTAGTTTACTCAAGTTAGGGAATAAGACCTGGTACTTAAGACACGCAAAATACAGCCCACTGTGTCAGGTCACTATTCACAACAAATCACACACACAGTACTGTCTGTACAGCAGTGGTTCTCAAACATTTTTGTCTCAGTGCACCTCGATCGGCAAAATAACGTTTTCGTCAACCGCACCCCTGAATTGCATTGTTACTTTATAGAACCTTTATGTCATTTTACGGTACGTAAACTAGTCATTTCCATGCAAATAACTTCATACTTGACGTTTACTTTAAACACTTGAACTTCAGCATCCCTATTCTGGCTGGAACATACAGTACACCAAAAATAGCTGATCTACAAGCTCACACATGTCTCTGTGAGACGCGTTGTGTGAGCTTGTAGATCGGATATATACATACTCATACTCATGTGATACATCCTAGTCTTATACAAAAAAATAAATAATGTGATTTTTATTTAACTAGATCTGCAAGACTGTTAATTATGTTGTGTAGTAAACTAAAATAGGACTCAGATGACTGAAATAGGACTAAAACAAAATCCTGTGTTGTTCAAAAGACTAAGACTAAATCTTTAAAAATGTACATGCATTAAGAGTAAGACTAAGATTAAAATAATAAAAGACCACAACATTTTGATATTTAGTCGACTAAGACTAAACAATTTCAGAAGACTAAAATAGGACTAAAACTAAATGGTGGTATTCAAAAGACTAAGACTAAATCAGAATTTGCTTAACAGTGCTGCAAGAGGTACAACAAATAAATATGATGCAATGGCATCCGTTTAGCTTTTAGATGTAAATTCAGTCTTCTTGTATCTGTGGTGTTTCACAGGACGGTTGATAAAGTCAGTGTAAGGTCACCACACCACAGTACACTTACCCGTAGCGTACATCCACAGCTATGGAGTTTGCCCCGCCCAGGCCGGTGTTGACCAGGACTGTTCGGTACGCCCCGTTTAGTTTGGACACCCCTATATAGCAGGTGTCCTGCTCATAGTCACTCCAGTAGAGGTTTCCTCCCACCCAATCAACAGCCAGACCGTATGGTGCACTGAGTGACGTGTGGAGGACCTGTCAATGAGACACACATTCACTCTGGATATACTCCACTGCGCAAAAAGCTTGGAATACGGATGTGTATATTACAGGAAACTCCCGTTTCCAACAAACAAAACCATAAACTCCCGTATTGTACCATCACACCTGTATATTACCGTATATTACATGTATATGCCCGCTAAACTTGAGGTTTACGGGCAAAATACAGTTCCCGTAATTGCCCGTTAACTCCTCTTTTCACGCAGTGCTCACCACGTTACTATATAGATAGTTAGATACGTAGTTGAGTATACGTATAGCAAGTATACATTTCCCTATAAATGTGTCCTTGAGCTAAAGTAGTGGCGTACTTGTAGCCTATACTGTATAATGTGTACATAAATAATTTGTATCAATGCATTGCTGTATTTAGACCCCCCCCACTCCCCCATCCGGCCCAATCTGGTAGTGAAAATAGCTGATCTACAAGCATCACAACGTGTCTTGATGCGACGCGGTGTGAGCTTATAGATCGTTAATTCAGAATGTACCTTTTACCTTCCTAGAAATGTAGTGGAGTAAAAATACTTAGTTACCACCACACTGTCTAACAACAGTGATATTACAAAGCATTTTGAATACAAGTATAACCATTTTCTGACATTATTTCACTTCCCATCTGTGTTTGTCACACTGACCTGGACGTCACTGCCATTGATGTGCATACGACTGATCGTCATGGGACCGGATGGGAACCCATCTGTCCAATAGACCATCTGCTGCTCGTAGTCAAAGTCCAGAGCCCACGTTCCATTCAAGTCCTGTCACATCACATCAGTTAGTTAGTTAGTTAGCAGTTAGTCTCTGACAGGTCGAATACATTCCGACATGTCAAAAGCAGTGTGTGAATTGTATCAAATCAAATCATCCTTCATTTATAGCACATTTAACACAACCGAAATTGACCAAAGTGCTTCACAGGAAAGAAAAACATTTAGAGCAAATAACATTTAAAGCAATTTACATCAAGTAGAACCAGTTACATGGCAAATGAGGCATACATGGACAATATAGGAATATATGAGCACATTAAAATCAGATTACATTAAAATCCAGGTACGTTTTAAGTAAGGATTTAATAATCTCGATGGATTGGGCGGCTCTAATAAAGGGGGGGAGGTTGTTCCACAGCTCTGGGGCCGCCACCGCTAAAGCGCGGTCACCTCTTGTTCTGAGGGTTCAGGTGGTTGGCACGGTCAGCAGTGATTGGTCAGCAGACCTCAGAGCTCTGGGAGGGTTGTAGCGCTGTATACGTTCAGCCATATAGGGCAAGAGATTTCACCCATTTGGCATTTAGACCTTATAGACCTCTCAGTGTCTCTCAGTGGTGCTCAACCTTTTTCATGGCAAGGACCCCATCTGAAAATATGTAGTTCCAGGGTCCTCCCAGAAGCAAAGGTATGAGTTAAAAACATTCACTGTGAAGGCTGCGTCTGCAGTCCAGGACTGTTCGCCATTTTTATAGAACCCCTGGCCCAGGCAATCAGAGAAGACCCTCAAATACAAGGAATCCCTATAAATGATGATGAGCAGAAGCTGGCTTTATATGCAGATGATTTGTTAATTTATTTAAAAAATCCGGATAGATGCCTCCCCAAACTAATGAGCTCCTTGGAAATGTATGGTCGGTTCTCAGGCTATGAACTCAATGTGGATAAGACACAGATACTCTCTTATAATTACAAGCCCTCAAAGGAAACAAAAGAGCTTTACCCTTTCAATTGGAACTCAAAATCAATTAATTATCTGGGAATAAGGTTGACTAAGGACCTATCTAAACTCTATGAAGCAAATTATCATCCCATAATCACACAAATTAAAAAAGATATAAAGAGATGGTCTCTGTCACCCTTGAACTTAAGTTCTAGAATAGAAGCAGTCAAGATGAATGTTTTACCTAGGATATTGTATTTCTTACAGTCTCTACCAGTGGATGTGCCTGCCAAACAGTTTTGTGAATGGGACAAAATGATTATCTAGATTTATCTGGAACGGAAAAAAAAAACGAGAATCAGATTCCAAACTTTACAACTCCCTAAAGAAAGAGGGGGACTATCCCTTCCAAATTTGAGGGATTACTATTATGCGTCACAATTAAGACCTTTAATATGTTGGTGTGATGATAAATGCGAGGCTAAATGGAAAGCTTTGGAAATTAAATCAATCAACATCCCTATTCAGTCTTTAATTGGGAACAAAGACCAGGCTAAGTCATACTATGACATTTTAGACCCATTCACAATATTTACTCTAAATACTTGGTTCAAAGTCGTGAAACAGTTCAGGAGTCCAAAAGAGTAGTGTCCAGTATATATAATGCCCTGGTTTCAGCTAGGTCTAACTCCACAGAGTACATTAAAACTAATTGGGAAAAAGAGTTGGAGATTACCATCACATCAGAAGAATGGGTAAACATGTGCAATACACAAATTACATCCACCAACTCAAGAATGAGGAGAGAATTCTGTTGGAAGAACTTAATGAGATTTTTTATTACTCCCAAAATTAAATCAAGACAACTGAAAACAGAACAGCCTTGCTGGAGACAATGTGGCCACAAGGAAGCGGGCCACGCTCATATTTTCTGGTCTTGTCCTAAAATTCAGAAATACTGGCAGGATATTCACTCCACTTTGGAGACCATTTTGTGTTTTGAGATACCTCTGTCTGTTTATTTTCTACTGTTGGGAAATATCCCTGAAGATTTTCTAACACATGATAAATATTTAATCATCCTCTTAGCATCAAGTAAAAAAGCAATCACACGACGCTGGTACCAACAGGACCCACCAACAAAAGATCAATGGATGGACATTATTGAGGAACTGTATTCTATGGAAAAACTAACATTCATACTTAGACTACAAGAGGATAAATTCTATAAAAAATGGGAAAAGTGGAATCTCTTCTCTCAGCCTAGCGATATTGCAATATAATTTCACTGAATGTTTATTGTAATATGAAAAATGCAGCCTTTTTTCTTTTTACTTTTTGTCTTTTTCTTTCCCGTATTGTCTTGTTAGTTGAGTTTTTGTCTGTCTGTTCTTCCTTCAATAAAAATTAAGTTAAAAAAAAAAAAAACATTCACTGTGAAAGAATATATTGTAGGATGTCACATGACAGCGGGCCGTCAGAGCGCCACCCCAACGAGAGTCAGTGGAGCGTCAGAGGCGGAGCCCAGCTCAGAAGACAGCGACCCGCCCTGGGTCACGTGATTGACCACACGTATCTACCCGTCTTCCTACTCAATCAGAGCAATTATGTAACAGCCGCGCTGCGCGCGTAATGTTTGAAAGGTAGGAAACAGATGAACGCTCCGCCTCATTCTCCACTGACTCACGGAGGGAGCACTGACGTGGCAATCTGGCGGTAGGTCTCCACAAACACACATCCCCTCACTGTTGCCACTTGTTCAGACTCTGTGCTAATAGTGTTTCTCATTACACAGGCAACACCAGGATGGAGGAATCCTGAAGAGGATTAACCCAGATGGAAATAACACTCCTGAAGGAATAGGAGTGAGAGGAATTATAGACCGTTTTGCCCTGGAAATAGGAAGAACCTAAGTTAACCAAGTGTGTGTGCTGGATCTGATTTGAACTTTAACATAATCCTCTCAATAAATGCCCGAGTAGGCAAACCTTGCTGTGTCACCTGCCTATCGTTGTTCAGTGGCGCCCACAATATATTCAAGATTTGTGCCACATTTTCTCAATAAATAAAAAATAGCAGATCTACAAGCTCATAGCGCGGCACCGAGTGCCGCACTATGAGCTTGTAGATCTGCTATTCAATAGCTAAAGTATAACATAATCCTTAGAAACACCAAAAGGGGTTCCTGTCCTGAATGGGTTAAAAGTAAAAAAGTAGGATCTTAAAATCAATTATTTGTTTTATCGGGAGCGTATCAGGACTGGTGTGATGTGGTCAAACTTTTTAGGTCTGGTGAGAAGGCGGACAGCAGCATTTTGGACTAATTGGAGTCTTCGGAGTGAGGATTGGTTGATGCCATAGTATTAGTACAATAGTCCAGCCTTGAGGAGATGAAGGAGTGAATGACCATTTCAAATTGTTTGAGGGGGAGGCAGGGTTTAACCTTGGTGAGGAGGCGTAGGTGATAAAAGCTTGTTTTGACAACAGAGCTTATCTGCTTGTCAAATTAAAAAATATTATCGAAAATAACAGCAAGATTCTTTTGTGCCTGTGTTGATATTGGAAGTGAGGGGGCCGAGGTTGTTGACAGGAGGGGTGGAGCCACTGGAGCGTTGTCCAAAGATGATGATTTCCGTTTTATTGTCATTGAGATATAAGAGGTTTTCATCCATCCAGGTTTTAATATCGTCTATGCAGTTCATTAGGGGCTCAAATGTGTTATTGTTGGTGGATGTAAGCGTGTATAGGATGTGTTGTTACAGTATGTTCAATGGTTTTCACCTGTTTGAGCACAGTGTGGTTGGAGCCGTTCAAGTTCATCTTATTCAGTTCGTTGTTGGTGGTGAAGATGAGGAAGGGCTCCACATCTAGAGAAAATTTGACATCACATTTATTCAGCGTAAAATGCAATGCTGAATTTGTTTGTTTGGGAGAGACAGAACATATTCATGAACACAGAATCATATATAAAACTACATACAGTAGAGATGAGAAAGCAATGTAAATATTAGAGTTACCAAGAATGATAATTTACAACCGTAGATTGTATTAGACCAATAACACACAATATTAGTACAGAAATAAACAGATACCTGTTCCTGCCATGTGACATCAGACAAACAAACAATAGGCCAATACAACAATAGAAAATGCAAATAAAACCAAACTCTGTATCTATGTATGTTAACCCATTTAGGACTGAGACCAGATTATTTGAAATCATGACAGTTTTCTGGAAAAAAAGGTTTCTATGTCAGTGGTTTTCAAATTACTTCATGTCAAGGACCCCAACAATTATATGTTATTGGCCGCCGAACCACATCTGAAAATATGTTGTTCCAGGGATCCCCCCCCCACCCCCCAGAAGCAAAGATATGACTTCAAAATGTTCGCTCTCAAATAATATATATTCAAAGATGTGCGCCAGATTTTCATGATTTTTCAAAAATAGCAGATCTACAATGTCTAGCTTATAGATCTGCTATTTTTCAATAGAAGTTCAAAATTATGCTTAAAACACCAAAAGGGGTTCTCGTTAAAATAGATAAAAATAACAGTTTTCAAGAGATTGACAAAAAGAGACAACAAAAAGATTCATAAATGAATTAAAATAACCAACTCAGAGAGACGTCAGACTCAGGCCTCCTAAGGTACTACGTATAGCAGCAAACCCGTTTCCCCAAAAGGTTTTGAGTTTATGCAGTATCTTCAGTAGTATAGCAGCTGGTTCTCAAGTGCACAGCATTACGTGCTACCTAACTGCTTTCAGGAAGCACTACTTAAGTTGGTTCTCAAGAGCACAGCATTACGAGTCTTCTTATCTGGCTTCGGGAAAACACCTCCTGGATGAATGAACTTAGAAGCAAAACAATTTCCTGAAAGCCTTCTTAGCTTCAGTCTACTGTCGTACGCAGCAGTTTGTAAGAGGGATCTGGGACGATCTGGGACGCTACCCTTCGTAGCGAAGGGTGTTACCCACTGATACTGATGTCGACAGGTTATTGATCTGACAGAGACAGCAGCGCAACATGAAACCAATGCTTATAAAAAGTACTATCACGGATGATCCAATCATCTTATAAAAATGTTAATCACATGCCAAGTTAATTCAAGTTAGATGATGCTGAGCTAAACATGTTTGTTTCATTTAAAAGTTTCATCAGTATTTATATTTAAACAAGATGAAGAAAGTCCTCACTCCCCACACAGTGACAGCAGCTGTTGTGCTCGACAGACAGACAGACAGACAGTAAACTATTTCACAGTGTTGGCCGCTCGGCGTGGTGCTATTTTGTTTTCATTTTGGGATACCCAGGCCCCTAAAAAGAGAGGCAGGCAC
This sequence comes from Protomyctophum bolini, assembly GCF_963924005.1. Taxonomy (NCBI): domain Eukaryota; kingdom Metazoa; phylum Chordata; class Actinopteri; order Myctophiformes; family Myctophidae; genus Protomyctophum; species Protomyctophum bolini. Next base: position 2,852,612 of record NC_137880.1, on the reverse strand, counting down.
ACATTTCACTTGAATTGGATTTCAATACTTTACAATTTTATAATAAAAACAAAATAATAATAATATATATATATATATATATATATATTCTTTTTAATATTTTTCAGGGGCCACCCTAGTCGGGGGCCCCGGGCTGCAACCCACCCTAGACCATGGGTAAGTCCACCTCTGGCTATACGATCTCATATAGCACTATGTGCCGAGCTATGAGCTTGTATAATGTACGTATATCTGCTATTCTTGGAATAGACAACCAATGTGCTTTCAGTGCTTTGAGCTCCACTGTTTCCTACCAGATGTGGACCTGCAGATGGTGGGGTCTTCAGGGCTGAGCTGGTAACCATCCACACAGAGACAGTAGAAGCTGCCCTGTGTGTTGTTGCAGTGCTGGGTGCAGGAATAGCTGCTACACTCATCTACGTCCACACACGTCTTCCCATCGTCCTTCAGATGGAAGCCGCTGGGACATGTGCACTGTAAGGAGACAGGAAAAGAGCGTGATGCTGACCAGGTGTTTCATCAGTGTCTTGGTGGAATCTGTGTCAAATGGCACTGTTGATTCCATACCTTGAAGCCTATCTTGAGGTCTTTACAGCTGAGCTGGGAGGAGCAGCCACTCAGCTCGCTGTTCAGACACTCGTTAACAGAGCAGCTGCTGAGCTCATCAGAGCCGTCGCCACAGTCGTCCTTGCCGTCACACAGCAATGTCTCCTGGACACAGTTCCCGTTGTGACAGACATAGGCTGGGTGATGATCACATTTCTTCTCTGTTGGAGTGGAAACTTAGAGAAAGGAGGAGAAAGGGAAGAGCAATGGAAGCAGAGGAGGTTTAGAAACTTTAGATGAATGTGATTCTGATCGTGTAAAAGTTTACGACACAAAGCTATGTGTGTGTGTGTGTGTGTGTGTGTGTGTGTGTGTGTGTGTGTGTGTGCGTGCGTGCGTGCGTTCGTGCGTGCGTTCGTGCGTGCGTGCGTGCGTGCGTGCATGCGTCTTACCTGGGTTAGTACAGTGATTCTCATCTGAGTTGTCGCCACAGTGATTGACTCTGTCACACTCCCAACTCTTGGGGATGCATTGTTTATTTTGACACATGAACCCGTCGCTGCCACACGGGTTTGCTGAGACACAGGAAGTAGTTGTTTAGGTCAATCCATTATTATAGAATAAGAGCAAAAAGCCAGTTCTATAGTTATGTCTATGGATGATGTTTGACGTTCTCTTATTAATGTATCTGTTTATTAATTTAAATGTGTGACTGATATCTTCAATATCCTACCTTGTAATATAGAATAGTGTATTCTCTATTGTTTACATAAGACCTTGATGGAAACAATCCATCCAGTCCACTTTTTGTGTTTGACTGTACTCGTGCTGTTTGCATTTCTGTCTAATATTATAATCAATCAATCAATCAATCAATCAATCAATCAATCAATCAATCAATCAATCACTCAACCAATCAATCAATCAATCAATCAATCAATCACTCAACCAATCAATCAATATTGATATATCTCTCCACAACATATAATATGTATAGGGAATGACCCCATGCACCTCACATGAGAGTATTTCTTTAAGACACACCAGTAGTTCTGACATGCACAGGTACAGTATGTACAGTATATACTGTAAGAGACAGGAGTTTGACAGCCATCTATTCCACTACACTGAGCAGCAAAGAGAGCGTGTGTGTGTGCGTGCGTGTGCGTGTACGTGCGTGTGCGTTTCTTACTTGGGTCTTTGCAGCGAGTATTCTTGGGAGCTTCATCTGAGTGGTCGTGACAGTCGAGCTCTCCGTCACACTCCCACGCTCTCTGGATGAGACAGCGGCCGTTGGCACAGTGGAACTGGTTGGAGCCACATGGTGGATACTCTTGAACAGGAAGTATATAGAGCTTGACATTGTGAATATGTTTGAAACGTTTTAACAAGATCTCGCATTAGGCACAACATAATTTCCTATCCGTCTGAGACCAAATTAATTCATATCCATATTCATTCAGTATGAGAAGCGTCCACTCACCACACTCCTTGGGCTCATCTGAGCCGTCACCACAGTCGTCGTCATGGTCGCACACAAAGCTCTTGGGGACACATATTTTTTTTTGACACAGGAACTCTTCGCTGTCACACTTGAACACTGAGGCACAGGAAGTATAGTTGTTGGGATATCATTACACAATAAGAGGAAAAAGCAACAGTTCTATCGACAGTTATGCGTGAAGTTCATTTATGAATGTCTGTGTTTATTATTGTCAATACCACACCTGGGATATAATATCGTTAACCTCTTATTTCCATATTTCAACTTTTTTCCCTGCTTGTTCCTATATATCCGATCTACAAGCACACAACGCAATAAAGTAAGACAGTGAAAATAGCAGATCTACATGCGCACAACCTGAGCTTGTGGATCTACTATTTTCCTATCTATTAGGGCTTGTAAGTTTTGGTCTCTGTAACGCATCGCAACATCGCATCGCATGTAGATCGGCTATTTTAGCTATTTAAAAATAAATCTAAATAAACATATAAGTGAAAGTTTTATGAATACCTAACCAACCAATGCAAATGTATTAACAATATATTGTGAATGAATAATAACTACAGTGGATCCATTGGACAACAACAACAACAACAACAACAACAATAATAATAATAATGTGTTCTTTGTTTACCTGTTGTGTTGTGTGATTCAGTCTGGAGAGCTGAGGAGACAAATATCAGAATAAATGAGTTCCACTGTAACAGAGAACATGGATCGTCGCTACTAATACATTCTGCTTGGGTCTAGTTGTGGTTTATCTGTTGCACCAAATGCACTGGAGAAAAGTAGTTCATTTGGCAGCCTACTTGCCTACATTATGACCTACTTTTGAACCTATATTTCAGGTAACATTTCACTATTTGAATATTATATTAAGCATTGCAATTGATTTTTGTATACTTTATACTGTAAGGTTTGCCCTTACAGATCAAAATGTCCTCATTTAAGTCTGTTGTCTGTGTTTCCTTAAATTTTGAATTTTAGACTTGTTCTTTAGAACACTGTTTCCCAAATAGGGGGTCGGGACCCATTTGTGGGTCATGGACACATTGTTATGGGTCCCTTTATGTTTTGTTTCCTACATTTTGTTTTTAATTATTACTAGTTCAGGACATAAAAAGAAAGAAAATCCCAAAAAAGCAAAAAGTTTCATGAATTAAAAAAAAAAGGTTTGGGAAACACTGGTTTAGAAGAAAACCTCTTTATTGCATACGGACGGTAACTATTAATTCATTTCAGTAAGTGGACCCTGGCCATTTTAACCCATTTAGACCTGAGCTCAATTCTACAAAATATATCTTCTAAATCATGACAGTTTTCTGAAAATCTATGTTTCTATGTCAGTGGTGCAACCTTTTTCATGTCAAGGACCCCCAGAATTATCTGTATTTGGCTGTGGAGTGGACACCCATCTGAAAATATGTTGTTCCAGCGAAAGCAAAGATTTGAGTTAAAGAACATTGGCTCTGAAAGAATATATTCAGCAAGCTTGTAGATCTGCTATTTTTCAACAGTTAAATAATAACATAATGCTTAACGCATTTAGACCTGAGGACGATTCTACAAATGCCTTCTAAATCCTGAAATTTTTCTGTCAGTCGTTCTCAAACATTTTCATGTCAAGGACCCCCAAAAATATATGTAACTGGCCGCTGACCCCCATCTGAAAATATGTTGTTCCAGGGACCCCCCCCCCCCCCCCCCAGTAGCAAAGATTTGAGTTAAAAAAAAGTTCGTTCTGAAAGAATATATATATTTAAAGATTTGCGCCACATTTTCACTATTAAAAGAAAATAGCAGATCTACAAGCTCGTAGCGCGGCACTCGGTGCTGTGCTATGAGCTTGTAGATCTGCTATTTACAAGCTCACAAGCTATCTACAAGCTCACAACGCGTCGCACCGCGACACGTTGAGAGCTTGTAGATCAGCTTTTTTTGGGGCGCAACCCAGCACTCTTTAGCTAGTGGATTTCAAAACAAATATGTTCAAGTTCAGGAGACTTCGTAAAAGAAAAGCAATTATCCTGAATGCGCTGCCTTCCAGCATGTTGGAAAGGAAAGGAGTTGCATTTGCATTTCCTTCACCACAGAAAGGGAAGTTATTTTACAGACGGGCAAAAGGGCAGGGGCTGAAGCCCCCTTTGATGTCTATGTGTGCACGTTCCATGCCAGACCCACCTGTGGTGTCCACCTGGCTGCTGAGTCCTGCCTCTTCAGTGGCTAAGGCTGGGTTAGTGGTCACAGCATCCTCCATGGCATCCTTGGCCCTTCCACCTTAGGATATTGTCATTAGTATTGTCACTTTTCACACATCTACGTAACATGATCTCGCACCGGCATTTTTCTCTTATCTTTTCTGATGTGTTTCTCACATGTGTTCTTTGTTTCCCTCAAATGATTAAAAGTAGAGGTCAGTCTGACAGGCAGGAAAACTTGACAGAAAAAGACTACCGGTATATATAGCACTGAGGAAGGTCTTAGGACCGAAATGTTTGCTATACTTTTAATGTACTTTTATGTTAAAATAAAATAAAAATATGTTTTCTTAAGTCTCGGTCTGTTCAAGTTTTCCTTTATTTTTTATATAGTGAGCGAGTCTTTTTCTGTCAAGTTTTCCTCTATGTTTTTGAGACCACTGCTCCTGTAGTCAAGTTGGGAAAAAAAGGACGAAGACAAAAGGCGTAACAGCTTTCTCAGTGCTTCAGCATTCTGACAGACAGACAGGCAGCAGTTTATGCTTTGTCGTACAACGGTCAACGGCGTGACGCGGCGGACATGGCAGATGTCAGCTATGTTTGCTATATTTTAATTGAAATCCTGATTTATTCATTTATTTTTGCTATTTCTGAATTGGAATCCTGAAAAGTAACCTTTTAATAAAAAAAAGACAATAGCATTTGAATTGTAGTAATTAGCTGAAATCAATAATATAGGAGTATTCTGCTATTAACCTGCGGGCCGCATTAAGTGAAGGTGGGGGTCGCATGTGGCCCCCGGGCCGCCATTTACCATGTATGGTGTCACGGGGCAACCCGTGCCCTATAGACACTAGAAGACTCCACAATGTGAAACTGAACATTACAAACACACACTGCACAGCTGCTTCCATTAATTGACTGTATTCAAGCTCCTTGGAGGTGTGGCTGTGTGTAGCATCATATACTACTTATCTGTGTTGCCTAATGCTATCATAATTGTTTTGTGTTTGATGTGATGCCTTGGAAAACATTCAGACTCAATGAAGGAAATGTGTAATTGTATAGTGGGTCTAACTCATGGGTCATGGTTTACCTTGTTTGAGTAGATTGGTCCAATTACTAATCATTGTGGGTGGGGTCTCACCTGGTATATAAGGGAGGCTTGTGGAAGTGTTTGGGAGGGAATCCTGAGTTTTGTTTGAGACTAACAAAGGAGACAACTCCAGGGGAGAGCTGTCAGTCGTTCTCAAACATTTTCATGTCAAGGACCCCCAAAAATATATGTAACTGGCCGCTGACCCCCATCTGAAAATATGTTGTTACAGGGACCCCCCCCCCCCCAGTAGCAAAGATTTGAGTTAAAAAAATGTTCGTTCTGAATGAATATATATATATTCAAAGATTTGCGCCACATTTTCACTATTAAAAGAAAATAGCAGATCTACAAGCTCGTAGCGCGGCACTCTGTGCTGTGCTATATGAGCTTGTAGATCTGCTATTTGTCAACAGCTAAAGAATAACATAATGCTTAATTCACCAAAAGGGGTTCCCGTCCAGAATGGGTTGCATGACACACACAGTATATGTACCCAGGCAGCGCGGCGCAGCGCAGCCGAGAACACAATACAAAATATAACATTAACACTAGTGGCAGTACAGCAGCCTGACCTTCAGAACACAATAGAAGACATAGGTCTATATTAACATTTATAGCAGCCAGCAGCACAACACCAGAATACAATCTGCTGACCTTCCACTTCCAATTCAATTCAATTGGCTTCATTGGCATGAGAGAAAAGTGAACACTGCAGGATTTCACTTTCAAACAGGTACCAAATAATGTATCTATCGTCACTGTCGGGAATACAATATATAAAGTCACAATATCAATTTTGATGAGGCAGTGTGCATTATTTAAAATAGTTTTTTTAATGAACATTGTGGAGTTGGTTTCTCCCCGACAGCAGAGTTATCATAATAAATGTCCTATAGATCTAATATCTAGACGTCATGAACATGCGTCCTGCATACCCCAGGGACATGCAGAGAGTGTTAGAGGGGCAGGGGCTGCAATCCCGTAAGAGGGCACTTTTGGACAAAAATAGCGAAAAAAGCAGATCTACAAGCTCACAACGCGTGGCACCGCGACACGTTGAGAGCTTGTAGATCAGCTTTTTTGGGGGCGCAACCCAGCACTCTTTAGCTAGTGGATTTCAAAACAAATATGTTCAAGTTCAGGAGACTTCGTAAAAGAAAAGCAATTCTTCTGAATGCTCTGCCTTCCAGCATGTTGGAAAGGAAAAGAGTTGCACTTCTTTCACCACAGAAAGGGCAGTTTTTTTACAGATGCACTGTTTCACACACTTTTCACACATATTTTTCACACATCTAACATGATCTCGCACCGGCATTTTTCTCTTCTTGACTTATCTTTTCTGATGTCTTTCTCACATGTGTTCTTTGTTTCCCTCAAATGATTAAAAGTAGAGGTCATTCTGACAGGCAGGAAAACTTGACAGAAAAAGACTACCGGTATTAGTATATATAGCACTGATGAAGGTCTTAGGACCGAAATATTTGCTACTTTTAATGTACTTTTATGTTATAATAAAATAAAATAAATGTTTTCTTAAGTCTCTGTCTGTTAGAGTTTTCTTTCATTTTTTATATATTAGTGAGTGAGTCTTTTTCTGTCAAGTTTTCCTCTATGTTTTTGAGACCACTGCTCCTGTAGTCAAGTTGGGAAAAAAAGGACGAAGACAAAAGGCGTAACAGTGCTTTCTCAGTGCTTCAGCATTCTGACAGACAGACAGGCAGCAGTTTATGCTTTGTCGTACAACGGTCAACGGCGTGACGCGGCGGACATGGCAGATCTGGAGGAACTGATAATGCATTTTGAGCTTGTAGATCAGTTTGCTATATTTTAATTTAAATCCTGATTTATTCATTTATTTTTGCTATTTCTGAATTGGAATCCTGAAAAGTAACCTTTTAATTTAAAAAAGACAATAGCATTTGAATTGTAGTAATTAGCTGAAATCAATAATATATGAGTATTCTGCTATTAACCTGCGGGCCACATTAAGTGAAGGTGGGGGCCGCATGTGGCCCCCGGGCCGCCATTTACCATGTATGGTTTAGTTAGTAGGACTCCTAATATGACATGTTGTCGACTACAACCTATCTCAAACCCTCACCCTAACCCTAACCTCCCACAGGGCAGCACACCTAAACCTAACCTTAACCCATGTCTAACCAATAACTAGTCTAAACTAAGTATGCACCCCGACTGACTTTCAGTAATTGGGATCAAAATAAGAACATTATGTGTGTAAAAAGAGAAAAAAACTTTTGCCACTTCTGCTTTAATATAATATTGTAGCACAATTTGCGGAACAAAAGCATTCCACTGCTCCTACAAGTACAAGTTACTGGCAAATAAAAACTTGATTATTGATTCACAACAAATTCACAACAAAATTCAAACTAATTCACAACAAAACACAACAAATCCATGACATGTGGGGCTTGTAGATCTGCTACGTCGTCGCGTGACACTGTTTTACGACTAAGTATAAACATGACTTGTGCTGCTGCCTGCAGGCCGCGTAGACTGGCCGCTCTGCTTGTTACATCACAAATCCCTAAGAATATGAACTTTATGTTGAAAAAGGATTGTGTCATTTGGAATTTATAAATGAGAAAAAGGTCAAGGCTAACGATCTGGTTCGTCTGTAGTATATAATAATTTATTGCGTGAGACAATTTTATACTGTACTTTATGTCAAAACATGGGACTCACCAAACCTGGTGAGATTTTTTAACATGAACGCATCTAGACTACGACCCTGACAGGAATAAACCTATATATTTCCCAGTACATATACAGGAATGTGTTCAAACTAGTCCTTGATGACAGGACACTTAAGGATTCACAATGTAAAAGCAAGTCAGCGGTATGCATTTTAGCCAAAAACCATTGAGTGAGTTTAGTAATCAATCAACGCATTAAAACAATCAACAAGTTAAAACAGAGTCCTACCTGAGGTCCAGAAAAAGGTGAACAGCACCAACATTTGGTAAAAATTCATATCTGTTTCTAGCTGTCAAAACAGATACATGGACGTTCAATCAGACTTTAGTCTTTAAACGGGCATTCAGTCAACAAGAAGCAGTGTGGTCTGGTCTCTTTGGGGTCGGCACTTCGTGTTTTATCATGTTTTCTTCATCAGTCATGTGGTTTCTCTATGACGTCACCCTGCTCTTACTGACACTCTGACAGGAAATGCTTATCAACGCGGCAGTTGGAAAACTGCATGCATGTCATTTATTATATTATTGTCAAAAATAGCTCATGTTACAATGTGATCCATCAGCAATTTTCACTTTATTCAGCAATGCATTGATATAGAAAAAAAAGTTATACCAATTATTAATTATTTGGTGCTGACTGGGCCTCACACTGCTGCAGCTGGAACAGAGCTCACTTATTAATTGAGATATATTAATGAATGCCTTTAAGACAACTGGATGGTGAATATTAGGTCATTCAGGTTGAAGGCTGGCCTTGTGGTGGTAGTGTGCTTCTGTGACGGAGGCTCACAGCGCGCCACAGAGAGACACTAAATCCTGATTGGACAGATCACATTTCTGAAAAAGGTTAAACTATTCTCCATTTTTAAAAGAACTCTGCTCAGCCTGCAGGAAAAGTTCTCTGAGCAGTGTCTATAACTGGTCAACAAAAGTTGACCAGTTAGACACTGGTCATCCTTTCTCAAAGGATTTAATGTTTAAATGACCATAATGTGGATGCTAAGTTTCACCAATTGGCCTTTATCTATAGGATCTTAATTTTATGTTTAAGCCAATACACTCATTCTAGATCAGAAGATAACATCTTCACTTTCAGGAAAACCCAAATGCTACACAGCAGATCTATGAGAAATGACGTCTCTAACCACATCCTGCGGTTGACAAGTTTCCATTTAATGCTTTTCTCAAAAACTACTTTTTTGTTATTTACTAATACTAACATTACTGTCAATCTCCAATGAATATAGCCTCGGGTTTGTCAAGACATTTGTTATTCAATCTTTATTTCAGACTCTGGGTCCATATATCACAAACACAATGGCAATGATACAGTCCAGTCTACCCTCTCTCTTCAAACACCTCTATCAGTGTCTATCCCTCTGTCCTCTTCGTCAGACAGCCTGGCTGGCGTGCGTGCGTGCGGGTGTGTGTGTGTGTGCTGCGTGCCTGCGCGTGAATATGTGTGAATGTGACAAATTGTCACGGTAGCAGAATGTCTGAACCCAGAATGCAGAGCCACAAGCAAAGTATAGTTTCAAGAACTGTTTTATTAAGGCCGAAAAGGCAGATTAGTTTACAATCAAAAAAATAGGACAGCAATAATCTACTCAGGAAAGCCCAAAGTCCAAACATTTCCAATGTACAAACAAAAATCCAAAAAGGCAAAACTAAACAAGGCACAAGGCAAAAAACATAGGAAGTCCAGAAATGCAAAAACCTTACTGAAGGAGAACAAGGAATTCCAGGGACCGAGGAACACCAAGAGGAGCACAGGACAATGGTTTTATGTACTGACAGTTCGTGTGTGCAAAGAGTCCAGTATTTATAGGCAGCAGGATAATGGCAAAGGGTTCACAGGTGTGTAATGGGAAGCACTGCAGGGCTGATGAGAGTTGGGGACAGGTGTGCAGTGTGAGGGAATGGAATGAGGGAGTGGCCAGGGAGGAGACATGGTCTGTGGAGTGACAGACCATGACAGTACCTCCCCCTTAAGGGACGGCTTCCAGACGTCCCACCATGCTGGCCCGGAACACAGAGCAGGGTGGGTGGAGGGGGTCTGGGGGAAGGGAACTGATGCTGAGCAGATGATGTCACGTGGGCGGCCAGGATGCTGGGACGAGGGGTCAGGCGGGCGGCCTGGGGGCTGGGATGAGACGGTCAAGTTGTCGTCGGGCGGACGGCCAGGAGACGAAGGATGGATCTGGAGGTCGGCCGGGAGGCTGAGAGGAGACGAAGGATGGATCTGGAGGTCGGCCGGGAGGCTGAGAGGAGACGAAGGATGGATCTGGAGGTCGGCCGGGAGGCTGAGAGGAGACGAAGGATGGATCTGGGGGTCGGCCAGGAGGCCGAGAGGAGACGAAGGACGCGTCGTCTGGAGGTCGGCCAGGAGGCGGAGCCGAGATGTAGAACTTGGGAGGAGCCACCAGGGCTGCCGCAGAGGCTGGAGGCGACGCCAGGGATGTCGCAGGCAGAGGCGACGCCACCGGAGAGGCTGCAGGCAGAGGCGACACCACAGGGGAGGCTGCAGGCAGAGGTGACACCCCAGGAGGAGCTGCAGGCTCTGGAGCCAGAGCTGCAGGTGTCAGGGCTGCAGGAGCCATTGCTGCAGACTCAGGAGGGAGGGCTGCAGGCGGAGCTGCAGGCTCAGGAGGTGGGGCCGGTGGTGCTACAGGCAGAGCTGCACACAGAGGAGACATGGAGGATGGTGCACACCCAGGAGAGGAGGATGCTGCACACCCAGGAGAGGAGGATGCTGCACACCCAGGAGAGGAGGATGCTGCACACCCAGGAGAGGAGGATTCTGCACACCCAGGAGAGGAGGATGCTGCACACCCAGGAGAGGAGGATGCTGCACACCCAGGCGAGGAGGGTGCTGCAGACGGGACCCCAGAGGACACTGCACACCCAGGAGAGGAGGATGCTGCAGATTCTGGAGCCTGGACTGCAGGTACAGGAGGTGGTGGTGCAGGCTGGGCAGCGGAGAACCGGGCAGCGAAGAGCCAGGCAGGCTGGGCGGCGGAGCGCCGGGCAGCGGAGAGCCAGGCAGGCTGGGCGGCGGAGAGCCGGGCAGCGGAGAGCCGGGCAGCGGAGCGCCAGGCAGGCTGGGCAGCGGAGAGCCAGGCAGGCTGGGCGGCGGAGAGCCGGGCAGCGAAGTGCAGGGCAGTGACGACCGCTGGGGATGTAGAGGGCCATGGTGACCACGCCTTCCCCTAGCAGGCCCACGGTTCCCCACACAAAAGGCTAGGCGCGACCCCTCATATGGGTCCTGGACTTGAACCGGCTCAGAGTACACCGGTATTTTCACAGGTTTACAAAAATATGAAAATAAGTCCAAGGGTTGGTTCCTTTGTTGGTCTGGAACAGGGCAGGCTGATTGCAGACTCACTACTCCAAGCCTAATGGAGTTGGGAGCTGGCTGAGAAACATGTGGTATTGAGGCGTCTTCAAAGTCCTTAAGCCTCCCCCGCACCACATCCAGGTGGGGGACAAAATGGCTTACCCATGGTCTCTCCTTGAACCAATGCTGCTGTATTGATATCTCCAGTTCAGTACGCAGTTTAGGTGGAGAGGCCAAGAGACGAGAAACCACATTTTCTAATTCTGCCACCTTTCTATGAAAAAGCTTTAGCTCTGCTGGGTTCATTATGGTCAGTACATACTGTCACGGTAGCAGAATGTCTGAACCCAGAATGCAGAGCCACAAGCAAAGTATAGTTTCAAGAACTGTTTTATTAAGGCCGAAAAGGCAGATTAGTTTACAATCAAAAAATAGGACAGCAATAATCTACTCAGGAAAGCCCAAAGTCCAAACATTTCCAATGTACAAACAAAAATCCAAAAAGGCAAAACTAAACAAGGCACAAGGCAAAAAACATAGGAAGTCCAGAAATGCAAAAACCTTACTGAAGGAGAACAAGGAATTCCAGGGACCGAGGAACACCAAGAGGAGCACCGGACAATGGTTTTATGTACTGACAGTTCGTGTGTGCAAAGAGTCCAGTATTTATAGGCAGCAGGATAATGGCAAAGGGTTCACAGGTGTGTAATGGGAAGCACTGATGAGAGTTGGGGACAGGTGTGCAGTGTGAGGGAATGGAATGAGGGAGTGGCCAGGGAGGAGACATGGTCTGTGGAGTGACAGACCATGACACAAATAAAATATGTCAATCCATACCCATCATCTAGCGGCGGGGGATTTCAATCAAGCTGACTTAAAGACACTCTTTCCATCGTAATGTGAAATGTGCTACCAGAGGGCAGGCAGGCAGGCACACGCACACACACACTTACTTGCTTATGGTTGTCCATCGAATCCGATGATGACGTCCACTTATGTCCTTAACGGTGAGTTCTTTGATGGCTAAAGAGTCCAATCCTGGAATTACATGTTTTATTGCAGGTGGGGCATGGGTAGGTTGTAGTGGTGGTATAGTGGTAATGGCAGTCATGGGTGTGTTCCTCCTGTGTCTCTGTTGTCTCTGTTGCTGTCTTCTGACAGTCCTGTCCTCCTCCAGCCTCTGGGTTCCGTGGTGACAGCGCTGCCGCCATGAGTCACGGTCAGCAGCAGCAGCCTCCAGGTCCTCAGGCCTGATCTTACATTTCCTCAGTGAGGTCTTCAGCTGGTCTTTGTAGCGCTTCTTTGGCCCTCCTGCCAGGCGCTGGCCATGGTGGAGCTGGCCATACAGCACTCTACGGGGCAGCCGATCTTGGGGCATCCGTATGAAGTGTCCGAGCCAGCGCAGTTGGTGCTGGGTGATCATGGCCTCAATACTCCTGCAGTTGGTCTTGGCAAGTATTTCAGTCTGAGGTACATGATCACGCCAGGTGAGGCCAAGGATGCGCTGCAGGCATCCAACATGGAAGCGCTCCAGGGCCTTGATGTGACGGCTATATGGGGTCCATGCTTCACAGCTGTAGAGGAGGGTGGTGATACAGACAGCCTGGTAAACAGATACTTTGGTGTGCAGATGAAGGTTGTTGTTTTGGAAGACCCGACGCCGTAGTCTCCCAAAGGCAGCTGATGCCTGCTTGATCCGGTTTTGGATTTCACTGTCGATGCTGCAGTCTTCAGAGAGGATACTGCCCAGGTATTTAAATGATGGAGTTATTGTCAGTGGCTTGTGGTCAATGGTGAAGGCAGGCAGTGTGTGTGGGGTACTGGAGCTCCACACACACACACACACACACACACACACACACACACACACACACACACACACACACACACACCACTAACATGCACTATTGCTCATGTCTCATCAAAAACTTGTTTTCAAAAAGTGTTTACCTGAAAGGTTTAAACCACAGGATGTGCTTACAGTCTTTAAAAAAAGATCCCATGCAGTCAAACCTTGAAGGGGCTTCCAGGGGGTCCACACATTTATTAACATGGCATCACAACCAGTATAACCACTTTGACCTCATGTTTTACTTGTTGTACGTTTATACTTTTGTACAGCCATTTAAAAATAAGCAATCATCAATACAAGCACAAGCTGTGAAATTAGAACAAAACTAATCTCAATTTCAATACAGCAATACATTGATATATAAGAAAAAGGTAGGCTATACCATTTTACTTTTCACCTGACTGGATTGTGAATTTGAGGTAATTCAGGTTGATAGTGTTTATGTGAGCCCAGTGGAGGTGGAGGGAGGCTGGCCTGGTGGTAGTACAGTGTGAGTGTGGCTGCTTCCGCTGACAGCACGGCACAGAGAGACACACCTGATTGGACAGATGATAAAAAAGCATATACACGCATAGGCGGCGGCCCTGTCCAGAGCCTGGGCAGAGCTAGCCTTTAGTGGCTGTTCTGGAAAACTGTGGGTCAGACCGACTCAAGGCCGGGCACTGCACTCCCCGTGGTGGAGTGGAGGAACGCGTGTGTCTAATTTGAAGCATTTATGGACAGATGGTCGACTTTTGACACATTGTTTGTTGCTCCTTATTAAACGACGTTTCGGTGGTCAGACCTTCATCAGGACGGAGTAAAGAGCAACATTTTTGCCAAGTTTCCGACAGTGTGCTTTTCTGCTTTTCAAAGATTCCCTAAATGCACTTTTGTCCTACGCAGTACACACCTGCAGTCAAGCCAGTCAACAACCTTATGAGGTGTGCATTGGCCTTTATCTGTAGGATCTTATTTTTTATTTTTAGGCCAACACAGAAGATAACATCTTCACTTACAGGAAAACACAGCAGATCTATGAGAAATGACGTCTCTAACCACATCCTGCAAGTTTCCATTTTTCCAAAACTACTTTTTAGTTATTTACTAATACTAACATTACTGTCAATCTCTAATGAACATAGCCTCGGGTTTGTCATTATAGGCAAGACATTTGTTATTCTATCTTTAGTACTCAGGGTCCATATATCACAAACACAATGGCGATACAGTCTAGTAGTCTACCCTCTCTCTTCTGTATAAGCCCTCTACTCAGTGACTATCCCCCTCTCCTCTTCCCTCAGTGTCAGACAGACAGCCTGGCCCCTCCCACTAATTTTACGAGTCAATTAAATGGTCACATCACCCCTGAGATCAAGTATTTTGGTGGGGATTGAGCCCCCCAACATATTGTTTTTTCAACAAACGGTGAGATTTTTGGCATTTGTGGCGACCCCATGGGTGAAAATGGAATTGCTTTTGGCGCTACATTGATTGAACCACTCTCGATATGTGATTGAAATTTTGTGTCTCAATGGTTTTTGTTTGATGTTGTGTACCAATTTGTGTGAGATTTGGACAAAATCTGTTGGAGGTGGAGCAAAAAGTGTGTTTTGAAGAAAATGCTAATTTGGTGCAATTTCATTCTAGACAGAAATGGGCGTGGTCTATGTGGGGAGATCCGTCATGATCCAAGGAATCCATGGAAAAGGAAATTTAGATTTTATGACTTAAGGTTCTAGAGTTATAGGGAAAAACGTGAAGTGGGCTGTTATAGCGCCACCATGAGGCTGAGTGATGTAATTCCTTTTCAATTCATTTTCATGATTAGAAAACTGAGGTTATCACCTACAACATCCCACCGGAACATCCACCTCTCACAACAACAGGAGGCACTGTGCTGAAGGAACTCAAGGACTTCAAGTACCTGGGGTCATGGGTCAACTCAACCGAGCAAGATCGGAAAGTGAGGAAGGCACTTGCATGGAGGGCCCTGAATGGCATGACCAGTGTATGGAACTCCAAACTCCCCCGACAAATCAAACTCAGCTTGTGGACTCAGTGGAGTCTGTTCTCCTATACGGAAGTGAATGCTGGACCCTGAAGCCAACGCTGCAGAAGTCCCTTGACGGCTGCTACACCAGAATGCTGCGTTCAGTACTTAACATCAGCAAGACTGTACATGTCACTAACAAGACTCTGTATGAGGGATTACCAAGGGTGAGCCAGAAAATAGCAGCCAGGAGAATGAGACTAGCAGGACACTGCCAAAGGCATCAAGAACTGCCAGCCAGCAAACTGGTGCTCTGGGAACCAACACACGGGCATCGATCACGAGGACGCCCCACGCTATTATACAGTACGTGGATGTACTCAAGAACGATGCAGGAGTGCAAAGTACCAACGAACTGGCCAGATGTATGGAGAATCGGGATGACTGGAAACGACGATGGAGGGCTCGTCTGAGGACGACCTAGAGAGAGATTAATATGAACCTCCCTCCTAAGTCTTTTAAATATGGCGCTTACCGTCTCCAAGGGAAAAAATACTTAAATTGGAGCCTTAATTACTCTTCGATCTTCCCATTATACGTCTATGGAGAACTAATTAATTAATATCAATTAAACTATACAACGTATCTCTTAGCAAAATGCAAGCACACCATTCCCGATGAAGCCGGTCGATTTGATATAGGGCCTATGGCTCGAGTGCGCGAGGCAAAAACTGTGGGAGGAGTAGCGAATCAAAGTATTCCAAAGTAGGGGAACAATAGTATGGTCGCCATAGGCAACCACACTAACTACAAAAAGTACCAAGCAGTGTACAGTATGTGGCATGTGTATCACACTGAGACAGCGAGAGTGAGCGTGCATGCAGTGCAGGGCTCTATACTGCTCTCTTCTCTCCGTTCTCACATGCACTCTGAAAAGTCTGACCACTGGCAAAGTTCTCGTGAACCCTGTTGGGACCTGTTGGGTAAGTAGTGTGTTATGGTGCTCAGCTGTGCCACGCATCAAATGCCAATTTGGCCTCAGCACAAACATATCATGCGCAGCAGGGCAACCACATGGTCAGCAGCGTCCCTGAATGAGTGCATTTGGACTGGGGCTTGAGGGCTTCTGACATTTTGAATGTGCCAGGGCCTTTAGTGTTGCTTTTCATGGGGATTTGTTGTATGTCTATGTGCAACATTGTGGTTGTGTAGCATATCTCTGCTCCAAAATGGTCATTTTTCAGGAAATTAAGAAAACCTTATATTTTGAAAACAAAGCAATACTGCCTCATCGATGTTGGTTGTGTGGCTTTATATATTCCAAATGATGTGCATGAGAGGGGGAGAGGTGGTGGAGTTAGCTGTTTTCGCTCTTTACTGAGCCGAGACATGGAGTGAGACCAAATGAACTGTGCTGAACATACACACGCGCACGCACACACACACGCAAGCTCACTGCATGTGGAACACAACACACCACACCGATACTAATACTAAAAGTATACGGTCAGAAATGTGCTCTGTTGCTGTCTCATCACAAACCTGTTTAGAAAAAAATGTTTACTTTAAACCTGAAGAAAAAACCCCTAAAATAAACCGCACAGGGAGTGCTGATCGACGCAGTTACTGCCTCTGTGGTGTGTGTGTGCGTGTGTGTGTGTGTGTGTGTGTGTGTGTGTGTGTGTGTGTGTGTGTGTGTGTGCATACGTGTGTGTGTGTGTGCGTGCGCTTTTGCTACCTTGTGGGGATCGAACTATGACTACACACCAACGACGTGGGGACCTGCATCCTTGTGGGCACCAAAATCCTGGTCCCCAGAAGGATTATCATTTAAATTGATAGAAAAACAGTTTCTAGTATTCCTAGGGCAAATTTATTTGGTTTTAAAAAAAGTGCCCACAGAGATAGAAAATCATGAAAAGTGTGTTAAAAGTGTGTTAATATGCTCCCCCTACTGACCAAAACTATGCAACTGCAGAAGTGTGTGAATTCAGGCATTTTCACACACCTATAGCCAATAATATGCCGTGCTGCCTATCACGTGTCACTTTAGCCAATCAGCGCGAGTTTAGCAGGTTACCGTACCGGTAAAAGGTGACACCCCCCAGTCTGCCTATCACGTGTCACTTTAGCCAATCAGCGCGAGTTTAGCAGGTTACAGTACCGGTAAAAGGTGACACCCCCCAGTCACACGTCACCCCCGCCAGCCTGAAGGCTCGTACGGTGTCACCGTCAAGGAAGCAGGAAGAAGGAGGCAGGAGGCAGGAGAAGAGAGAAGGTAACTTTTCGAACTATTTTGTAATTATCATAAGAATCGGATTGTTTTTGTACAGTTCAACTAACTATTACAATGCTTTAGTCCACAACTCGCCTGTGGTAAAACAGTAGAAACAATACCAATAAAGTTCCAAATAAAATAAGTATTTTATTATATTATTAAATGTATTATATTTTATATATACAGGCATCAAGCCTAAATCACTGTGGACTGGGTTTTTTTTTTTCTTGGACTGACTGTATTTTTTTTAATTTGATGTTGTGCAGGTCTTGTACATAGTGCACTCTTGGCTTTTCTTGCCTAGTAATACTAGTGTGAGCTAGACAATTTCGCGCAGCTGTGTTGAATTGCGTCTAATGAGCACCTCGATTGGAAACCTCTCCAGCAGATAGGTGGGGGGAGGGGGTGAATTTACTGCACTTGGTTGTAAGTAGCTATACTGCCTCGCTCACCCAAATTGTGTTGCCGTCGTTTCGTTTGGAGTAAAGGACAAACTTTCATCTTTGGTGCACGAGAAGAAAATTGTTATTCCAGTGACTGACTTCCTTTATTTTTTTCATAGGCTCATTCTCCGTCATGGCCCTGGAGAATGCTGCCAGTGACAACCGCTTCCAGGTAAAAGTGATTTTTATTCAGCTTCACAATAGCTTTGAATTGTTTGTAAGATGTTGTAAAACGCATTATAGAATGTGCGGCCACCTTCTTGTTTATAATTAAAGTTGGTAGACGAATGGTATACATTTATATATGCTCCTTTTTAAAAGACAAACTAAAAAGCAACATTTAACAATATAAATAAATTGTTGTAGGCTTAATCATCAATAAACAACGCATCGCATCTGCGCGTCTACAGTACCTAGTCCAAAACATAAATAAATCCAGTCCAGATCTGAGCAAGTTATACCTATAAAGCCACTGGACGCATGGGCTAAGCCTTTTTTTATTATTAAGGAAGATCAGCATGCATGTCACCGTACGTGTTCTGTTTGTTGACATTTCGCTGACGAGAAAACCCTCAAACATCGATAGCACATGGCTAACTTGATAGCCGTAACTACCGTGCCAGTGTGGGGACTCGAGGAGACGGATAGGAGGTTGAGGAGGAAGCGACAGCGGCTGTAAACGTTCTCCATCCAGGCCAAATGGCCAATAATGGATTTAACAATGTAGGTCTCTGCATTGATACGATCGACATGTGTTAATCTCGTCTCGCTGTCAGCCTGTCACTCGCTTACATTTTGACTACTGCAACGCTACCGTTGTAGGCTTGTCGCCAACTAGCCATTGAAATACAACAGAGAACGGGGACATTGAGGGGGCAGAAAACAGAGCCAGAGCGCTGTTCATGCAGCCTGAAGTGTGACAAGCTGGGCGGCGCAAATAAGAGCAATTTTAGGCATGTGTGCAACATCCCTACAGCTAACCAGTGCTAATGGATATGAACGCCTGGGCATTGTACGGCCCGTGAAAGATTACTTGATAATCCGAAAATAAAACATACTTTCTAATTACCTTATGGGTGGACTAAAACGGCGTCGCTTTTATTTTGAAGCCCATGCATTCTCACAGTGCACACAATCTGCACGTCAACTTTTACTGTGCACGTGAATGCGCCGTGAGCTTGTGGATCGTCTGTTTTCAGCACACGAGTCGATCGACACCGTTGTACCACAAAGTAAATCTGGCAGAACGAACGTGCACACATCAACATTCAGCGCCTGTCAGGCTGCCAAGTCTCAACAATACCATGGTTGGCTTATTATTGTTTTCAGAACGTCGTTGTTCTGCAAGCCTGCAAGTTGAAAGTAAAACAAATCACACCCATGTGAAGTGAGGGGTGCTCTTATTGTACATCATCATGATGTAAAATAGTCACTCTGCCTATAATTTGGGTCAAATGTTTCACATTTAGTTTACCATTGCTTTGCAAAACAATGCCATTTACTGCTATTTATATAGAAATAAAATTGATATTATGCATAATTAAGTTTAGCCTTTTGGCCCGGCCCTCCAAAATATTTTCTGTTTCTCATTTGGCCCCTTGGGAAAAATAATTGCCCACCCCTGACGTATACCTATCTTAGCTAAATTAGCTTCCGCATGATGTCACACACAGCTCCTTGGAGTGTTTACTGCCCAACAAAATAATCCTGTTCTTATAAAGTTTATAAGAAGTGGAGAAGTCTTATAAAGTGGAGTATGTGGGGGTGACTGTGTGTGTGTTTGATTTTCAGTTTTATGTTGGAGTAGAAGTACTAGCAAGATGGACGGACTGTCGCTTCTACCCTGGCAAGATTGCATCTGTCAACGAAGAAGGTTTGAATCACTGAAACACATTTTCATCAACACAGAAACTATAGACATGTTTATTTATCTGAGCCCCTCTTCTGTGCTTTGACAGCAGGCATTTACACAGTTCGGTATGATGATGGGGTGGTCCATTCTGTGAAGAGGAACCTTCTGAGAGCTTCAGGAGATGCTAAAGGCCAGGTCAGAGTTACACCGGCACCTTCACCACTGTATAGCAACACACAGAAACCCAATGCTTTGCATTGTGATTCACGTTTTGTAAGGGATAATATCTGGCTAGGTGGTCATTTTCCGCTCGTGTCGGTGGTTAAACTCCCTGTCGGTGAATTATCTCCCGACAATGACCACCTAGGCAGACATTATCCCACTTAGGCCTGATTTACACTGGCAGCCAAATCTAGCCTGAAAGTAGCCTGAATCAGGTCTGTGTCACAAGATAGAAATCCGATTTGCTTAATCCAAAGAATATATATTCAAAGATTTGCGCCACATTTTTATTATTAAAAAAAAATAGCAGATCTACAAGCTCGTAGCGCGCCACTCTGTGTCACGCCATGAGCTTGTGGATCTGCTATTTTTCAATGGCTAAATTATAACAATGTTTAAAACACCAAAAAGGGTTCCTGCCCAAAATGGGTTTTAAATAAGTCTAAATGGAATCAGATTTTCTTTTTCCAAATGTGACTTGAGTCACATCCACAGGTGGTTTCAAATTAAGCAATATTACACGAGAGGGTGTTGTTTAACGTGATTATTGCCACGACAGTGATCCGGTCAGGAACGAGACGAAGTCGATTTCCGCAAGCATCACTGAAGTGATGCTTCGGGATTGGAATTCCGAAGGGGGGGGGCGGAGGTGGTTAAATGTAAACCGGGTAGGATGTGAAATGACAATGATGACGCTTCTGTCATTTGGGGAGGAGGGGGGATGCCTCCGTACAATCTAAACTTCTCTAAATGTACAGACACAAGGCCATTTTATGAGGATATTTCTCGCAGTTTTTTGTTGATATGCCCCTTTACTCTGGTCTCCCTCATTCCCTCCTGCAGCTTAATGCCGTTGATCAGCTGCAGCCAGCTCTCAAACAAGCCAAAACAAGAAAGATCAGGTAGGTTTGGCATTGGCCTTAATCCCAACCAGTCTTTTTGGCAGCAAAATTATATTTTAGTTTTAGTCAGTCTCTTGAATAGTTTTCAAATTAGTTTTAGTCACATTTTAGTCACCTGGAATGTTTAGTCTAATTTTAGTCAACTAAATGTCTAGTCTAATTTTAGTCAACTAAATGTCATGCGATTTCTAGTCGACTAAATCTACAGTTTATTTAGTCGACTAAAATGTTTTTTTTTTGGCATAATGACTGATTTTAAACTTGCTGAAAATTGCAGATCTACAAGCTCACGTGTCGCGCTGCGAGATTGTAGATCTGCTATTTTCAGCGTGATATTGTAGATCTTCTATTTTCAGCATGCGACCAAGTGTAAAATGACTTGTACTGGATCTCTTGTCGTCTCTTATTACTCCTTAAATGGGAATATTTATTTTCTCTTCAGTAAGAAGGTGAAACCCATGTCTGTGGAGGAGTTGCAAGACATCGTTAAAGACATCGCCGAGCTCCCCACTCAACATCTGTGGCAAGTGGTAGAAATTATCCAGTCCGATAAACCCTCGCTCAAGAAGTCCTCCACACCTGCCGAGCTTGATGTCGATTTCCATAAACTCAAGCCCTCCACGCAGCAGAGGATTAAGAAATGTATCTCCTTCCTCCACAAAAAAGGTTCTGGTGAGTTCTCAGCATGACTTTTGGCTTTTTCAGAGCCGAGTCAGGCGAAAATCTACTTTATTATTTACCCTTCTCAGTCTCAGCACCACAGTCGCTTGATCTAGTACCAGTAAACATTGGTCATTGGTGAGATTTACCATTTTGCCACTAGTGTCTACAACCAGATTGGCTTTGCTCTCGTCCTCTCTTCCCTTTAGATCATTCCACCAGTAAGTCGCCGCTCAACTGCCAACTGGATGATGATGCCCCCATGCCCTCCAGTAGCCTCTTTTCTCTGCCCTCCACCTCCTCTGCGCCCAGTCCTGTGCCCGTCTCCCTTGTCAACGAGACAACTGACAACCTGTTACAGCACAGTAGTCTTCCTCCCAACCTCTCCGCCAGTGGCTTCTCCTCTCCTCACGAAGGTAACAGGGATTGTGTGTGTGTGTGTGTGTTCATAGTGTAACTCTATAGTGTCTACAACCACATTTGTGTATATTCCTATACTAATCTTTGCTCTCGTCCTCTCTTCCCTTTAGATCATTCCACCAGTAAGTCGCCGCTCAACTGCCAACTGGATGATGATGCCCCCATGCCCTCCAGTAGCCTCTTCTCTCTGCCCTCCACCTCCTCTGCGCCCAGTCCTGTGCCCGTCTCCCTTGTCAACGAGACAACTGACAACCTGTTACAGCACAGTAGTCTTCCTCCCAACCTCTCCGCCAGTGGCTTCTCCTCTCCTCACGAAGGTAACAGGGATTGTGTGTGTGTGTGTGTGTGTGTTCATAGTGTAACTCTATAGTGTCTACAACCACATTTGTGTATATTCCTATACTAATCTTTGCTCTCGTCCTCTCTTCCCTTTAGATCATTCCACCAGTAAGTCGCTGCTCAACTGCCAACTGGATGATGATGCCCCCATGCCCTCCAGTAGCCTCTTCTCTCTGCCCTCCACCTCCTCTGCGCCCAGTCCTGTGCCCGTCTCCCTTGTCAACGAGACAACTGACAACCTGTTACAGCACAGTAGTCTTCCTCCCAACCTCTCCGCCAGTGGCTTCTCCTCTCCTCACGAAGGTAACAGGGATTGTGTGTGTGTGTGTGTGTGTGTGTGTGTGTGTGCTCTCTATAGTCTAAGGGAAGGCGTGAAGCACTTATCTTGTCTTCTGATCTTCACAGCTCGAGCAGCGTGTGGTCTCTTCATGCTCATCTGGGTTTGGCTGCACGGTTAGTGCAGGTAGTGACACTTTACTATATGGAGACTGTATGAACACAAACAGTGGAGCATCTTGAAATAAGTCTGCTTAAACCTATATGAACACAACAATAATGTAAAAGTCCTGCTAGGGACGTGCTGTTACTAACCCCAAATAGCTTCTACAGTACATTTCAGTTACATTCTAAAAATCATTATACGAGAAAAGATGTAAAGACTAATGGTTGTACAAATACATTAGGAAATCAACATAGTTAACAATATAAGAGACAAAAGTCACCAGGTCCTGCTCTCATGACATACAGACAGAGAGTGGAAAAATACATACATATACATACATACATACGTATGCGGTCTAGCTTAACTTGGACTCCTGGGGGTGGACGCCTCTGCCTTGCATAGTCCCCAGCGAATAGGCATTTTGCCCTTCACTGGTAACCTTATTTTGGATTTGTTTTAAATATATGAAGGTTTTGTGGGCTGGGTTTTTTACTAAAAAGCCCCCCCTTTTAAATACTACACACATACATACATACCTACATACATACATTTCAGACGTTTTAGCAGTTTTTAAGGACCCACTTTTAGGCCAGTGCACCAGAGCAAGCTTTTGCCCTTTTTTTAAACCCCACCCATTTTAACCAAATACATACATACATACATACATACATACATACATACATACATACATACTCTGAACCCTCTCAGAACCACCCGATCCCGCAGCCTCTCACTACTGGCGCCTCACAGCCACACACGTCACCACCCCCTCCATCCCCAACACTTCCCTGTATACCCACCTATCACAAGGCCAGGCCTAAGAGAAAGGTGCTGGACTGGAACATTGTGGTCCGAAAGCCGGTGGCCATCTTGGGGGACTCCAATCTAAATAGAATCCCACCATCACACCACACTGACTTACAGATAGACAGCAACCCTGGGGCGACCTTCAACCACCTGACCAAGGTTTTGGAAAAGGCGGAGGTTCACCCCAGGGTAGAAGAAGTCATTCTCTCGGTGGGCATCAACTGCAAGGACAATGATACAGACCAGACCTCCTATAGGCAGCTTAATGGGATGCACAAGGAGGCACAACGGACCTTTCCCAACGCCACCATCCATATTCCCCTCATCAACTTCTCCCAGTTCCTAACAGTCAAACAGAAGAAGAAGAACCTCACACTCATGAACCAGTACATCACAACACATTTCCCATACATCCCACCAGTTGACCACGACCAGTTTCACACAGAACCCGACAACATACACTGGACACACACCACAGCAGTCAAAATATTTAACCATTGGTGCACACATTTAAATTTTCTCTAAACAGGAGCCGAAGCCTGGATTCCTGCCCTACCTCTCCTCTTCCTCTGGTACCTTGTTCCCAACAGGCTCCCCTCCTCCTCCTCCTCCTCCTCCTTCTCCTCCCCCTTCCCCTGTCCCACACCGCCCACCACCATTCTTCCCCCCTCTTCCTCTCAACGTCTAACAGCCATTCAGTCCCTCCGACCAGCACCTGACCCCCACTCCAATGTCTTGAACCTGTCCAGGTCCGTCCGTCTCACGGCCGCAGAGGCCCAGTTGCTGGAGAGGGGTCTCGCCTACATTCCTCGACCCACAGGGACGGATTGGGAGGCACTTCGAAGGGACACACATAGATACCATAGGAGACTTAAATTAATAGACTTTTTCCAAAACTCTCCCAGGTGGACGGCAGGATACGAGACCTCATACAGCTAGATAACCATACACTTAATCAGTACCACCCATCACCAGACAGACCTGACAACCTGACCACAGACGAACGGAACAGCATCACAACACTGCGGAACAACACACAAATAGTTATTAAACCAGCTGATAAAGGTTCAAAAATAGTCATTTTAGATAATTTCCAATACACATATGAAGCTAACAGACAACTATCCAACACAAGATACTACACTCACATAGCAGCCAGCATACAACCACAGACTCAGATCAAACTCAGACAAATCATTACAACACTTTATCACCAAAACTACATCACCTCCAAACAACGCGACTTCCTCTATGTACGATAACCCCAGACCTAGGATATTCTATCTACTACCCAAAAATCCATAAGGATCCCCAGACTTGGACTATTCCCTTGGAGGTGCCTCCCGGCAGACCCATAGGGTGCCATTTTGAACGTCATATGATATGACATATAAGATTACAGTAATATGAGCTGGGGGCTTGGGGTATGTCATATTGCAATTTTAAGCATGTTAAGAAGCGCTTTCCACCCCGTGGAGTGCGCAAAACGGCCTTGAATTAGTCATGGGAGTGTTTAAGGCGTGTTTGAGAGTTACCCAATCAACATGTCCGTACTATTTTCTTTACCAGTCAGCTGATGTGACATACGGAATGCGCACTTTGGGGATCGTTATATTACATTTCTTCAGGCTGGCACCATAGAAGACATGACATATGACTTTGTCACATTTGGGTTAATTATTCCTATTGCACTGCATGCTGTCACCTTTATGCCTCAAAATAAGTTGTTTCTATTGAGAAACACCAGTAAAATTATATTTAAATTAATTTAAATTATAATTATATTATATTTGAAATGAGTAATGAGTTGAATGTGTGGTGTATGTGATCGTATGGTCTTCGCTCGTAGCATTTTATTGAAGAAGACTTGGATTGAGTGTGATACAGCGTATGAAAGCACACTTCCCAAGGATTATGGCGATGTTTTTATTTTTTTTTAAGGTTGAGAAATGAAATAATTATGGCCGTTTCTAATCTCAACATTTAAATGTCTTTTGCTGCGCTGTTGCCATGTCTCATAGAAACAAGTAAATAGGTCTATAAAAATAATCCCAAAATAAGCGCATATAACAGGGGTCTGTAACCTATTTTAAATTAAGTGCCATGTTTTTATTTTCTAGATAGTGAGTCTGCTATATCCAGATTAATTTTAATGACACCACATTAAAATAAAAAACATATTTTGATTGTCCACAAATATAAAGTTATTCCATCTTTTTAAATATTTTCTTGCACATTGTTATAATGATCATTATATATCCGCCTGCAGTCAGAGTTCATAGTTTTAATGAATTAATGTGATTCATTGTGAGCTGGTAGATCTGCTATTTTCAAAAGTAAAACTTTAATTACATTTTTGTATTAGCCGTCCTTAGTTGGGCAAATGCATTCATCTGGGGATCCTTGACATGGGAATGTGCTGTGTGAGGATCACTGGTTTAAACAACATTAGGAGAAACCTTTAGAAACAAGAAAAGCAACCACAACTACCAATATTTACAAGCAACTTTACAGAAAAAGAAGCCGCTTATAATAAACAGACTTGGCAACACTCCAGCAGCGTCCCAGAGCCGCTCAAGTGTAAAATCAAACAGTGCTTTATCTTCTTTTTGCGTTTATGAGGTGCCTAGACCCACGTCTAATCGTTATGCGCAGGTCAAGGGGCTTAATAGCAAATTGCGCAAAGCGAAAATAATTAACATATGGACACTCCCACAATGCTAAAATATTCAGCAACGTCGTATTCCATATGTGTGTGCATTCAACACGGGACGATAAGGCTTTCATAATACGATTGTGCGCAGAGCGAGGCCAATTTATGTATTACCACATGGTAAAACGCACCTTCAAAATCCAGCCCATAGTGTCAGACTGCAGCAGTGAGTCCTACCACATATGTACATACCACATATATACCACATATATACCACATAGCACAATATATAGACCACTTCCTCAACCCCCTCTCCACCATACACGCCAGTTATTTAAGAGACAAAAAAAAAATCAAGCCCATAGCCGTGCCACCACACACATACATTTTCACCATAGACATTGACAGCCTTTACACCAACATACATACAGCCACTGGTTTACAGGCAGTTAGAAATCTCTTCCAGACACACCCGGACAGCACTAGACCAGACAATGCCATTTTACAACTATTAGAACTTAGTCTCAATTGCAATGATTTCACATTTAATAACAAACACTATTTACAGATAGAGGGCACAGCTATGGGCAAGAAATTTGCACCCGCTTATGCCAACATTTACATGAGTGAGTGGGAGAGAGAGGCCTTGGCAAAGTGTCCACTACAACCCACCATGTATTTCAGATTTTTAGATGACATCATAGGGCTCTGGCCACACACCTTACAACAGTTTGATACATTTTTACAGATTTTGAACACACACCATGCTTCCATAACCATCAAACACATAATTCATCCAACAGAGATTAACTTCCTGGACACCACCGTATTTTTTCTTACAATAGATCAGACACATAAACAACTACTGACAAAAATATATTTTAAGCACACAGACACACACGCACTACTCCACAAACACAGTTACCACCCAAAGCACACTTTTGCAGGAATCATCAAATCACAAATCATTCGGTTTTTTAGGATTTCATCCAATAGGGAACACTTTAATCAGGCCACACACACACTCTTTACAGTCCTCCGAAGGAGAGGTTACAGTAAAAGATTGTTACGTACAATCAGGAGCAATGCCCTGGCCTCTCTCTCCCCCACCCAGTCACTCTCCACAAACACTCTGCCTCCTACCCCTAACCCTCTCAACCCCAATTCTAACCCTAACCTCAATCCTAGCTTTCTTCCCCAGCCACCTCAGAGCATGCACCCGGATCAGAGGCCCCTCTCTAGTGCAGGGACAGGGACGGACCTGGACGGGGCCCACACATTACCCTCTCCTCTATGTCTTCCCTCCTCCAACTCTTCTTCTCTCACCATCCAGGCCATCGGCTCCTCTACCATTACAACATTACTCCCATTCATAACCACATTTTCACATACACTCCAACCACTTCACCACAAATTTAAACAAAATGTCACCACTACACAACAATCCTACCCCCCATCACAAACACATCAGGTAATTTCGGCCCTCAGAAGGAATAGGAACCTGGGAGACCTCCTTGTGCATTCCAAATTTTCCACTTTACCTCCCAAGCCCCCACAGCCACATACACTCCATTTCAAACCCCGCAAATTCATCAACAACCCCCATAGTCACACTTCCTCCTGGACACACATTAGAAACACGCCTCAAACAACACCTATATCACATCAAACGAGCAGACCTACACACAACTCTGTACACACACTTTCAATCCCATCCCATCACTAACCTCATCATTTCAGGTCTGGAATGTGGAGTCCGATGGACCAGTGGACAGCGGAAACTCATGGAACACAGATGGATTCAAAAATTGCAAACTGTAACACCCACTGGTTTAAATGAAAGAAGTTGAATTTTATCCCTTTTCTGTTCATTGATCTGCAAACTAAATAAATGGTATCCAGGCCTTGCTGTGAACTTTTACTCTTTTATGGTTTTAGGTTGTTTTATTAATGTCTATTTTTATATCCATTTTACCATTGGGTTTTAGAGGACAGTTTCGGACCATGGTTTAGGTATGCGGTCTAGCCTAACTTGGACTCAGGGGGGTGGACGCCTCTGCCTTGCATAGTCCCCAGTGAATAGGCAGTTTGCCTATTTGAAGGTTTTGTGGGCTGGGCTTTTTACTAAAAAGCCCCCCTTTTTAAATACTACACACATACTTACATACATACATACATACATTTCAGACGTTTTAGCAGTTTTTAAGGACCCACTTTTAGGCCAGTGCACCAGAGCAAGCTTTTGCCTTTTTTTAAACCCTACCCATTTTAACCAAATACATACATGTATACATACATACACAAACCAAATTCACTCAACGAGGCAAGAAGTTCTGAATTAAAGAGCTCTTATGTTCACTAATTTGTTGCTTGAGCTGTCTAGTGGTTTTTCCCACATAGGCCAATTCCACATGGGCAACGGATCATATAGACCACATGGAAATACAAGTGATTATACTCTGAATTTTGAACTTCTTGCCTGTATGGGGATGAGTGAAAAAAGCAGCCTTAAAGGTATTGCTGCACTGAGCACAATTGCCACAGGGATAGTTTCCCCTAATAAGTGTCAATTTGGGGGTCCTTTGGGGGACATGAAGTTTGGGAACTTGCTATAGTGAATGGTGAAAAAGAAAAGTATAGGCCTATATGCAAAACAAAGTCATTTCAGAAAGAAACAGGAGGAAAATGAACTGAGGGAAAAGCTATCAAGGGAAATTGAAAATGCTGGTAATAATATGAATTACAATGTTAAAACATATTTGAAAATAAAGCCTGCGTTAGATGAATATGAGAAAAACAAGTGTAGCCTATGCATGCAATTGTGAGGAGTAGGGCACAATATTCTGTAAAGGGTGAAACATGTACTTCCTTCTTCCTATAGTGCTTGAAAAAACTAAGCAAAAGAGAAATTTTATTCATTCAATAAAAATGGTGAAAAGGAAATGTATTCTAGAAACGGTAGAATCATTTTATAGGGACTTATTCGGGAAAAGTGACGTTGACAATGAGTGTGTTGAGACTTGAGAATGCTTTGAACAAGGTGAAAATAAGTGAATCTGAGAAACAGCTACTGTATGTGATGATGATATATTGATTGATGCATCTTAGAGAGGCTATATTATTCAAGAGCCCAGGGTCAGACTGGCTAACAGGGGACTTTTATAAAACCTTTTCAGAGGTGCTGGCACGGTGGCACCTAAGGCTTTACAGGAATATGGAGGATGCAGCTGGTGTCACAATCCATGTCGACTGGTGTAATCACAATTTTGTAAAAGAATAAGGGTAGAAAACTGAAAGTAAATAACTACAGACCAATCAGTCTCTTGAACAATGACTTTATTGCTATAAGATTCTGGCAAATAGGATTAAAAAGGTATTGGGTATAGCATTATATCTTCTACACAGGCATACATAGATATAGAAGATATAATATGCACAATGTGAGATGTGATTCCCCATATGAATAATGATGGAGAAGGTGGTATAATCTTAAATATAAAATATAATTATTATTATTATTATATACTATACGAGCACAAGCTGTGAAACAAGAACAAACTAATTCAATTTCAATTCAGCAATGCATTGATATAGAAAAATGCTATACCAATTATGAATTATTTGGTGATTTTATTGACTGGGCCTCACACTGCTGAAGCTGGAACAGAGCTCACTTATTAATTGAGATATATTAATGAATGCCTTTAAGACAACTGGATGGTGAATATTAGGTCATTCAGGTTGAAGGCTGGCCTGGTGGTGGTAGTGTGCTTCTGTGACGGAGGCTCACAGCGCGCCACAGAGAGACACTAAATCCTGATTGGACAGATCACATTTCTGAAAAAAGGTTAAACTATTCTCAACTTTTAAAAGAACTCTGCTCAGCCTGCAGGAAAAGTGCTCTGAGCAGTGTCTAACTGGTCAACTTTTGTTAATTTCTCAAAGGATTACATGACACCAAAGAGACATGAAAAAACCTCAGTACACTGACTAAACCTGCACTGCTTAAACAAATTAATGGACCTCAGTCAGTCTTTATAGACACTACAGCGGTGCCCGTTGGGCACTGGCCTACTTGGAACGATGCAAGTTGGAAATGGATGCCCCACCCATTATGTCTGCGTCCCTTTTCTGCCCAAATGTGGAGTCTTTGTGGCGGTTTTGGTCAACTGTGGGTAAGACCGACTCAAGGCCGGGTTTCGGTCGTTAGACCTTCATCAGGACGGAGTAAAGAGCAACATTTTTGTCACCAACTGTCACCAATTGGCCTTTATCTATAGGATCTTAATTTTATTTTTAAGCCAATAGACTCATTCTAGATCAGAAGATAACATCTTCACTTTCAGGAAAACCCAAATGCTACACAGCAGATCTATGAGAAATGACGTCTCTAACCACATCCTGCGGTTGACAAGTTTCCATTTAAATGCTTTTCTCCAAAACTACTTTTTTGTTATTTACTAATACTAACTGTCAATCTCCAATGAATATAGCCTCGGGTTTGTCAAGACATTTGTTATTCAATCTTTATTTCAGACTCTGGGTCCATATATCACAAACACAATGGCAATGATACAGTCCAGTCTACCCTCTCTCTTTTGTAAAAAACCTCTATCAGTGTCTATCCCTCTGTCCTCTTCCCTCAGTGTCAGACAGCCTGGCTGGCGTGCATGCGTGCGTGCGTGCGTGTGTGCTGCTTGCCTGCGCGTGAATATGTGTGAATGTTTTTTTTTATTAATCAGATTTTAAGTCGACAAATAAAATATGTCAATCCACACCCATCATCTAGCGGCAGGGGATTTCAATCAAGCTGACTTAAAGACACTCTTTCCATCGTAATGTGAAATGTGCTACGGGCGGGCGGGCGGACAGGCAGGCAGGCGCACACACACACACACACACACACACACACACACACACACACACACACACCACTAACATGCACTATTGCTCATGTCTCATCAAAAACTTGTTTTCAAAAAGTGTTTACCTGAAAGGTTTAAACCACAGGATGTGCTTACAGTCTTTAAAAAAAGATCCCATGCCGTCAAACCCCACTGTGCGCGCGTGCGTGCGCGCCAGTGGTCCTTGAAGGGGCTTCCAGGGGGTCCACACATTTATTAACATGGCATCACAACCAGTATAACCACTTTGACCTCATGTTTTACTTGTTGTACATTTATACTTTTGTACAGCCATTTAAAAGTAAGCAATCATCAATACAAGCACAAGCTGTGAAATTAGAACAAAACTAATCTCAATTTCAATACAGCAATACATTGATATATAGGAAAAAGGTAGGCTATACCATTTTACTTTTCACCTGACTGGATTGTGTAATTCAGGTTGATAGTGTTTTTGTGAGCCCAGTGGAGGTGGAGGGAGGCTGGCCTGGTGGTGGTACAGTGTGAGTGTGGCTGCTTCCGCTGATAGCACGGCACAGAGAGACACACCTGATTGGACAGATGATAAAAAAGCATTAGATACGCATTATACTGAAAATGTTAAACTATTCTCAACTTTTAATAGAACTCTGATAAGAAAAAAGTGAAGATCCATGCAGGGGTGATCAGGTGTAATCAATTGGCTAATTTGGGCCCTGTCCAGAGCCTGGGCAGAGCTAGCCTTTAGTGGCGGTTCTGAAAAACTGTGGGTCAGACCGACTCAAGGACGGGCACTGCACTCCCCGTGGTGGAGTGGAGGAACGTGTGTGTCTAATTTGAAGCATTTATGGATAGATGGTCCACTTTTGACACATTGTTTGTTGCTCCTTATATTAAACGACGTTTCGGTCGTCAGACCTTCATCAGGACGGAGTAAAGAGCAACATTTTTGCCAAGTTTCCGCTTTTCTGCTTTTCAAAGATTCCCTAAATGCACTTTTGTCCTACGCAGTACAGACCTGCAGTCAACAACCTTATGAGGTGTGCATTGGCCTTTATCTGTAGGATCTTATATTTATTTTTAGGCCAACACAGAAGATAACATCTTCACTTACAGGAAAACACAGCAGGTCTATGAGAAATGACGTCTCTAACCACATCCTGCAGTTGACAAGTTTCCATTTTTCCAAAACTACTTTTTAGTTTACTAACATTACTGTCAATCTCCAATGAACATAGCCTCGGGTTTGTCATTATAGGCAAGACATTTGTTATTCTATCTTTAGTACAGACTCAGGGTCCATATATCACACAATGGCGATACAGTCTAGTAGTCTACCCTCTCTCTTCTGTATAAGCCCTCTACTCAGTGACTATCCCCTGTCCTCTTCCCTCACTGTCAGACAGACAGCCTGCGTGTCTGCCTGCAGTGCGCGCGCGCGCGTGTGTGTGTGTGTGTGTGTGTGTGTGTGTGTGTGTGTGTATGTGCTGTGTGGTCTACTAGTCTAATGGAAGGCGTGAAGCACTTATCTTGTCTTCTGATCTTCACAGCTCGAGCAGCGTGTGGTCTCTTCATGCTCATCTGGATTTGGCTGGTTTGGCTGCACGGTTAGTGCAGGTAGTGACACTTTACTATATGGAGACTGTATGAACACAAACAGTGGAGCATCTTGAAATAAGTCTGCTTAACCCATTTAGACCTGAGATCGATTCTACAAATGCCTTCCAAAGTCCTGACAGTTTTCTGAAAAACCATGTTTCTATATCAGTGGTTCTCAAAAAATGTCATGTCAAGGACCTCAAAGATAGCCTGATGAAGGCCGCATAGGCCGAAACGTTGCTGTTTCCCTATTAAAGTTGGTTCACTGCATTTGAAGACAGTTTTTGTTCCTTTTTCATTATCGGGCATCGTACCCTCTCCTACACACCTGTCGCCTGTAGGTGTGTAAAAGCTTTGCTTTTTATGTCAAGGACCCCCAAAAATATATGTAATTGGCCGCCGACCCCCATCTGAAAATATGTTGTTCCGCAGGGACCCCCCAGAAGAAAAGGTTTTAGTTAAAAACATTCACTCTGAAAGAATATATTCAAACATTTGGGCCACATTTTCATGATTTTTCAAAAATAGAAGACCTACAAGCTCTATTTTTCAATAGCTAAAGTACAACATAATGCATAATGCAACATGGTTAAAACTATATGAACACAACAAGAATGTAAAAGTCCTGCTAGGGACGTGCTGTTACTAACAGGCTATTAAAACATTGTAGTGACACACCAGTAACGTATGCAGGAATTATACAAGTTGGCCAGGTGAAAATATCAAATATCAATCAATATGAAACTGTAAATGTAATATTAATATTTCGACAACTCTGCTTGTTGTGTTGCATGATATATGATAAAATGACAGGACATTATGTATGCTATACTAAATTATCAAATCATCATTTTAGAATATTCATGTTTTTGGGCGGCAGTGGCTCAGGAGCTCGGTAGAGTAGGCCACCTGGGAAATGGAAGGTCTCCCATTCTGTGTCCTTGAGCAAGACACTAAGGCCCTCATTTATCAATTGAGTGTAAAATCTGCCCCAAATTCGAGTGTGGGTTTCGTAGTACACCCACGTCGCCCCGGCATTTATAAAGTGATCGCAAACAGCTGATCCTTCCTTAATTTCGTTCTGACGTTAATAAATGTGACGGCTGAAATCTATCAGGCACGCCCTATGAAATCAAGCCTCGCGAAGGCGTGAGACTGCACACTGCTGTGATAAGTCCTGTGGGTGAGTGAAGCCTGCATGAGAGATAGGCTATCATGTCGTCAAGGCAGTCATAATCAACGTTTATGTAGTGATTTGATCATTGATGAACGAATAATAAACATATGGATGAAGGCTTGCCGCTTGTGTGCTGGTATGTGTTGGCGACGCACGCCACGGTCCCGTCCCCCCGAACCCCAAAAATGATCTCGCTTTTATCTGAACTGTCAAAGCACTTATTTAAATGGTGAATGATTAAGCCCCTTACGCCTATAGCCTGCTACAATTGCAAATAGGCAAGCTGTATGCCTGTCATTGTCACTTGGAAATAATGGCGTGCAGTCCATTTATGCCTTTTTTTTAAATAATATCACAGTGATGCCGCATCACCGCATGCGCTCCCAAATCATCTCACAAGTGCGCTCGCATAACAAGGCCAGTAAAGCACTGTTTGATTAAGCACAAACTAATACAATGTAAACATGTTATATTGTTTTTTAATTGCGCAATTTTAATTACTTGTAAAGTTGGAAAGTTTTACATGTTGTGGGGTCTCGAGAGCGACACCCCGCGATGGTAAGTGCGTTGCCAGGGCAACCAGACACGCTGTCAGACAGAAGAAGCCTCGGGCCGTTAGGAACGCCCTCGGCCGTGTGATAGGGAATGTATACGTCCCGAATCTCCTCCTCCGCCAGCTGGAGCTGATGGATCGACCGCACCCAAATCAGCAAGCGGCCACACCCGTCATATAAAAAGGAAGACTCAGTCTACGTCTGACAGCGGCTGGTTCACACACATATGCTCACGGAGGCACGCACGGCACACCGTCGGGGGGTAAGACGACACACACACCTCCACCGAACACACATTCATGTGAATAGCTCTGCATGTCTTAACTGTCATTCTCCTCTCATCACAGGCTTTTAGGAACGGTCCAGGGAATGTCCGAGGGACAGAGACACTCGGACTGTATGAGTAAAATATAGAGACGGGAGTTCCAAGTCCGCATATCGCGCGGCGGGAGGGTGGCAGCCCCGCCACAGTGACAGCGACAAGGACACTACACAAAATAAGGTCGGAAAGAAACCTATAATTCTTGAGTCTACTATTGAGGCCTTGGAGCTGGAACCCGCTAGGGGAGAAGACCCGCTACAGTTAAAGATAAAGACCGATGACGTCACGAAGCAAGGCAGCGCCGTCACCTCTTATCGTTATTAAAACCACAGCCCTCCAGTGAGGAGCGAGCTATCAGAGACTGTACAAACCTGAGTTGAAATCTAATCTTCTGTTCTCATCCTTCTCCAGGCTGGCGACGACGCCTGTGAAACTTAAATTGTATGGAATATAATTTATGCTGAATCTACGTGGGGTTTCTCCTGCATGCATTCTGTATACTTTGCTGCTAAACAAATAAAGAGCCGTTTGAAACTGCTGCAATCCCCTGTTCCGCCTGCTCCTTGACCACTGAGACTCCACAATGTATATACACATACCGTTTTATATTAACATTTTATGAGTGAAAACATATGTTTAGATGCCTGTGACAGCGTGTCAGCAGTTCAGACAATGCTGCTCCGCTTGTGTACGACAGAAAAACAGCCGAGGACAGCTCGAGGACAGCTCCCGACCAGACGTGAGTTTTGAACTTTGTCAAGTTTCGGCGTGCACCCATATTTTGGCGTACGCCCGGTTGATAAATGAGGGCCTTAACACTTAGAATGTTGAAAGCGTTTCTATACGCTTTATTATACCCACCCGTGCTATGCGCATACCGTTTTTATACGTTTTATGGTCCAAAATACGTCTTTTTATTGATTTCTGTAGTTCAACTATATACGCGCCCGGACAACTCATAATGTAACACCGATCGGCTCTAAAAAGAGTTAAAACCCCCCCCTGCTGAAAAGAGGTGTTGGTCTGAGAAGCGTCTGGCACCGCCTATTGGTTGGTCTATGCGAGGAGGCAGCCCCCATTACGACGTAATGGAGACGGCCGTCCGGCATAGACCAACGCAGATGTCAGGGGATCTAAAATGGATGGGTCCATGCTCTTGTGTGTGTGAATACACTCGATTCCCCCTCCCCTCCTGTTTCTACATGGTTTCTCCCGAGGGAGAATTGTGGGGGGGGGTCTCTTCCTCTTGGATCGCATTGGCAGTTCCCCCCCCACTCCCCACTGCTTTCAACTGCAAGGCTTGCCTTGCACTTCTCTCATTCTCGGAAAAAGATACAACGCGATTTGCTCTCTGCCCGTATATAAACCTGCAACGATCGGCATTTGATTTCATAACGTTTGCCAGACACATGGAGTTAGTCATGGACAGATTGCACATCATTATCGAGGGACCGCCATGATACGTTGGTCGCTGATCGCAAGCCATAGCGTCTTCGCCAGCAGACACTATCTATCGGCTGTGATTGTAACCGTTGCATTCATTATAATTGCAGTGATAAGACCGCAATGAAGACGTCTGGGACGTCATTGACCCGTTTGTAATGTATAACGAATACACATGTCTCATCCTAAACTGCGGAGGCCGTGGTGGATAAAGCTATTTTCCCTATAATTGTTGACGTACTGCTTCTGCTGCTTTGCTCGCATCCAACCATCCATCCCCCTTTGTCGTTGTTTTTTTTTTCCAAACACGTTGACGTGCTGCTTCTGCTGCTGCCGCATCCATCCACCATCGTCGTTGTTTTTTTTTCCAAACATGTCCAGACATAATCCTCACCGATCCAGTCTCGCGTCTCACCTTATAGAGACGCGAGACTGGATCGATGAGGTTAGTGGTATGTCTGGACATGTTTGGAGCGGCACACGACGATCGACAATAATGTTGATTATGCAAGATCATTTCCTCAAAGCCTAGTTGCCCCCCCCCCCCTGTTACTGCGATTGTAGCTCGTATAGCGACATGTACATACTATATACCGTATGAAACAGTAGACTCTCTGCTTTCATAAGAAAAATACTAATACTGTAATAATAATAAAAATCACACCCCTGTGAAGTGAGCAGTGCAATTGCACTGCTCACTTCACAGGGGTGTGATTTTTCTGGGTGGTATTTTTCTTATGAAAGCAGAGAGTCTACTGTTTCATACGGTATATACTGTAGTATGTACATGTCGCTATAGGCCTTTTTTTGTGAATAATAGTTATTCGGGTCCATGCCTTCTCTAAAGTTCTCTGGTGGGCGCAAGCTGCATTCAATAGCCAATTAGTGACAAACTGTACATGGGATCAATGTGTATTTGTTTTCCTCCTAAAAGTAGACATTCAGGGCTTTCATTCAGTGTATAGTATGTATATGATATTATTTGTGTTCATTTTTATATCTGTCTGTCAATGTCTGTCAACTTCAAGCCTCCATATCTCTGTTGTTTTTTTTCACGAGCAGCGTGCAGGCAAAAGCAGGTGTTAGAAAAAGGTCAATATCTCCAGAATGGAAGATGGTAGAATCATAATTTTTTATATTAGTGGACAAGTTGGGCTTTCTTTTGATTTATGCGGTGTGATTCTCGCTATAAGAGGCCCCTCGCTGTGGGCCCCCCAAAAAGTTCAAAAATCCCATGTTAACCCCTTAGCACCAGTAATCCTTGGTCCACTAGAACCTGTAGCAGTTAAAGTGTTAAATGCAGTGTGTTTGTGTGTGTGTGTGTGTGTGTGCGCGCGCGCGTGTACGTGGTGTAGGCCTAGTGCCTACATACCAGTAAGTGAGATATTAATCACGTTCCTTTGTATTTCAGGGCCCCCCTCGGATAGTTACTGTCCATGGCGGGCTGTAGACTGGATCAGGCTTTCCACATGCAGCTACCCCACAACACAGCAGGTCTTGTTTGCAGTGCAGACAGAGCAGAAGCTCTCAAAGTTTTAACCATAATACAACTAAATATACAATAACTAAACTCAAATCTCACTTGAATTGGAGTGAGATTCACTTCATAATTCAAATTAAATACAAAATAAAAGCCCCCCACCCATCTGTAACTCTGATAGTGTACACATGGAACCAAATGGACCCACTAACGGGACATGGTTCCATTTGTACACTGTCAGAGTTAAATTAATAATCGATTTACCAACATAAATTGGGGGTCCCAGAGATAGAAATTCCATTAAATGGGGGTCCATAATGCATGTCAAACTTGGGGTCCTTGAAAGCAATAAGGTACACCCGCACACTGTGTATCTGCTCGGCACAAGAGTATTGTCTTATTTAATGAAGCAACGTTTCGGTCCCTCCGGACCTTTCTCAGGCATAACACATCATTTTAACAGAGTTACTTATATACAAACGTTTTAAAAGGAATCAACCAATCTCAATAGACAGAGTCTAATTAGAGGAAGAGGTACAGCTTGTGATGATCCTCAATTTGCTGGCACAAGGCACAAGGACCCCAAATAACTTTTACATTATACGAGAAAAGATGTAAAGACTAATGGTTGTACAAATACAATAGGAAATCAACATAGTCAACAATAAGAGACAAAAGTCACTAGGTCCTGCTCTCATGACGTACACACAGAGTGGAAAAATACATAGAATATATATACACAAACCAAATTCACTCAACGAGGCAAGAAGTTCTGAATTAAAGTGCTTATATATTTGACGTATTAGTAAATAGCGTTAGGACACACACACACACACACACACACACATTTAGTAACAGTTCATCATTGAGCCCCTTTGGGTGAAGGGTATGGGTCCAATATGCTTCACGTTGTTTGAGTAACAGGTCATGGTTACCGCCTCTTTTGGGCAGGCGAACTTGTTCTATACCCATAAAACGAAAGAAGAAATGTCATGTTTAGAGTCATTAAAATGGACAGCAATAGGGTAATCACGGTCGTTTCTCCGAATGGAGCTCTTATGTTCACTAATTCGTTGCTTGAGCGGTCTAGTGGTTTTGCCCACATAGGCCAATCCTCATGGGCAACGGATCATATAGACCACATGGAAATACAAGTGATTATACTCTGAATTTTGAACTTCTTGCCTGTATGGGGATGAGTGAAAAAAGCAGCCTTAAAGGTATTGCTTCACTGAGCACAATTGCCACAGGGATAGTTTCCCCTAATAAGTGTCAATTTGGGGGAACTTGCTACTTGGTGGGAGACCCTGAAAAAGAAAAGTATAGGCCTATATGCAAAACAAAGTCATTTCAGAAAGAAACAGGAGGAAAATGAACTGAGGGAAAAGCTATCAAGGGAAATTGAAAGTGCTGGTAATAATATGAATTACAATGTTAAAACATATTTGAAAATAAAGCCTGCGTTAGATGAATATGAGAAAAACAAGTGTAGCCTATGCATGCAATTGTGAGGAGTAGGGCACAAACAACAAGTGTAGCCTATGCATGCAATTGTGAGGAGTAGGGCACAAATTGTAAAGGGTGAAACATGTACTTCCTTCTTCCTATAGTGCTTGAAAAAACTAAGCAAAAGAGAAATTTTATTCATTCAATAAAAATGGTGAAAAGGAAATGTATTCTAGAAACGGTAGAATCATTTTATAGGGACTTATTCGGGAAAAGTGACGTTGACAATGAGTGTGTTGAGACTTGAGAATGCTTTGAACAAGGTGAAAATAAGTGAATCTGAGAAACAGCTACTGTATGTGATGATGATATATTGATTGATGCAGCTTAGAGAGGCTATATTATTCAGCCTAACAAGAGCCCAGGGTCAGACTGGCTAACAGGGGACTTTTATAAAACCTTTTCAGAGGTGCTGGCACGGTGGCACCTAAGGCTTTACAGGCATATGGAGGATGCAGCTGGTGTCACAATCCATGTCGACTGGTGTAATCACAATTTTGTATAAGAATAAGGGTAGAAAACTGAAAGTAGAGAACTACAGACCAATCAGTCTCTTGAACAATGACTTTATTGCTATAAGATTCTGGCAAATAGGATTAAAAAGGTATTGGGTAGCATTATATCTTCTACACAGGCATACAGAGATATAGAAGATATAATATGCACAATGCGAGATGTGATTCCCCATATGAATAATGATGGAGAAGGTGGTATAATCTTAAATATAGACTATTTAGGCCTGACGTTGAAATAAAAAACAAATGTCTTCTAAAAGTTTTCTGAAATACCTCATGTTTCTATATCAGTGGTTCTCAATATTTCATGTCAAGGACCCCAACAATTATATGTCATTGGCCACCAACCCCCATCTGAACATATGTTGCTCCAGGAACCCCCCCAGAAGCAAAGATTTTAGTTGAAAACGTTCTCTCTGGAAGAATATACATTCTAAGATTTGAGCCACATTTTCACAATAAAAAAAAGTAGCAGATCTACAAGCTGCCATGCTATGAGCTTGTAGAACTGCTATTTGCAATAAGTATTACATAATGCTTAAAACAACAAAAGGGTTTCCCGTCCAGAAATGTTTTTTTTTTTTTTAAATAAAGCATTTGATAGAGTTCAGCATAATGTCCTTTACAAAACAATGGAGAGATATGCGGTTTTGGGCCTATGCTCATTAAATGGATTCAGCTGCTGTATAGTAGTAATGCCAAGAGCTGTGTAAAGTGAAATGGAGTTCTGACTGACACTTTTCCATTGGAAAGGTCAGTGAGACAAGGGTGCCCCCTGTCGGGCATCTTGTATAGTGTTTCCACAGTGTTATACTCCAGGACCTGGCTAAGATATGCACTTCATTTTTCCATAAGTTAATGGCAGGGTGGAAACTAGCCACAATTTGCCAATGACCGCCCACAGCCTACATCCAAACAGACAAAGTCCTATCTAATTGTATTAAATTATGTCAAACCCACCAACATTGCAGCTGTACGAAAAGCTTTAATTATCCTCTT
This sequence comes from Protomyctophum bolini, assembly GCF_963924005.1. Taxonomy (NCBI): domain Eukaryota; kingdom Metazoa; phylum Chordata; class Actinopteri; order Myctophiformes; family Myctophidae; genus Protomyctophum; species Protomyctophum bolini. The sequence continues at coordinate 2,811,891 of NC_137880.1, read as the reverse complement.
TCTATCTGCAAAGTTTTGTTTCATAAAAGTCCACGGTAGACATGTTATGAGCTACTTTATGTCAATTAATTCCTTGCAGTTGATTTTTTTCTAAGTATTGGAGTTTGGAGGCGCTCGTTGATTAATCACTCAACAGTCCTGCATGTGTACCACCTGTTTTGAATTTGCACATAATGCAGGAGGCAGCAGGATGTTGCGTTACTGAAAGGGGGCGCTTCCAAACTCCAATACTTAGAAAAAAATCAACTGCAAGGAATCCAACACAAAAATCACTTGACATAAAGTAGCTCATAACATGTCTATGGTGGATTTTTGAGTGGTGCAACCACTCCAAGGAACAGCAATGTCCGTATGTGTTGTTCACCTATGTGACGTTAATGAGCACCAGTATGTACCAGTAGGGGCCAGTAGGGGCGCTGTAGTACTGCACTGTAGCCTGCTAATGAGAGAGGGGGGGAGGGGAGTTGCACCACTCGGTTCACACAGGTGTCATTTTTATGAAACAAACACTTTGCAGATTGAAAGAGCATCATTCAAGCTTTTCGTACAGCTGCAATTTTAGTGAGTTTGACATAATTTTGAGCATCTCAGGAAATCTGTCGCAACAGTTTTGCAGCAGCCGGCCCAGAATACTGTATCTTTGGGGGTGCTTACGATTGCGTGGAAAAACAATGGGCTCTAGAGACAGTCGTTCACACATACCTTGTGCCTTCTCAAATATCTTATCAAAGTGGTCAGAGTCCCTTTTTGTCTTTAAAGCTGTCTTGGACTGTGGAGACTGCAGCCAGCACTGTCTGGCTTATTTTCTGTAAAAACAGCAACGCAACACTCTTCCATGGGCTATAGACCGTAAGGCTATGAAGCAATATAGTACTAACGGGCAACGGATAAGGGATCTATTAAAGGCAATGGCACGTGGACTGGTGATTGGTTAAATTCTGTTTAATTATTTAACGCCCAAACCACACCTATGCATAATATAACGGGTAACGGAGGTCTTTAAGGGATTTAGACAGGTAACCAAAATACAACTTTAGTGGGGGAACACCCTTTCCCCACTCCTAAATCCCCAAATAGTGGCTTTAGAAAGATGAGACAAAAATGGAGCCCTAACAGTCCATCTGGTGGGACATAAAGGCCTGATTACCAGGACTGGCCCTTCATCACTACAGTAGTTGCCACTATTGGACACTGGTCTCACTACCTTCCTGGACTACAATTCCCATAATTCTTTGGTGCACTGCTCCTCCTTGTGGATAGGGGGAGAGCTGTCTTACTGAGACAACATGTAGTCCAGGAAGGAAGTGAGCCCAGTGTCCATGACATCAGAGACAACAGGCTCACTGCTACAATCTAAAATATCTAAAACCACATATTACACATAAAGACCCCCAGGAAAGTGTTCTAAAGCTATTTTTTTGCAAAAAGGGTGAAGTGTCCCTTTAAACTTTAGTAGTTTATTGTAGGGAATTGCCTGCCTGTCTTTGAAGAACTTGCAGCAGCGAGGTATAGGCAGCCAAGCGCGTGATTATTGTGTTGTGAACAGCTTGGGTGGCAGCACGGTGTATTTCCTGGAGCCGCGTGGATGGAAAACAGCATCATAGCAACAGAACATAACTTGGTCAGAGTATCCACTAGTCTCGGAAACCCAGAAACGTGTCCACTGACTGACTGACTTCATAAAAACATCTTCTGAGGAGAACCTTCTAGCATCAACGCTTATCGCTACCATGTTGAAGCCAGTGAAGTTACACAGAATAGGTATGTCTAAAAGTAAGTGGGGTCCGGGGACCCCCAGGGCCAGGGGTCATTGGGGGATTTTAATTGATCCAACAGAATGTATTAACATGTGCAATTGGAAGTGATGCCAAATAATAGATGAATCTAGAGTTGCAATACCCTCGACTCCACTGCTTTTGTGATCCGCTTGTATTAAACAACGTTAAACTCACTAATATTGCAGCTGTAGGCCAATTGTACTCTTTCAATCTGCCAAGCGTTTGTTTCATAAAAATCCACCATAGACATGTTATGAGCTACTTTGTCAAGAAATTCTCTGCAGGTGATTATTTTTTCAAGTTAAACGCAGGGCTGTTCAGTGACTTCGAGTTGCTGAGTTTAACGTCTCTTAAGCAGATCGCAAAAGCAAATTGGATGAATGGGGAGTCAATGGAGGGTATTGCAACTCTAGATTCATCCCATTAAAAAAAACAATCTAGAGTTGCAAAGTCCAGCTAGAATTTTCAACCCCGTTCATTTCAAGGCCCATGATTTATTTGGCATCCGACTGAGCCACGGACCACCATTTGATGAGATTAAGCCTCTCGGACCCAAAGCTAAAGAATATTGTAGTTGTATAAGATTTTGTCCACGATTTGGTTTGGCAACATGGTACGGGTCCATTTGGTTTAATGTTACGCTCTCAAGAGTTAAATATCTATAAGGGTCCATTTGGTTACCAATTAACACTAGCATTTAGCTGCATGGGGACCACCTGGAACCACTGAGCTATAGGATGCTCATTAGCTGACAAACGTACGCCTACAATACCATGAATAAATAAAAGGCAGAGGTTATTTAAACGCATGTCATTTTACATATTTATTATTCCTGTCGTTTTGTATTCTCAGATAACTCTTCGGCACCGCCCCCGGGGAAACCCAAACATCCCGCTCGTGGTCAACACGGGAAGAGCTTTATTGGTGCATGTTCTGACCTGCAAACGGTGTGTAACCCGATGCCAGTGATCGAGTTACACAGAATAAGTATGTCTAAAGTTTGATCAATATCAAGTTATCTTAAAGTTTGTAAAGCGAGGAGAGTAAATTATAAATAAGTCGCTGAGCAGCACATCGTATGGGCCGTGTTCACGCCGCTCCACAAAAAAAAAGGAATTAGTTTGGTCCAAAAATAATGTGTTTAAGGGATTTATTAAAGCAGTGAAATGTAACTCATAAGGGTGTTCAAACATAAATCAAGATCACAGCGATCAACGTAAATAAAGTAAAATAAAGCGGTCAACAAAAAGCACGGCATGCCACACAATCAATCACATTAACACCAGTGACTGACAGCCCATTCATTTCATTGACCAAGGTATAAATAAACATAAACACAATGATCCAATTCATGGCTCCTACAAAGTTTGTTTGGTAACACTTGCTATGCATGTGTTACAGGATGGTCTGAATTAACCTATAGCCAACAATGCGGTTCAGATGTAATGCTTGTATTCCCTTCCACACTTCATAGTGGAATATATTAAAATCATATCATAGCTACCATAGCACTTACCCCCCTTAGATAGCATTTCTGTAGACTTAGATAGAATTTGATACAGACTTATAGCATGTTATGTAGACAGCACTATGATTGCATTGTATGTAGTCATAGCACGTCATAGTACATATGCATAGCATAGTAGTATAGATGTATAGTTTATATGTATAGCTTCATTATATAGATATTCCACTGTTACTTTCTTAGCTTACGCATGTTTGATAAATGTTTTTATGTGATGTATTCCCATGCTTTTTTGTTCTTGCTTAATGTAAGTCGCTCTGGATTAAGAGCGTCTGCTAATTGCCTACATTGTATATCACTCCCCGGTAGAGTTGGCTTATATGCCTGATGAGCCTTCCAATAACATAAACACAACTAAATAATAATATAATAAATCAAGCAATACTGGCGACCCCCTGGTGGCCTATCCAGCCAGTGGCTATGTGGTCGATTCCCGACCGGGCCGTTGTGGAAGGAGTGGGGAGGGACTGTGTGGAAGGGGGAAGCATCGACGTAGTGCCTCACGCAGTGGAAGCTGGTAGGGAAACCACTGGAACAACAACAAAAACAGCCCATGTTTACATTCCCGTGGCGTCAAAGACACCAAATGAAATACTGCAGAGGAGGAGGATAAACCACGGACCTGGGTGGCGTGGTGAAGCTACACCGCACACCCAGCACAAGACTCCAACAGGAGTGAGTGGCTGCAGAGCGTAGCCCAAAGCTAAAGAGACAAGCGGTCATAGTCAAGTTCATGGTCAAACAATCAAATGCCAGATATCGGTTAAACAACAACCCCACGCTGTAGCCCGACGGGCCAGCAAGTTAGGTATCAACTGTGTGGACACACCAGCTCAACCAGCAAGGTGTGGCAGCCACAAACCAGCAGCAGAGACAACCAGCTGACTAGCAAAGGAACCGCACTGCCTTTATAACGTTACCAATCAGCCCACTAATAAGTGGGCGGAGGATGGCTGTGACTCTGATCCATCCACCAACAAGGATGGGAGATGGGCCGTGTTATTGCACGTCCATCCTGCCACACATGCATCCCTTCTCATATGATGTGGATCTCAGGGTCCAGGGAACCCATGTTGATAATTATGTCAATGTCGTTTTCTCAGATGACTCTTCGGCACCGCCCCCGGTGAAACCCAAACATCCTTCTCGCGGTCGGCGCAGGAGGAGCCTCAGCACATGTTCTGACTCGCAAACCCACCAGAGAATCAACACTGGACAAGAGAAGCGCAGCCATACTGGAGAGAGGCCTCACAGCTGTGGGCAGTGTGGTAAAAGCTTCTGCCATAAGAAAGACCTTGTAGTGCACAACAGAATACACACAGGGAAGAAACCCTTTGCCTGCGATCAATGTGGTAAGAGTTTTTGTCAGTCGGGAAATTTAAAGTGCCATCAGCGCATCCATACTGGAGAGAGGCCTTACAGCTGTGATCAGTGTGGTGAAGGTGTTGCGGCCAATAGTACTTTAAAGACTCATCTGGCGTCTCCCGCTGGGGACGCTGTGGGCACTGGCGGCGTGTTCCCTCCTCCGTGTCAGTGCCCATACCCGTTATAAGTGCTCAAAACATTTAAAGAGACATATGTGCATCCATACTCGACCGTTCTCTCTGCATTGAATCGGCAAAATCATCCGTTATGAGCACCTTTGAATGGGGCCAGTATGGCCCTTGGCTGAACATAGCCTGGTCAAGGACTCCCACTGCTGGACGTGTCTTTTCCAAATCTTGTCAGCGCAAGACTGTTGCTCTGCTCTTGGCGGGATAAAACTGGCGCTCTCCAGCAAGGACATAAAGACGTCACATCCTGTGCGTCACCCTTGTACACTGTATAGAATACAACACATGACATATAGGATAAGGGCGCCACCTGTCTGTTAAGCTTAACAAACACTCGTTTGTGCCATGTTGATGCCAGTGAAGTTACACAGAATAGGTATGTCTAAACGTCCCACCCACTCTCACAACGACCTCAGATCAGACGAGAGGACCCGCTGAATTTAAGCATATTACTAAGCGGAGGAAAAGAAACCAACAAGGATTCCCCCAGTAGCGGCGAGCGAAGAGGGAAGAGCCCATGCGCCGAATCCCCGCCCGCGGTGGGCGCGGGGGGGGGCTACCAATAGGGGCTACGTAACTCGGACGGCACCGAGTCGGGTCTGGTGGCCTTCGCAACGCTCGGCGACTCGCTCGGCGGTGCCTCAAGGCTGGCGCGCCTCCGTCAGGACATTATTATCACCCGTCACAATCGATTCAAAGGTGCTGATAACGGATTTCACCGATTCAATAGAGATACGGGTCGAATGCTGTGAGAAAAGCCTTACTTGTGGGGAAAGCTTCTCAAGGACTATCCTCAAAATACATCATTCATACTGCAGAGGCCTTTCAATAAGCACCGTTGAGGGTTGCACTTTTTTTGTTCAAGTCACACATTTTGCATACCGTTTTACGTTTCAGTTCTTATAATGCCTTTTCTTAGCATTAGTAGTATTCCTGTACTGCAGGGGTATAGGCAAGGGACATTTGTTCGTTTTATTTTGGAAATGTAACTAGAGGAAAAAGTCTCTTCAGATGCATCTCGTTTTCAAGGGCTTAGGGAGTTAATGCATTATGTTTGTACACAGTGCTGTTCAAAAATAAACTAGGAATAACAAGGAAACTTCAGCCTTCCATTACCAGTTTGTGGGGTGGAGGGGGACGACGACAGGAGTGCGGGGACAATTTTAGTCGGGCCGAGAGCCTGCTCTCGTGGTGGCAGATATGGGATCAGTGTGAACTAAAGGGTCGAAGTGGAGAAAACGCAGGTTTTTTTCCCCTTTTAGATGAGATCGGCGACATTCATGGGCATCTCCTCCACCACCGTGGTGTGTTGTAGAAGGTCTCGATGTCTCGCAGGGTGCGCTTGTTGGACTCGTCCTCTGTTGACCATGTTAATGGCAACGCCCTTCCTGCCGAAACGACCGCCGTGCCTGATCCTGAGTGGAGAAGAGGAAGAGGAGGAGGAGGATGCAGGATTAGCATTTGATGAAGTGTACAGTTTGGTGAACGTTATAGTATCAACCAACTACTTTGCCACACGGTAAAGCTACAAACTTTAGGCTTCGGTAAACCCCTACATACCACATAGTTCACCCAAAACATGCGATACTGAAACCAGTTATAATCATTAGGGAATGTTTATATGTACTATGGCTGGAAAATGGAAATGAAGAGTTTACATATAGTACACATTCAGTTGTAATATATATATATATATAATTTGGGGACACCCCCAAACATAATTTGGCGACCCCCCCCCCCCCCCCCCCCCCCCGAGGGGTCTCAACCCACGGTTTGAGAACCCCTGCTATAGAGCGATGACCCGGTCGGATTACCCAGGACTTTGACACATAATTCAAGGCTTCATGGGGTGTGAAATCGATAGAAAAATAAGACATGTTGCGGTGAACTACCCCTATAAGCATTTCCATCAACACTAGAACAAACAGTTGTGTCCACTGCATGAACCAGCCTTGTCTCACTGAGCAGAGTTGACTGGGATTAAAATGGACTACTTTGTCTCTTCCCCTGCCAGATATAAGACTCTGTGACACTGTGGGCCACTGCCTTGCCCAGTGGCAGGGGGCCAAAAGATACATCTTAATTGGTAAATGACCACCAACGCATGAATGCAAACATTTCTGCTGTTTTCATCAGCAAATCATTGGGTCTCGTCCTAACCATAAGGTCAACGCTTGCGACACGTTTGAGGATGTATATTAGTTTGCCTGCGCGACGTGCCAGAATTAGGGAAAGTATAGTCTCACATAGCTAGTCGAGCAGAAATGTGCAAAACACCGAAACTGCCGTCGCAGAACCAATGAATAGACTTTTAGGAGAGCGTGTGATATATTTCACTTTCTAGAACAGTGGGCGTAGGTTTGTTGGCAGCCGATACATTGACTTTAGATGTACAAAGGCATCGCCTGTAGTCAGAGGTGTGATGGTCCGCCTCGGCTAGACTAGGTTTTAAAGTGCTCACCTGTGGATGTAGTTCTATTGGTGGGCAGGTCGTAGTTGAGGACCAGGGAAACCTGCTGGACATCGATACCTCTGGCCTGAGGACACAAGTACAGTCCGACATGAGGACAGACAAGAAGTTCAAGAACGTTCATTAGACACCGACATGAGGACACAGACAAGAACGTTCATTAGACACCGACAACAACGTTCATTAGTAACCGACAAACATGCAGACACTAGATCCTGTATTTTGACTGTCCTTGAGTGGCTCCACAAACACATTCTGGGAAGTATGGAGACTTTTCTTCCCATACGCATGTACAGATGATAAACTCTTCAGAGTGTATTGCATGAGGTCAGGTGTGGTGCATTGTCACCAGGGTGTCGTTTTAGACAGTACAGTGCCGTCAAGCAGATTATTAACATCTACACAGTTCAGCTTGCTGCTGTGCATATTCAAGTTTCTATTTATGAATCAATTCAATGACAACCTTCTACCACAGACTAGTCTGTCACCGAGAACTTCCGGTTGTCATTTTATCGATTTGAACAAAAACATCCAACTATGCCAACTTCTGCCAAGCAGAGTTCCCCAAATAGCCCACCCATTCATTACAAGAAATCTGTATTCACAACTCCACTCTACAAACGCTGTGCCCACAGGGGATAGTTTACGTACCAGAAGGTCAGTGATGATGAGGACTCGACTGGACCCGGAGCGAAACTCCCTCATGATAACATCTCTCTCCTTCTGGTCCATGTCTCCGTACTACAACAGAGGGAGGAAGAGAAGCGCCATTCAGATCAAGTATGCACCACAAGAGCCTTTAAAACAGAAGACACCGCCACAGAGCAACATTTGTTTAAAAAGAAAAGTGTGACGATTTCATCCTTTTTTGTGTCCACTGCATGAACCAGCCTTGTCTCACTGAGCAGAGCTGACTGGGATTAAAATGGCCTGCTTTGTCTCTTCCCCTGCCAGATATAAGACTCTGTGACACTGTGGGCCACTGCCTTGCCCAGTGGCAGGGGGCACAAAGACACCTAAAGGAGTTAACAAAAACATTTCTGCTAATTTGATCAGCTAAATTCATCAATCCAAGTTATTGTCCCCACATCTCTTCCCCAATATTCAGTTAATTTTACTCCGTTAGGTCTGTGGCTTACATAAAGTTACACACCAATAAGGCTCCATTTGGACTCGGGACCAGTGATCGTGCCAGTGATGTAAATCAGTGGTTCTTAAAGTGGGGTCTGGGGACCCCCAGGGGTCCTTGGAGGTAGTTCCAGGGGGTCCCCAGCTAAATGACAGTTAGTTACAGAGCCAAGAGGGTCCATTAGGTTACAGAGGGTGTAACAAATAGACCCGTTAGGGTCCATTTCTACACTCTGAGTCAAACTAACATCGATTTTACAATTATAAATTGGGCTACGTAGTGTCAATGTGTCAATGTGGGGGTCCTTGACATGAACGTTTGGGAACCAGTGATCTAAATAAACCCTCCATGGTGAGTAGTCTTACCATGGCGGAGACGGTGAAGTCCCTGGCATGCGTCTTCTCGGTGAGCCACCTTCCTCCTGGTGTTGATGAAGAGGACTGCATGTCCAGCTTCCAGTACTTCGTTACCGACAGGATACCCTCCAGGGTCAGCTCCTCTTTATCTTCACCGGGATGCGGACGGGCTCACGCATGAGCTTCTTGGTGACCTACAGCACATCAGCGGGCATGGTGGCGGACACAGCACGGTGGCAGACACAGCATTGAGGCAGACACAGCATGGTGGCAGACACAGCATGGTGGAAGGACACAGCATGGTGGAAGGACACAGCATGGCACAAAGCATAACCATGTATAGATGGATCAAAAGACGTTGAAACAATAAATGTGACAAATCAGTGAAATATTAGACTTGCCAAGTACACTCAAACTGCGTGGTAAGTCAACGTCAACCATTTGTTGTAGGCCCTTGGTCTTCAAATGTGAAGTCAAGGGAACACTCAAAATTCAAGCGCCACTACCCTTTCTCTTGTAGTGTTGCATTTTGTTTTATCATGTCGTCTGCTGTTAAGTCGCGAGTAGGGACGGTGAGGCCCTGTCACTGTGGAGAGCAGACGGGACGCTCTACCAAAGAACATTCAGTCCTGTCACCAACACAGCAGCTGGGAGGAGAGGGAACCTTGGATAAACGGCTTTTCTTAGAATTGTGGATTATTGTGAAAAGTGATTATTCTCTATAGATCATTTGTCATTCTGCACCACATAACAGAGTGTTGCTTCCTAATTTCTGGAAAATCTTGTAGATCTCGTCTTTGAAGCCTCTGCTCAACATCTCATCAGCCTCATCCAGCACGAACATCTCGATGTACATGTATTTCGAGGCTGGGGAGTAACGGAAGGAAGGCAAAATAATCACGCAACTTAACAATCTACTTTAGCCTAAACTGCTACTAAATAAATCCTGCAACACTGTTACTTGCTGTTCAACTCATCTTTATAGAATCTATAGATGCTGTATTCAGAAAAAGAGGTTTCTGATCATTGCTCTGAAGCACTGGTGCTCTGGGACGGTCCAGGCCAACAGAACACTGACCTGGCGCCCACAGGAGACCAGTGACATCCAGAGTCAGTTGACACGCATCACTATACAGCCAATATTCAGGATGCACACAGATTAGACACACAGACCGACATGCGGAAACAACGGTCGGACATGCGCTGCTCCGTGCTTGCGGTTAGGGTTTGAGGTAGGTTGTCGGTTAGCTTCTGAAGTTTGGACACCGCTACCCTAGGGTCCCTGATAGCTTATTCCGCCCTCCATGGGATGCAGATGTACATACTCTGTTCAAGGAGAGCCGCAGCGCGGCTTGAGTGTTGGTGAGATGTTTCAAAGATGCATAGTACAAGCTATAGGAGACAACAGAAACGCGTACGAAACCGCATTAACCGCTGATGTTTTTTTTAAAGGGCCACTTCACCCCTGGCACAACCTGATCTTATTTTAATGTTAATGTTATTTGTAATAGATAACAGTAGCACAATTTGAAATTTGCACCCTTTGACCAGAAAAAGAATGAAGTCTGTGTATTTGACTAGGGGTTGACTGGATTGCAGAATTCCTACAATGCCCATAATGCTTTGCTGCGCTGTTCCTCAGGGGGAGGCTGCGTGTAGGTGTGACTTTATCCTCCCATTTTCTAAAAACAACAAATACACATGGAAGTGCCCCAGTGTTGCCATGTCTGCTTATCATAAGCAACTTTAGGCTTTTTTTTTGTTGCTTGTAAATATTGGTGGTTCACTGGTTGATTCTTTTTTTTGGCTCGTTTCAAAATGTAGAACTGATATTTGGGCTTTCTTCCAAATGTTTTTTACACCAGTGGTTCTCCATGAACATGCCAAGGACCCCCAAATGAATTTGTATTTCTCCACGTAATTTGTGCCATGGTGCCCTGTATTAGATATGTGTTAAAATGTTTGAAAGATATTCCACATTTGCACTTTATCCACTCAAGATTTTTTTTTAAATAGCCGGCTTATGTGCCTAATATATGCATAATATAAATAACCAAAAGTATATGTGCATATTGTTTTTGGGCTTGTTTGCACTTTGCATGGACATGGTTGCTTATTTCTCTCACAAAGTCAAAGATCTGGCAACCTTCACAGCTTGCAGAACTTTTTGCAAAAACAACAACAAACCTGACGTTGACTCATACCCACTTTTTGCTAGCTTTTTTGGAGTGGATGACTGAAAAACACGACATGAAGCCCTTTCTTGTACAACGTGAAGTCTGCTTCTCCTTTTTCTTGAACCAGTAAACGGTTGGATTTGTTTTGGAAGAAAGTATTCACTCTTCAGGAATTAGACAGAGCCGCTGCAGACGCGTCTTGTTTTTCATGCATGTTGAAAATTGTCATGTAGCTTTTTATAGCAAAGCAAACTAAATATATAAATTAGTATAGTATCACTAGGTTTTTCCTCAGAATTGTTTCGTCATTCCCACACCATAAAGAAAGTCTGTGATTGACATTGAAGGGAGATAATAATAATGCATTTTATAATAAAACAAAATGTACGTTTCATATTCATGTGCTATCCCAATAATTTCAGAGAACATGTTTCATTGTAACCGTGTCATCATGCTTTTAATTAGTGTATATGGTAACATATGTTTTACTGTACGTAGTTCAACTGTATAGTAAGCAATCCCCAGCTAAATTATTACATGAAGGTAATGTACAACACGTTATGCAATAAATATGAATCTAATAATTTCTGCCAAATGAAAATCGTTCAAATGAACACTATATGGAATTTGGGGTGCAACCTTTTTTTCATTGTTTTTCTATAGGCTATAGTCATTAGTCAATGAGCAGCAAGCAGGTGCACATCATGTAAACGTTTTATTAGATAACTTCATAGCTGTTTTCCAAGATTTTAAATGATGACATGAAGGCTTGGAAAAGGGAATGTTCTTCTTTATAGGTGAACACAACTCTTCAGCAGTTCCTCGTTTTGAAGGCTGAAAACGACATCCGTATTGTCTGTCCTCCTGATTCCTGTAAATGAGAGAATTATGGCCAACATTTATCCGACGTGAAGCCTGATTTATACTTTGTACGCATGCATGGCATTGATGCACCACAAATATCAGACCTACAAGCTCACAAAGTGTCACTCAAATCCGCGATGCGCTGTGAGCTTGTAGACCTTCTATTTTCGGGTCCCAACGTAACGATATGATAGAACATGGCTGCGTCTATGAACTGGAATCTTGATATGAAACAAATATAGTAGTACTACAACACTCTGAACAGTCTGAAATACAGTACATACATAGCCTAGCTACTACCCTAACGTAATACATATCTCACATTAAAGCAATCAATTGCTAGATTATGCAAGTTTACATAATGTTTACACTTTGCAGAAATGCTATGGTTCACATGACGCTCGCTCGTATGACAGTCATGTTTCAGGGCTACAGAAATACTTACTTGATCAAGTAAAAAATATCCAGGGCTCTCCTCTTCTGTGTATTCGGGTTCAAATAAATATTGTCCATGGAGTCCGTGGATCAGTATAACTCTGCACTGCAGACGCCATGATATTAGTACACAAACAAACTGAGGAATGCAGCGGTGGGGGTGGCCTGGGGTTGTAGGTGGAACGGACACCCCTCGGGGGGCTGTCTTCAGCCGGTGTAGGTGTAGCCGTGTGTAGGTGACGCGCATACTCTACGGTGACGCGAGGTTAGACTGTTGTAGTCCGGAGGGGAGGGGTCACCGTGTTAGTGACGTACATAACATTCTGAATTTACCAGGATATCTGAAAACAGAGATTGCACACAGAAAAAGTGTTTCTAGTGCCCTAAACATCATTAAAATAAGATCAGGTTGTGTCAGGGGTGAAGTGGCCCTTTAAGTTTTGGCTTCAGCATTATAAAAATCCTGAATTGACGTGGTCGGCCAATCAGAGGCAGTAAGTCAAGGAAGAGAGGAGGAGTTCAGCGAAGCAACATTTAAAAAAATGTAGGCATCGGCAGTTACGTACACGTTTCCGTTGTCTCCTATAGCTGTGTTATGCATCTTTGAAACATTTCACCAACACTAAAGTGGCGCCGTGGCTCTCCGTGAACAGAGAGCATGTACATCTGCATCCCATGGAGGGCCGCGCGGAATAAGCCGTCAGGGACCCTAGGGTAGTGGCGTCAATTTCAGAAAAGCTAGTTGTCGTTCTAATGACAGTCGGACCAATAGTATGTCTAAACTAAAGCCTGTAACCAATAGTTCTGTATATGTGTAATGGTTGTACAATATGACCCAAATTTACAACCTACTCGTAATGAGGTAAAAGCAAATCAAGTAGACTTACAGAGGAACTTGCGGTTGAGCATGTCGAAGACGCGTCCGGTGGTTCACACCATGACGTGTGGGACCTCGGCCTGAAGCTTCGCCAACTCTTCGTGGACGTTAGGCCCTCCGATACAGCCTAGGTGTGGCAGCCAGCACCCATGTAGGGCCAGGATCACCTTCTGGGGATCTGTGAGAGTTATAGGGAAGACGGATTCGATGTTACCGTTATGTTCTCGCACCTTTATTTATCCCAACCGTCTTGTAACAGGACAAGCCTGAACATAATCGTCTGCGGGAGCGACAGTCACCCACTCAATCATGTGTCTTGAAGTAGTTCAGTCACCATTATGTCAACCACTTGTAGGCCCTTGTGCTTCAAAGTTTGTTCATGTGAAGCCAAGGGAACACTACAAGAGAAAAGGTGGTGATTTTGACTTAAGGGTTGCATTTTGTTTCAACATGTCGTCTGCTGTTAAGTCGTGAGTAGGGACGGTGAGGCCCCGTCACTGTGGAGAGCAGACGGGACGCTCTACCAAAGAACATTCAGTCCTATACCAACACGAGCAGCTGGTAGGAGAGGGAACCTTGGATAGATAAACTACTTGTTGTGAGTCAGCGTTTGTGCCAGCCAGACTCACCTGCTGAGCCAGCTCCCTGGTAGGGGCCAGGACCAGGGGCCCGTTCCACGAAACTTGGATTAGAGATTAAGGGCCGATTCATACTCCTATTTTAGAGCCGAATAAAAGTCGGTTCGGCGCTGTAGAGCCTACAATTTGACATCATTTTAGGTTCGGGGGGGCGGGTACCGTCCTAAAGTCCTCTCTTCGGTGCGACTGAAACTTTCTGACGAACCAAAATCATTTCGGCACTACAGCGCCGAAACAGCGGTAAAAGGTGCATGAATCGGCCCTTGCCGGGATTTAACAGATATCCTGGTTTAATATATGCTGGATCCGCAATTAACCTCAATTAAAATTTCATGAAAACTGGTTAATCCTGCCAGATTAATTTAACCAGTTAACCTGGATATATTTAGGCTTGATTCGGTTTCATGAAAGTGATGCTACATTAGTTACCATGGAAACTAATGCTTTGGACTTAGCCTGCTCCGGACCAGGCTAACAGCCAGGTTTAACCTAATCCTGATGTCTTTACTGTTCATTAAGCAGTCAAACTGATCACAAACCAATGATGTTTTCCACACTTTTATGAGTTTATGTTGCCTTATTTTTATCGGTCTGCATTAAAGGACTAATTTAAGCACTATTTAAAATCAAAGAACAAAAATATATAGGCTGCACAACATCATGACAGCTTGTAGATCAGCTGCTTTTAAATGTTCCCCAGAATAAGTTTGCTGTCGTGCAAGTGCACGGTTAAGAAGAATTATATATTATACATTATATTATATTATTTTTTGTAAAAGTGAAAACTACTAAATATTACCATTACTCATTGTTTCACAACATATTACCATTGTAACGGTTCACCCACTTGAACCCATGACCCACAGTTCACCAGTCTAGCCCCTGTCTGGACAACAACCCCCTTCCCCAAAGGTAGCTTCCTCAGAGGAGGGAGTTAAGGCCAAATATCACAATGCGACAATATTATGCTTACAATATTAATAATTCTGTTTTAAAGGTCCGCTGACACGCCCCGAAATTAATATGGGTGGTACAGCACATCACGTGGTCTGACTGAAAACAGTTTGAAACAGTTTGAAACGGGGCTACGGCGCTAGCAACAAGTGGCTATAGGTCAGGCTAGCATTTTTGACGGTACATTTAGCGTCATATTGGCTATAAATGTAATTGAAAAAAAATATTTTTTCGCCAGAAATGCTTAGTTAGAATGCAATTGAGGTTGGCGTGGGTTTTTTTTAGGGGAACTGCAGCACAAGCGCACATTTTGGACTCGAGTCCCACGTCCCCCCGGTCGCCAACACCCCTGTCTGCCCGCTCTGAGACCTCTGAGCCCCGCAGCGCGACAGTCGCGACTACGGACTGTCTGCTGTTGTCTGGCCGCTCTGAGAGCAGCGCCGCAGCACGACTACTGTTACTGAGTACCGACTACTGTTGGTACTTCTTTTTGTGGAGGAGTTTTCACCCCCGCCGGCAGAAAAGAAAACAGCGATGAATACGAGGAAGAGGACGAGCAGGAGGTGGAGGAAGAAAGAGAGAGAGAGCTCATAATAATAAAGAGAGAGTCTCTCTCTCTCTCTCATAATAATAAAAAAACGCATCACAGCGCGACAACTTGTGAAGATTAGATATATTCGAAGAAACTAGCATTTAGGAACCACTGTAAAAAAAAGTATCCGTGCGCAACTTGGAGCTCGATCTCCAAATAGCCACATTCAGAAGGCTCTGCATGTGATTATAATGTCTCCGTCACCACCAGAAGTATGATGAAACTTTCATCTCATTAATCATTGACATAGCGTTATTTAGGCTATAATTATCAACTTGTATGGGTGATCATTTTATGTATATAAAATATTATACCCCTCCATACATACAGTATACATTATGTGTGTGTGTGTGTGAGAGAGAGAGAGAGGGGGGGGGGTCCCGCCCGCCCCATATCGGTGTGTGAGAGAGAGAGAGAGTGTGTGAGTGAGTGAGTGAGTGAGTGAGTGAGTGAGTGCGTGTACACACATGCCCAGTTCAATGCGGAGACTAAAGATGCTATACGTCCGTCCCGTCCCCCCCCCCCCCCCCCCGTGTGTGTGCAGTCTGCATCTGAGACGGGCTAGACTGTATGTTGTCATGCGGAGCGACGCGGCGATAAATCATGATAGCGATATTGATTATTACAATGAACAAGCAACTCAATGTCATTATAACAAAGATTTGCGAGCGAAAAAATAATTTTTTGAATGAGACTTTCACCCAGTATTGAAGCTAAATGTGACACCAAAATAGTAGCATAAGTTGCTATGCTACCAAGGCCACCAAGCCCGGCGAGCCCGCATAGATGTCGATGGGGAAAGCCCCTCGCCACTCTGACGTCAGAATCATGATAGCATTGTTTGATAGCAGTTCTTAGCTCCCGAGGGGCGTGTCAGCGGGCCTTTAAGTTAATAGTGGTAAAATGTAAACTATATTTTTGGGGTAGTTAATCATTCAGTCTATACACTATTGAGAGTATGTTCTCTTTAATTACAGCAGCAGTATTTATTTTAGAAGCTTAAGTCCTTGTATCAGTCTTGAATAGTAAAGATACTGAGATACAGAAGGGGGCAGTAATGCAACTATTAAGGAATCAAACTGCCATAATATCCCATGAAGAAGAAGGATCAGTAAATCTGTGTTCCACCAAATAGGTCTAGAGACAAAAAGCCAGGCTGTCTATTCAGCCAGGCTTTATGATCCTGGCTAGCTAAATCTGCCTAGTCTAAGCCTCGCTTGGCTTTAGTGGAATGGAATAAACCAGGCTGTAAAGACCAGGATTTTAAAAGCCTGGTTTTGGCCTAAATCCTGGATTAGTTAATCCAAGTTTCGTGGAACCAGCCCCAGGGCCTGTGTGCCTTTGAGCTCCACATCTTCCCCGTCCCAGAGTGGGCCTGAGCAATCACATCATAACCTGTATGGGGACAGAGAGGACACTATGACAGTATGACGTTTCAAGGCTGATTTATACTCCATAATCGGGTGCGATCTATAAGATAAACACACTGCACATGTGACTTTTCGGGAGAGTCTGGGAAGTGGGCAATCTATTGTTTTAGAAGGCATTGGCAGTCGGGATACAAAAAAAAATAAAATACTGTTCAAAACAAATAGTTGTCCACTGCATGAACCAGCCTTGTGCCTCACTGAGCAGAGTTGAAATGACACGCTGCAAGAAAGAACACCTCTGTGCGTTGGCCGTTACTTTTACATTACACATCGACAGCTTACTGGGGTGTACAGTAGATGGCAGAAAGGGATGCACACGCAGATTAGACACACCAACGGACCGCCATGCGGAAACAACGGTCAGACATACGCTGCTCCGTGCTTGCGGTTAGCGTTTGAGGTCGGTTGTCTAATGACAGTCAGACCAACACTAACAGTAAAAAATAAAGCCTGTACCCAACAGAAGCACTCAAATCAAAATGCTTTATCCTCGCTGCAGTATAGCCATTACTTTGTGCCGTTGTGGCATCAGTAAAACGATAACCTCCCCCTCTAGAATGGCAGTGTAAAAACTAAGACATTGTGAGTTTATGTAAATAGCATTCTTGTAGTCTTGCTGTTAAGTCGTGAGTAGGGACGGTGAGGCCCCGTCACTGTGGAGAGCAGACGGGTCGCTCTACCAAAGAACATTCAGTCCTTTCACCAACACAGCAGCTGGGAGGAGAGGGAACCTTGGAGAGCCACGTGGAATTCATGCTTGGGAGCCAAAGCGTTGGATCATATAAATGCACCATTTAAAGTCAATGCTCTGCATAACAGGAAAGATAAGCTGGGTGTGTCTGCATCAACGTTCCCGACTTGGCGCCAACCTTCCACCACAGACTAGTCTGTCACCGAGAACTTCCGGTTGTCATTTTATCGATTTGAACAAAAACATCCAACTATGCCAACTTCTGCCAAGCATAGTCCCCCAAAATAGCCCGCCCATTCATTACAAGAAATCTGTATTCACAACTCCACTCTACAAACGCTGTGCCCACAGGGGATAGTTTACGTACCAGAAGGTCAGTGATGATGAGGACTCGACTGGACCCGGAGCGGAACTCCCCCATGATAACATCTCTCTCCTTCTGGTCCATGTCTCCGTACTACAACAGAGGGAGGAAGAGAAGCGCCATTCAGATCAAGTATGCACCACAAGAGCCTTTAAAACAGAAGACACCGCCACAGAGCAACATTTGTTTAAAAAGAAAAGTGTGACGATTTCATCCTTTTTTGTGTCCACTGCATGAACCAGCCTTGTCTCACTGAGCAGAGCTGACTGGGATTAAAATGGACTGCTTTGTCTCTTCCCCTGCCAGATATAAGACTCTGTGACACTGTGGGCCACTGCCTTGCCCAGTGGCAGGGGGCACAAAGACACCTAAAGGAGTTAACAAAAACATTTCTGCTAATTTGATCAGCTAAATTCATCAATCCAAGTTATTGTCCCCACATCTCTTCCCCAATATTCAGTTAATTTTACTCCGTTAGGTCTGTGGCTTACATAAAGTTACACACCAATAAGGCTCCATTTGGACTCGGGACCAGTGATCGTGCCAGTGATGTAAATCAGTGATTCTTAAAGTGGGGTCCGGGGACCCCCAGGGGTCCTTGGAGGTAGTTCCAGGGGGTCCCCAGCTAAATGACAGTTAGTTACAGAGCCAAGAGGGTCCATTAGGTTACAGAGGGTGTAACAAATAGACCCGTTAGGGTCCATTTCTACACTCTCCGAGTCAAACTAACATCGATTTTACAATTATAAATTGGGCTACGTAGTGTCAATGTGGGGGTCCTTGACATGAACGTTTGGGAACCAGTGATCTAAATAAACCCTCCATGGTGAGTAGTCTTACCATGGCGGAGACGGTGAAGTCCCTGGCGTGCGTCTTCTCGGTGAGCCATGAGCCGGTGTTGATGAAGAGGACTGCATGTCCAGCTAGCTTCCAGTACTTGGTTACCGACAGGATACCCTCCAGGGTCAGCTCCACTTTATCTTCACCGGGATGCGGACGGGCTCACGTATGAGCTTCTTGGTGACCTCCAGCACATCAGCGGGCATGGTGGCAGACACAGCACAGTGGCAGACACAGCATTGAGGCAGACACAGCATGGTGGAAGGACACAGCATGGTGGAAGGACACAGCATGGTGGAAGGACACAGCATGGTGGAAGGACACAGCATGGTGGCAGACAGCATCACAACCTGGGTGAGGAGACACAATGGAGGTTTACCGTGGCTGACACTTCTCATCAAGGAGATGAAACACCCAGAGTCAACTTGGCCCGATTTGTATTTTGTCGTAATGCCATTATTGTGCATCTAAAATATAGCCGATCCACAAGCTCACGTGTTGCAGCGCTAAACATTGAGCACTTGTAGATTCGCTCTTTTTGGGGGGGATGGCACAAAGCATAACCATGTATAGATGGATCAGACCTAGGGTAAACAAAAGACGTTGAAAAAATAAATGTGACAAATCAGTGAAATATTAGACTTGCCAAGTGCACTCAAATTGCGTGTCTTGAAGTAGTAAGTCAACGTCAACCATTTGTTGTATGTAGGCCCTTGGTCTTCAAATGTGAAGTCAAGGGAACACTACAAGAGAAAGGGTAGTGGTGCTTGAATTTTGAAAGTGCTGCATTTTGTTTTATCATGTCGTCTGCTGTTAAGTCGCGAGTAGGGACGGTGAGGCCCTGTCACTGTGGAGAGCAGACGGGACGCTCTACCAAAGAACATTCAGTCCTTTCACCAACACAGCAGCTGGGAGGAGAGGGAACCTTGGATAAACGGCTTTTCTTAGAATTGTGGATTATTGTGAAAAGTGATTATTCTCTATAGATCATTTGTCATTCTGCACCACATACCTGCGTGTTGCTTCCTAATTTCTGGAAAATCTTGTAGATCTCGTCTTTGAAGCCTCTGCTCAACATCTCATCAGCCTCATCCAGCACGAACATCTCGATGTACATGTATTTCGAGGCTGGGGAGTAACGGAAGGAAGGCAAAATAATCACGCAACTTAACAATCTACTTTAGCCTAAACTGCTACTAAATAAATCCTGCAACACTGTTACTTGCTGTTCAACTAATCTTTATAGAATCTATAGATGCTGTATTCAGAAAGAGGTTTCTGATCATTGCTCTGAAGCACTGGTGCTCTGGGACGGTCCAGGCCAACAGAACACTGACCCGGTGCCCACAGGAGACCAGTGACATCCAGAGTCAGTTGACACGCATGGATATCATCACTATACAGCCAATATTAAGGATGCACATAGATTAGACCCACCAACGGACCGACATGCGGAAACAACGGTCGGACATGCGCTACTCCGTGCTTGCGGTTAGGGTTTGAGGTAGGTTGTCGGTTAGCTTCTGAAGTTTGGACACCGCTACCCTAGGGTCCCTGACAGCTTATTCCGCCCTCCATGGGATGCAGATGTACATACTCTGTTCAAGGAGAGCCGCAGCGTGGCTTGAGTGTTGGTGAGATGTTTCAAAGATTCATAGTACAAGCTATAGGAGACAACAGAAACGCGTACGAAACCGCATTAACCGCCGATGTTTTTTTAAAGTTTTGGCTTCAGCATTATAACCATTCTGAATTCACGTGGTCGGCCAATCAGAGGCAGTAAGTCAAGGAAGGGAGGAGGAGTTCAGCGAAGCAACATTTAAAAAAAATGTACAAATACTTAACGGCATCGGCGGTTAATGCGGTTTCGTACACGTTTCCGTTGTCTCCTATAGCTGTGTGATGCATCTTTGAAACATTTCACCAACACTCAAGTGGCGCCGTGGCTCTCCGTGAACAGAGAGTATGTACATCTGCATCCCATGGAGGGCCGCGCGGAATAAGCCGTCAGGGACCCTAGGGTAGTGGCGTCAATTTCAGAAAAGCTAGTTGTCGTTCTAATGACAGTCGGACCAATAGTATGTCTAAACTAAAGCCTGTAACCAATAGTTCTGTATATGTGTAATGGCTGTACAATATGCCCCAAATTTACAACCTACTCGTAATGAGGTAAAAGCAAATAAAGTAGACTTACAGAGGAACTTGCGGTTGAGCATGTCGAAGACACGTCCAGGGGTTCACACCACGATGTGTGGGCCCTCGGCCTGAAGCTTCGCCACCTCTTCGTGGACGTTAGGCCCTCCGATACAGCCTAGGTGTGGCAGCCAGCACCCATGTAGGGCCAGGATCACCTTCTGGATCTGTGAGAGTTATAGGGAAGACGGATTCGATGTTACCGTCATGTTCTCGCACCTTTATTTATCCCAATCGTCTTGTAACAGGACAAGCCTGAACATGATCCTCTGCGGGAGCGACTGACCAAAGGGACAGTCACCCACTCAATCATGTGTCTTGAAGTTGTTCGGTCACCATTATGTCAACCACTTGTAGGCCCTTGTGCGTCAAAGTTTGTTCATTTTGACTTAAGGGTTGCATTTTGTTTCAACATGTCGTCTGCTGTTAAGTCGTGAGTAGGGACGGTGAGGCCCCGTCACTGTGGAGAGCAGACGGGACGCTCTACCAAAGAACATTCAGTCCTATACCAACACGAGCAGCTGGTAGGAGAGGGAACCTTGGATAGATAAACTACTTGTCGTGAGTCAGCGTTTGTGCCAGCAACACTCACCTGCTGAGCCAGCTCCCTGGTAGGGGCCAGGACCAGGCTGCAGGATGGAGCAATCACATCATAACCTGTATGGGGACAGAGAGGACACCATGACAGTCGTGACGTTTCAAGGCTGATTTATACTCCATTATCGGGTGTGTCACTCGCTGATCTATAAGATAAACGCACTGCACATGTGACACACTGTGAACTTTTAGGGTATTTTCAGAGCATGAGTATATAGGTTAAAATAGTAATTTTTGTGTCCACTGCATGAACCAGCCATGTCTCACCACGCAGAGCTGACTGGGATTAAAATGGACTTCTTTCTTTCTTCCCCTTGCCAGATATAAGACTTAGTGACACGACATGACACTGCCTTGCCCAGTAGCAGGGGTCACATTTAATCTCTAGATGCAATGCTTAGTACTAATACAAAGCAGTTCCTCAATTTATGGCAATGTGTCCAGAGCCTCGTTTGGTTGCCAAACATAACCAATATCAACCGTGATCCAAGTCCTAACTTGTTCTTTTTAGCAAGAAAGTAAACCCACTTTCCCTTAACACAAGGGATAATGGTTCTGCTGGATAGCTCAAAACCATATGCTTCCCCTGAGCAGATCCTCACACAGGTTCATCTCATCAAAACTGTCCACGATCTGGTTCCAGTTGCTCTACAAGAGAGAGAACGCAAACAGAGAAAGAACACATCAGAACAAGTGTCAATAAGGGAAGCGATAGGTTAAAACTATAGGAAAGCATCGTGCCATTTCAGATTTTAGCTGTACCATTTTGCATGGCGGCACAACGCGCTGCAAGCTTGTACATCTGCCATTTTAGAACATTTTGGGAGAGTCTGGGAAGTGTGCGAACTATAGTTTTAGAAGGCATTTGTAGAATGCGGTCCCTAGTGGTAAGAGGAAGGACTGCAGGCGGACCCGTGGATTCTTGACGAGAAAACCCCGTGCAACCGAGCGCCCAATGTAAAGCCCAGGTGCACTCTGGGTGCACTTCCGCATTTGGACACCAAAATTTGGTGTCCAAATGCGGAAGTGAAATGCTGAATCAGCGAAAAGACGGTACTTCCGGCAGCCTTCCGGGTGCTTCAAAACGCCACTGAGCAACTTCCACTGACATGAATAGTGGAGGGGGCGGAGCTTCACGCTAGTTTAGTCTCTATCCTTTTAATACTCTATGGGTAACATAGGAAATGTCTACCCAAGTACTGCAGTCAGGATACAAAAAAAAAAAAATACTGTTCAAAACAAATAGTTGTCCACTGCATGAACCAGCCTTGTGTCTCACTGAGCAGAGTTGAAATGACACGCTGCAAGAAAGAACACCTCTGTGCGTTGGCCGTTACTTTTACATTACACATCAACAGCTTACTGGAGTGTACAGTAGATGGATGCACACGCAGATTAGACACACCAACGGACCGACATGCGGAAACAACGGTCAGACATACGCTGCTCCGTGCTTGCGGTTAGCGTTTGAGGTCGGTTGTCAAATGACAGTCAGACCAACACTAACAGTAAAAAATAAAGCCTGTACCCAACAGAAGCACTCAAATCAAAATGCTTTATCCTCGCTGCAGTATAGCCATTACTTTGTGCCGTTGACGTCAGTAAAACGATAACCTCCCCCTCTAGAACGGCAGTGTAAAAACTAAGACATTGTGAGTTCATGTAAATAGCATTCTTGTAGTCTTGCTGTTAAGTCGTGAGTAGGGACGGTGAGGCCCTGTCACTGTGGAGAGCAGACGGGTCGCTCTACCAAAGAACATTCAGTCCTTTCACCAACACAGCAGCTGGGAGGAGAGGGAACCTTGGAGAGCCACGTGGAATTCATGCTTGGGAGCCAAAGCGTTGGATCATATAAATGCACCATTTAAAGTCAATGCTCTGCATAACAGGAAAGATAAGCTGGGTGTGTCTGCATCAACGTTCCCGACTTGGCGCCAACCTTCCACCACAGACTAGTCTGTCACCGAGAACTTCCGGTTGTCATTTTATCGATTTGAACAAAAACATCCAACTATGCCAACTTCTGCCAAGCAGATAGTCCCCCAAAATAGCCCGCCCATTCATTATAAGAAATCTGTATTCACAACTCCACTCTACAAACGCTGTGCCCACAGGGGATAGTTTACGTACCAGAAGGTCAGTGATGATGAGGACTCGACTGGACCCGGAGCGGAACTCCCCCATGATAACATCTCTCTCCTTCTGGTCCATGTCTCCGTACTACAACAGAGGGAGGAAGAGAAGCGCCATTCAGATCAAGTATGCACCACAAGAGCCTTTAAAACAGAAGACACCGCCACAGAGCAACATTTGTTTAAAAAGAAAAGTGTGACGATTTCATCCTTTTTTGTGTCCACTGCATGAACCAGCCTTGTCTCACTGAGCAGAGCTGACTGGGATTAAAATGGACTGCTTTGTCTCTTCCCCTGCCAGATATAAGACTCTGTGACACTGTGGGCCACTGCCTTGCCCAGTGGCAGGGGGCACAAAGACACCTAAAGGAGTTAACAAAAACATTTATGCTAATTTGATGAGCTAAATTCATCAATCCAAGTTATTGTCCCCACATCTCTTCCCCAATATTCAGTTAATTTTACTCCGTTAGGTCTGTGGCTTACATAAAGTTACACACCAATAAGGCTCCATTTGGACTCCGGACCAGTGATCGCGCCAGTGATTCTTAAAGTGGGGTCCGGGGACCCCCAGGGGTCCTTGGAGGTAGTTCCAGGGGGTCCCCAGCTAAATGACAGTTACAGAGCCAAGAGGGTCCATTAGGTTACAGAGGGTGTAACAAATAGACCCGTTAGGGTCCATTTCTACACTCTCCGAGTCAAACTAACATCGATTTTACAATTATAAATTGGGCTACGTAGTGTCAATGTGTCAATGTGGGGGTCCTTGACATGAACGTTTGGGAACCAGTGATCTAAAAAAACCCTCCATGGTGAGTAGTCTTACCATGGCGGAGACGGTGAAGTCCCTGGCGTGCGTCTTCTCGGTGAGCCATGAGCCGGTGTTGATGAAGAGGACTGCATGTCCAGCTAGCTTCCAGTACTTCGTTACCGACAGGATACCCTCCAGGGTCAGCTCCACTTTATCTTCACCGGGATGCGGACGGGCTCACGTATGAGCTTCTTGGTGACCTCCAGCACATCAGCGGGCATGGTGGCAGACACAGCACAGTGGCAGACACAGCATTGAGGCAGACACAGCATGGTGGCAGACACAGCATTGAGGCAGACACAGCATGGTGGAAGGACACAGCATGGTGGAAGGACACAGCATGGTGGAAGGACACAGCATGGTGGAAGGACACAGCATGGTGGCAGACAGCATCACAACCTGGGTGAGGAGACACAATGGAGGTTTACCGTGGCTGACACTTCTCATCAAGGAGATGCCTTAAACACCCAGAGTCAACTTGGCCCGATTTGTATTTTGTCGTAATGCCATTATTGTGCATCTAAAATATAGCCGATCCACAAGCTCACGTGTTGCAGCGCTAAACATTGAGCACTTGTAGATTCGCTCTGAAGCACTGGGACGGTCCAGGCCAACAGAACACTGACCCTGTGCCCACAGGAGACCAGTGACATCCAGAGTCAGTTGACACGCATGGATATCATCACTATACAGCCAATATTAAGGATGCACACAGATTAGACCCACCAACGGACCGACATGCGGAAACAACGGTCGGACATGCGCTACTCCGTGCTTGCGGTTAGGGTTTGAGGTAGGTTGTCGGTTAGCTTCTGAAGTTTGGACACCGCTACCCTAGGGTCCCTGACAGCTTATTCCGCCCTCCATGGGATGCAGATGTACATACTCTGTTCAAGGAGAGCCGCAGCGCGGCTTGAGTGTTGGTGAGATGTTTCAAAGATGCATAGTACAAGCTATAGGAGACAACAGAAACGCGTACGAAACCGCATTAACCGCCGATGTTTTTTTAAAGTTTTGGCTTCAGCATTATAACCATTCTGAATTCACGTGGTCGGCCAATCAGAGGCAGTAAGTCAAGGAAGGGAGGAGGAGTTCAGCGAAGCAACATTTAAAAAAAAATGTACAAATACTTAACGGCATCGGCGGTTAATGCGGTTTCGTACAAGTTTCCGTTGTCTCCTATAGCTGTGTGATGCATCTTTGAAACATTTCACCAACACTCAAGTGGCGCCGTGGCTCTCCGTGAACAGAGAGTATGTACATCTGCATCCCATGGAGGGCCGCGCGGAATAAGCCGTCAGGGACCCTAGGGTAGTGGCGTCAATTTCAGAAAAGCTAGTTGTCGTTCTAATGACAGTCGGACCAATAGTATGTCTAAACTAAAGCCTGTAACCAATAGTTCTGTATATGTGTAATGGCTGTACAATATGCCCCAAATTTACAACCTACTCGTAATGAGGTAAAAGCAAATAAAGTAGACTTACAGAGGAACTTGCGGTTGAGCATGTCGAAGACACGTCCAGGGGTTCACACCACGATGTGTGGGCCCTCGGCCTGAAGCTTCGCCACCTCTTCGTGGACGTTAGGCCCTCCGATACAGCCTAGGTGTGGCAGCCAGCACCCATGTAGGGCCAGGATCACCTTCTGGATCTGTGAGAGTTATAGGGAAGACGGATTCGTTGTTACCGTCATGTTCTCGCACCTTTATTTATCCCAATCGTCTTGTAACAGGACAAGCCTGAACATGATCCTCTGCGGGAGCGACTGACCAAAGGGACAGTCACCCACTCAATCATGTGTCTTGAAGTAGTTCGGTCACCATTATGTCAACCACTTGTAGGCCCTTGTGCGTCAAAGTTTGTTCATTTTGACTTAAGGGTTGCATTTTGTTTCAACATGTCGTCTGCTGTTAAGTCGTGAGTAGGGACGGTGAGGCCCCGTCACTGTGGAGAGCAGACGGGACGCTCTACCAAAGAACATTCAGTCCTATACCAACACGAGCAGCTGGTAGGAGAGGGAACCTTGGATAGATAAACTACTTGTCGTGAGTCAGCGTTTGTGCCAGCAACACTCACCTGCTGAGCCAGCTCCCTGGTAGGGGCCAGGACCAGGGCCTGTGTGCCCTTGAGCTCCACATCAATCTCCTAGCTGCAGGATGGAGCAATCACATCATAACCTGTATGGGGACAGAGAGGACACCATGACAGTCGTGACGTTTCAAGGCTGATTTATACTCCATTATCGGGTGTGTCACTCGCTGATCTATAAGATAAACGCACTGCACATGTGACACACTGTGAACTTTTAGGGTCTTTTCAGAGCATGAGTATATAGGTTAAAATAGTAATTTTTGTGTCCACTGCATGAACCAGCCATATCTCACCACGCAGAGCTGACTGGGATTAAAATAGACTTCTTTCTTTCTTCCCCTTGCCAGATATAAGACATAGTGACATGACATGACACGACACTGCCTTGCCCAGTAGCAGGGGTCACATTTAATCTCTAGATGCAATGCTTAGTACCAATACAAAGCAGTTCCTCAATTTATGGCAATGTGTCCAGAGCCTCGTTTGGTTGCCAAACATAACCAATATCAACCGTGATCCAAGTCCTAACTTGTTCTTTTTAGCAAGAAAGTAAACCCACTTTCCCTTAACACAAGGGATAATGGTTCTGCTGGATAGCTCAAAACCATATGCTTCCCCTGAGCAGATCCTCACACAGGTTCATCTCATCAAAACTGTCCACGATCTGGTTCCAGTTGCTCTGCAAGAGAGAGAACGCAAACAGAGAAAGAACACATCAGAACAAGTGTCAATAAGGGAAGCGATAGGTTAAAACTATAGGAAAGCATCGTGCCATTTCAGATTTTAGCTGTACAATCTTGCATGGCGGCACAACGCGCTGCAAGCTTGTACATCTGCCATTTTAGAACATTTTGGGAGAGTCTGGGAAGTGTGCAAACTATAGTTTTAGAAGGCATTTGTAGAATGAACCTCAGGTCTGAATGGGTTGGGTAACATAGGAAATGTCTACCCAAGTACTGCAGTGGGGGGAAATAAAAATAAATAAAAAAAAAACTGTTCACCGACAACTGTTTTAGAGAAATATGGCAGACATACCTCAATGATTCCATCTGGCTCCATGCCCTCGGGCCATTGTCTCGGTCTCTGAAATCACAAGAGGGGAGCCATGATTAACTGCTGGGGGTATACAAGTAAGACACACGAATGCAGCTCGTAAATTGCAACAATTAGAATAAATTACGTATTTTAAGGGGTTTTTTAAAGTTATTTTTATTTGTGTTTTTTTAAAGATTTTTTTTTAAAGTTATTTTAGTGTGTGTATGTTTGCTTGCACAGTTTCTTTTTAAGTTACATTTTGTGTGAGAGTGAGTGTGTTATACAGCTACGCCCTCTGGTGGCCGGCAGGTGGTATTACAGCATGACACAGTTTAGACAGTTTAGGCTAGCTTCTATAGTTCGCAATCACTGCGTTCGCAACAATAGCTACAGGATCTCTGGACTAGTTCCTTTGCGCCCCACACATGCAATATGGCATCATCATAATACAATTTCCTGAAGTACATGTATACAACAAGAAACTGGGGTTAGATTAGGCAACATGCAGTTTGGTCAGAGTTGAAACTACTTTTTTAAAGTGTAAGACCACTTTTGAGGTTTGGGTTGTGTAGTTACCTGCCATGATGTAACTCCAATGTGGACAAAAAATAACACAATGTTCCAGTGATTAGAAATTGCTAATAAAAATACATGCCCCTCATTAATGACTTACACTGTATGCTAAATCGGCTCTCAAAGTCACTCTTTTAGTACATAAACAAACAAAGTTGATTCAGACAATATAGAGCATCACCAAAACTCATATTGTTTTATTTTTTCAAAAAATAAATTAACTTCCCGTTGATTTTACTATTTGAAGACCTGGATCCACAGATCCAGATCCAGTTTTCTTCCTAATAAAATGGATAAAACATGTTGTCTGAATCAACCGTTTGTTTACGTACTAAAAGAGTGACTTTGAGAGCCGTTTTAGCATACAAAGTAAGTCAATGAGGAGCATCATTTTGAATTATCAATTTCTAATCACTGGAGCAATTAGTTTGTATTTCTTGTCCACATTTGGAGTTACACCATGGCAATTGCGTGTTCATTCAATTCAATGAATAATGGCTTCAGGGTGTCAGTTTGCATTATAGAAAAAAATACAATTACCAACTAAAAGTCCCCAAAAATACAATTACTATAACCAAAATAACCTACATAACTAAGAAAAATACAATAAATTAGATCACAAAATACAAAAACACCCTTTGGATGGAAGTGCAGGTTTAACATTCAAATAAGGAGATACAACAGGACAATGAATAACTACAGGGAATTGGATTTAGGAGCAGACTAATGAAAGGGTAAACAAATGCTAAGGGTCACTTAATGAGAACTCAGAATTAACACAAAACAAAGATAACAAAATACAACTTACTGTACTCAAAAGAACCAAACTCACAAAACTAACAAAAGAAAACATGGGTGGAGGTGGAGGAGGACTAGCAGGCAAGATGGCGTCTCTGCTACAGAATTGAACTGTCATCTACACAGCAGTCAGGACAGACTGAGCACTTTTATAGAGAGCACTGCAGGGACATTGCCCAGCCAACCAGGACCAGGGCGTGAACAGGAGGAACGAATGAGGAACGAGGGGAGGTCCAGACAGGACCTGATTGCAGCCACCTGCTTTCAATCACCCACTTTACTCTGCCAGTCAATCACCAGCACCACACCCATTCACCCCCAATCATGATATTCTCTTACAGGGAACACGTTGCCTGCAGGTCCCACGGGTTGTACATAATACTTATGAAAGGGGGCCCGGCTTAGCCCCTGCCTATTTGAACCGTCAGAGAAAAGTGTCCTGAACTGCATGTTAAAACAATTCCCTTCTCGGCTCCTGCCCTTCTGAGGCTCTGAGTCTGAACCTGGCCGTCATCAGCGCAATGAGCGCATTTGCATTAAATGTCTCTTGGCCGTGCAGGCGTGGAAAGTGCGCACACACAGAATTAAAGGATCGTTGTGAGTGTTGTGAGCTTGTAGATTTGCTATTTTGGGTGTGCGGTACCCTCTCTCTCTCTCTCTCTCTCTCTCTCTCTCTCTCTCACTCCCCGCATGCAGGCACACCTTCGTGCACAGACGCGTCAGAAGAGCCTGACGCCCGACGTCAACCCCGGCTTTTTAGACAGCTGGAAAAGAAGCTCCACCTCCGCAGCTGACTGACAGCTTCCCGGAAAAGCTTGCCCCAGCGTCAAATGGGCTTGTCAAATGACGCTTGTCATTTTCACAAGCGAAAACCAAATGGACCCTGGATCCATTTTCTTCCATTTCTACACTCTCAAGAGTTAAATGAACATTGATTCTACAATATAAATGGGGTGTCCCAGAGATAGAAATGCTATGGGGGTCCGTAGACTAATGCATGTCAAACTCGGGGAGCTTGAAAGAGAATCACTGCTAGAGCCATTATCTTCTCTTATGGGAGTCCCTGGCAGGCATGTATTTTCAAATGGGGGGGAAGGGGTCTTCGGGTAAGTATGTGTCAACTTGGGGGTCCTTCACATGAAAAAGTTTGGGAACCACTGCATTAAGGCACCCACCTTACATCATAAGTATGTATACATGATGTGAATTCAGTTTAAGCAATCATGAATAATTTACTGTAGGCTATACTTTTCAGTTTGTCCACTCTTCCTTGGTGCCCACCAATCTGTTACCTCGTCAAGTACTGATTTTGTGTCAAGTCTGGCACTGATTTGTATATTATTGTATGTCTTGAAATGTCTTCATGAATTGAATACACACTACAAGAAAAACAAGTAGTACTTGGGGCTTTTTTGTTTCATGCCTTAGCATAATTGTATAATCGTAGCACTATACTGTACTCTCTGCATTAGCAAAATGTTAATACAATACTAAATCAATCAATTTACTGTCAAGCCTGAGACTGATTGTGGCCCCCTCCCTTATGCTATAAAACAGCTCAATGCACATATATATCAGAGAGAGGAGGCAAGCATGTCAGAGGACACGATACGAGAGGAGACCGGGGATGAGGCGCTCATAATGACTGTGAGCCAATACCCAGTCATTTATGACCTTAAGTCATGATGACTATATGGAGGACCATTAAAGGATAATTCCATACTAAAAGGCTTTCTTACCTTTCTTTGTAGTCGTTACGTTAGGTCCAGGTGTTATTTTGTGCAAAAGCTCCTTATTGGCTGTTTCCCCTACCATAAGCCCTAAATGAATTGCATTGAATTGAATGGGAATTGAATGAGGCTATGGGGTGTTGTGCTAATTCGCTTATTTCCATCGCTCAAAATTATAATTTCTTTGTATATATCCTCTCTTCATAATGTAAATAATATCCCAAGCGGCACACTTTACTACTTCTTTCGATGGAAATAAGCAAACTAGCATACCACCCCATAGCCCCATTCAATTCCCATTCAATGCAATGCAATTCATTGAGGGCTTATGGTAGGGAAAATAGCCAATAAGGAGTTTTTGCACAAAAAAAACACCTGGACCTCTTTGGTGGGGACATAACAACTACAAAGAAAGGTAAGAAAGATAAGAAAGCATTCTAGCATGGAATTCTCCTTTAATAGAGAGCGAGCCTGGCGTCTAGTAAGTGCCGAGACAGGCCTTCAACGTAAGTACATCAAATTGCAATATGTACCAAAGACTTTGATCCATATTCCATAGATAGATTATAGATTATGTAGATAATGTGGCTAAACTTGTTGGTTGAATGTGCTATTCTCGTCTAACCTCCCAATCCCGGCCATGTAGGCAACTATATTATTGCTATTGTTTGGTAATTGTCATTGCTGTAATGTCAAGGAGTGAAACATGGAAACAATATACCCAGCATTACAAAGTTGCAAGTACACAACTATCTTTGTATACTGTCAATGTTCTTCCTGCTCATGAAACCAGAATACACACATGTATTGACATGACATGAAGACTTTTACTTTCAATACAGCAGCTGTATCACAGCAGATGATGAATCCTAAATGCCACCAGTTAATTTATACTGTGTAATTGTACTGTACAATTTATACAGACATAAAATATTGGACCAAATATTTGTGGCCACTATACACGTATTCCATACAGAATACTGTCAACACACACTGCAGTGTAGCTTGAAAACAACAAACATGTGAAGTCAGGTAGACTTCATCCCGTCAAGATATGAAGCAGAGATGGTTGCTGTTGAAGGGTTCAGGTATCCCAAAATAGAATCTCAATCTAAGAATCTCCATGGTACTGCAGGCCTATTGCCATAGCCCATAAATGAAAAATTTGAATAGGACAGAAAACAAACCATTTCTACTTTTGGTGTCAACCACATGCAGTTCAAAGGCGCAAAGATCGGTGGAAGTCCATCCGGGACTACTATCGAAGACTGAAGTTGAAAGAAAAGATGAAGCCAAGCGGGAGCACAGCAGGGGGACGCAAGAGGAAGTGGGCTTACTGGGGGATCATGCATTTCTTGGATCCATACAGAGCCCAAATTCTAATTTCCTCCGGCCGACTCCAACTGCATGTCAGCATACTGGAAGATAGATTGAATGACATTGTCATTGGCATTGTGGGGAACATTCAGTTGTCATTGCTGTACCTAATCATTGTTTGAACTTAATTTTATAGAGAGCAGCCAGGAGCAGGCTTCTGGTGAGCCTAGCGACTTCAGCCCTGCTGAAAGTGGTAAGAGATACATATCAGACAGTCATGACGGTTTACTAATACAACAATCATAAAGCTGTAGGCCTATAGGCCTACACAATAAACTCTCTAAACTTACTTCATAGAGAGCCAAGATGTAATGTTTGGCACTGCTGCTGAAAGTGGTAAGAGATACATATTAGTCAGACTGTTTGCAGGAAACTCTAAAGATGTACACTAACACAATGCTTAAACTTTGCTTCATAGACCGTACACAGCAGGACAAAGGAGGAGCACACAGCAGGAATATAGTAAGATATTTTGATGACTCACTCAAGCCAAATGACTCTTTGGTAGCTAGGTCTGTGTTTTGTAGTAATGTAGTCAATAGTCATGATGCATCTCCAAACCTTTTTGAGATATGTTCAACAGTTGCGCTGTTGCTAGATAATCCAGAATAGTCTCCCCATTTACACAGCACAAAGAAAGAGGGGAAGGTAAACTACACAACCAAAACCTCTACTTAAGTCTAGTTGTGCTTTAAAGTTTACAAATGTAATAATTGAACCCAATGTGAGACATATATTGAATATTACCCAGGGGGAGGACAATTACCCCACGCCCTTCCCCAACAACTACCGCTTTACGACA
The DNA here is from genome assembly GCF_963924005.1 of Protomyctophum bolini. Lineage (NCBI taxonomy): Eukaryota > Metazoa > Chordata > Actinopteri > Myctophiformes > Myctophidae > Protomyctophum > Protomyctophum bolini. The sequence continues at coordinate 2,779,080 of NC_137880.1, read as the reverse complement.
TGTGAGACCACCCACTTCCACAAGTGGTAAGATATTCAGATTTGACATGGAAGCTCTGAAATACAATACTAATCCAGTACAGCTCAATATAACACATAATTCAATCTTACTTTACAGTCCACCGCCAGGCCAACTCAAATCTGGGGGTCTGCCACCACCACCTGCTCCTCCTGTGTCAGGACCTCCCTCTTCTACAAGTGGTATAAGATATTCAGATTTTACATGAAAGTTATGTAATACCATACAAAATATGTAAGTAGCCTACAATACAAAATCCAGTGCAGCTCAATATTGCTCAATGTTCAATGCTTGAACCTTTCTAAATGGCATCCAGTCGAAGGAGGGCCAGGAACCTTGTGGGGGAACAGGAGGACTCTCCCCAGCTTCGTCAAGATGACATATTTGAGCAGGCAGTGAGGGCGGAGCTCCACGACAGACCTGATGGGTCAACATATTTTGCGTTATATATATGTGGGCAACGAGCTCCGGGACCTGGATCTCATTATGTCGAGTTAGAGATCGACATAATGAGAAGATTTTTTGTGGAAGGAACACGTTATTCCAACCAGTTCCTTTCCCCTCCATCAGGCTGGCCAGGGGGAGGCAGTTTAGAGACCAGGATTACTGCATGTTTTTTGTGAGGGTACCTACCCTAGGGGACACGGGGAGAACATGCAAACTCCACACAGAAAGGCCCTTTCGCCAACCCCGCCTTCGGGTATGGGCACTGATGACGCAGAGGAGGAAACACGCCGCCAGCACCCACAGCGCCCCGAGTGGGAATCGAACCCAGGACCTTCTAGCTGTGAGGCGACAGCACTACCAACTGTGCCAAGGGTATCGCCCAATTGTCTCGGTCCCGACGTGCCCTTGAGCAAGGCAGAAAATCAACGCTTGGCCAATCACAGAGACCCACGAGCATTGATACCACATGATCCACGATAGCACATGGCTAATTAACATATATTTAAATTAGGACCATGCCATGCAGCATATGCCACATGGAAAGAGGTGCACAATGCATAACATAACATAGCTTACTCGTTTCCATTGCATGTCAGATAAGACAACATTGATGTGAGTGAGATGATACAAACATTACTTACAAACGATGCTTGACTTGAATGAATAACATACATACTACCTTAAAATACAAGTGTGATGGTATACCATAAAAGAACACCATGTGATATCAGTGATATTTTATTACAAATGCAAAAAAACAAAGCAACAAAAAAAACAGTGCAGTAATATTTTTATAGTGCAACAATTTTGCATGTAGGCCTATTGAATATATCGTCTCTGTCCGCCAGGCAGAAATAAACCATATGTCCAAACCAAAACTTACTTTTCAGCATGGAATTGTGGACGAAATGTTATCCAATGACAAAATATTCTTTACTTTTTAGGTAGTTTTTACTTTGTGCTTTTTACTTGTAGCATGTAAATAGTAGCTTGTAAATATAATTATTGTGGCCGGTGTCATCGCACCAAGACGCACAACAGCATCCAGCGCAGCCTGCCTTACTCTCTCTGGTGACAGGGGTCGAACCCATGGCCTTCTCTCCTGTTTGGCTTTTGTGGCTGGCCAAGAGTCTACCAGACACGGAGTACCATCCCTCTCCTTTCTGAATGAAGGATCCATTCTGCATGTTTGAAGAAAACAGCGAAGTCAACAACAACAAACAAACCAACAATTAGAATATGCTTGGTATGAACTCTTTAGCATATTCTCCCTTCTTACATTCTACCTCAATATGCTGCATGAATGGAGCCTGTGTAAAAGTCAAGAATCTCTGCCTGCCATTGCATTGAAAGGTGATCAGATCTAGCTATAAAACAAAGAACTGCATTGCATCAAATGGTGGTCTGTGGCTCAAATGCTGACTACATAATGGGCCTTGATACAAAAGGGTTGAAACCCACTGCATTAAACTTTGACTATTATGACTTTGTCTTCTGCTATACTGAGCTACAAATCTAACAAAAATAACTGAAATTGAAATCTGTGTTGTGTCACTCCCCATGCAAATTCAGTCATTAATAGCCTACAATTCATTAGCCTATAGTAGCCTACAAAGCATTACACATTACACATGTACTAGGGTGCACCATTTTCATTTCATCATAACAAGAGACGTACAAATATACAATCATATCATGCGTGGACATGCATTGTACAGGCAGATGAAGGCTGGCTATGTGAGGCTCCTAGAACGTCACATTGTTAACTCCGTTTATTGCACGGAACTTTTGTGCTGAATTAAAACTCCCGAGTTTATAATGTGGCAAACCCACAGATAAAATAAAGGCTAAAAAGTTTAAAAGTGATCGGGTTTAGCGGGAGCTGCTGTCAGATGCTGCTGTCAGACGCCAGCGCATGCGTTAAGCAGCTCAACCCTGAAACACAGCAACCGAGTTATACCATTATAGTCATTTATTAGCCCCACAAGTCAGAACCCAATGGTAGTGAAAGTTTCTGACATTTTTTTAAGACTCCATGCGTCGGCACGATAGATCGAGCTGCTGACCCAGGGGGTTCCGAGAGGGGATAGTCATTTATACGCTATGGGCTATGCAATGCAATACGGCCGCTATGCAAAAAAAAGACACAACGTGTCACATTATACAAAACAATAAGAATATAGATTTAACTCACGGTCATTCTGACTTGATGATCGAAGCAACAAATGTTATTGTTCCATGTTATTTCGTTGTCGTGAAGCTGCAGGGTGCTGTCGTGTTGTGGTCACGTGTGATTTGTTTTTATTCAGACATGCCGTTCTGAGATTCTTGCAGCCGGGACCTGCAGTCTTAACCAGGGCCGCGATTGGCCGCCCAAAATCGACAAAGAATGTGATTGGCTGACTCTCAGTGCAGGCATTTTTGCTGCCAACGAAAATCCAGGACGCCGATTGGCTGCCCAAACACGACAAAGAAGTTACAGCAGGCGCCACCGTGCCCCTAATGGGAAGAATTTACGAGGTCAAATATCGGGCCACACACTATAGTGGCTGTACAATTAATTTTAGTTACTCATGTTTGTTACTTATTTTTATAATTATTTTCATGGAAAAATGATGATTGACCCTTTTTTGTATATATATATATATATTTTTTTTTGAGGGGCATTAAGCTCCACCCAAGCGGCAGAATGCCACTGGGGCAAGCTTTTACGGGAATCTGGCAGGTTCTTTTGTCCGCGCATGGAATCTTAGGTGTGCCCAGACCCACAGCACGTCAGTCAGAAACCAGTGGTGGAACTAAGTACTGTACTTAAGTCAATTTTTTAGATACTTTTACTTTGCTGGCCGTATTTCCAATTTCCAATAGCCTACTATCTCAGATCCAAAAATAGTCAATTTACTCCACTACATTTATTTGAAAACTTTAGTTACTATTGATTATTATTACAAAACATACGTTAACCACTTAATAGCCGATCTACAAAGCTCATCTGAACGCTCAAGCTTGAAATGGGACATTCTGCATAATGAGTACTTTTATGCCAATACTTTTGCACTTTTACTCAAGTACATTTTTTAAACCCAGACTTTTACTTGTAACATTTCTATATTGCAGTATACTGTTGATACTTTTACTTGGGTAAAATACTTGTGAATACTTTTTCCACCACTGATACTTGTCCATCTGGCTCTTCTTGACTTAGAACAGTGGTTTTCAACCAGTGGTCCGGGGACCACCAGTGGTCCTTGAGGGGGTTCCAGGTGGTCCCCAGCTTACCCTTATATAGAAACTCCCGAGAGTGTGAAATGAAACCAAATGGTTTAATTTTACACTCTCAAGAGTTAAATTATTGCTAAACATCTGGCATTACTTAATTTAGGCTACAGTCTATATAAACCAGAGAAGGTAGAATAATTGTTATTTTGATAAACGTTTGCCAACAGCATGGAATTGTACGTGTATCAACAACAACACAATATTTTTATGGTAAGTAGCTAAGTACATTTACTGAAGTAGGCTATACTGTGTAGGCTACTTAAGTACAATTTTGAGGTATTTGTAGCCTACATTACTTGAGTATTTCCAATTTCAAATACTTTTACTTCTACTCCACTACATCTCTGATTCAAATATGGTAGCCTACTTTTACTCCATGTGCTATATAAATAGGAGTTACTAAACAAGACTTTGCCAAATAGACAATTTACAATTTAGGCATTTAGCAGACGCTCTTAATCCAGAGCGATTTACATTAAGCAAGAACAAAAGCATGGGAATACATCACATGAAAGCATTTATCATGAAACATGCGTAAGCTAAGAAAGTAACAGTGGAATATCTATATAATGAAACTATAGACATAGACATTCATATAAAATCATTGAGATGAAACAGTACAGTACAGAATCCCTTGACTCCTTCAAAAACGCTCTCAAAGTGCACCTACGGACGGCTGCAATTCGAAACTGGCTCCCGTCAAATCTGAATCCCCCCCACTGCCCCCCCCCCCCCCTTTCCCCTCACTGTATATATGCTTATTTTCCCTTTTTACCTCCTTTATGATGAATTCCTGTTCTGTTCTTTGTCTATATAGAAGTGTCCATTTGTACGTCTCTAAATGTTTTGATGAATTGAACATGGTGGACCCTCTTGTAAACAAGTGTAATGCTTAACTGTGAGTGGACAGTCTTTGTATTGAGTTTGTGCTTGAAATGTACTGTAATTCTGCAAACTGTTAATAAATATTTCAATCAATCAATCAATCAATCAATCAAACAAACAAACATAATCATACAAACAGGTTATAAATCACTGTGTTTTCACTTTTTCAGTTCAGACAGAACAGATACAACTATATAGGCCAACAGTATATGCATGCAAATAAATAGACAATACAAATTACTAGTTTTGTGGATTCATTTATTTTTAATGCGTGGCTCCCAGACCCCCATCACGGGACTCAGGCAATCAATGAATATACCTTTGCAACCAATACAGTACAAACAAACAAAGAAAAATAAATTGAGGGAAAGGGCAAAAAAAGGTTTCATATTTGTATTTATTTTTGCCACATAAGGACATGTGGGGGAGTGGTGTGGGGGTCTAATAAGGGCTTATGTGGGGGGAAAACAAGGGCTTATTTGGGGGGCAAATAAGGGCTTGTGTGGGGGCAAAGAATACTGGACAACTCACCCCGGTGCTTGCCCGTTTTTCCTCCCGGAATTTTCACCAGTGAGGGGGATAACTTTGTAATATGCTATTGGCTGTTTGTATTCTTTTTGGAAAAATATAAAAAGATACTCCTGTGGAAAGGCTATATTATTTTACTTATATTGACCCTATAAACAATTTAGTATTATTTAGTATATGTAAGGTTTTGCCCACTCAAATGGTACCTCGTCAGATAATCCCCACATATCCTACAACAACTTCTGTGAACAGACTTCACTGTAGTAGCTTTTCATAAATGATATTTGTACTTAGGCTGTTCTGCTGTCATGAAAGTTTATAGTTAGAGAAAAAAGTCCAGCCTTCTGCTGTCCAGCCAGCTCCCACCCCTCACTGGGGAAAATTCTGGGAGGAAAACAGAAACGGCGTGAGTTGTCTTGTTACCGGGGCAAATAAGGGCTTATGGGAGGGGCAAAGAAAGCTTATGTGGGGGGCCAATAAGGGCTTGTGTGGGGGGCAAATAAGGGCTTGTGTGGGGGGGCAATAAGGGCTTATGCGGGGGCCAATAGGGGCTTGTGTGGGGGACCAATAAGGGCTTGTGTGGGGGACCAATAAGGGCTTGTGTGGGGGACCAATAAGGGCTTGTGTGGGGGACCAATAAGGGCTTGTGTGGGGGGCCAATAAGTGCCATTGGCCCTTCAAGACGAACATTTGACAAGTAATGATACATTCCACTATCAGATTCATAATGAATTCTCTTTTAATCTGCCATCAGTTGAGTTTTAGTTTCAGACAAATGAGAACATATTGCTTATTTTACTGTCCAATGACATGAAAAGGGAAGGACTCCACAAAAAGACCACCCTCAAAAATCGGCTTCGCGCGCCCACACATGTGCCCTTTTCTGGAGTTTGAGCCCCTGCCCCCCCAGTGCTCTCTGCACGGCCCTGCTGGCTTGTCACGTCCGGGTCCAATATTTAGTTCAGTTCAGCGACCATGGAGCTAAAGCTATTTTCAAAAGCTGTGTTCACGTTCATTCTTCCATTGGAATGAATGAACTCCTAAAAAAGGCATCCGCCCACTTCACGCAAATGCCATCCTTACTTCATTCACAGGTGTTACCAATCATACTAATGCACTTAATGAAGGCTCTGCTGCATTTAGTAAGTTCTCAAATGGACCCGTATTAAGGCCTTAGTAATGGATGGTCCATTTGGTTCCCAATTGACCATTTGCAGACCATCTTGCCATCAGAGTTTGGAAGCACTCGTTTTCAGTAAAGCAATGTCCTGCTGCCTCCTGCATTATGTGCAAATTCAAAACAGGTGGTACGCCGGGCAGTCCAGTGAAATATAACGAGCACTTCCAAACTGCAACAGAAAGGAGCTCATAACATGTCTACAGTGGACTTTTGAGTGGTGCAACCACTCCCTTACGGAGCTATGTGTGTGGGTAGCTGGCTGGCTGGCTGGCTGGCTGGGTGGGTGCCTGGCTGGGTATGAGCACGAAAACAGCATGGTTGTTTTCCATCACCTGTGCGCAACCTAACGCACACACAAACACACACATGCACGTATTAACTGATGCTTTCAGGTTTGCCAGTACAGTACAGTGACAGTACTGTACAGTATAGCGTACAGTAGAGGGACCGCCACATGGTAACTCTGTCACAGACCCGTCAGGGTCCATTTGGTTTCCGAACTGTCATTTAGCTGGGTACCGCCTGGAACTGGTCTATAAGCCATACATGAGCACAACATCAATTTGCAGTGGCACTGTGCATGTCCTGTCTGTGCGCTGCATCGCACGCACGCATGCACGCACGCACGTACACACACACACACACACACACACACACACACACACACACACACACACAGACGAGAAACAACTTGCCTGTGGTAAAAAGTACCGCAGCCTATGTACAGTAAGTTTGGTCTTAGTTTCCATGGTCGCAGCTGCAGAACGCGGGAGTCTATCCCCGTTTTCGACGCGCTATAGACCCCTGGGGTCGCTGAGGTGGAGCGCCTACACCTACCATCAGCTCCTAGTACTTATACCGCACGACTTGCTGCACCCAAGCGGTGGCTCCGGGTAGGATCGAACACCAGCACCTTGCACCGACAAAAAAAGGTGAGCGCTCCACCGACTTGAGCTATACAACCGGATGCCAATTTCATAGCATAATAGATAAAACATCAGACTTAATGAACGTCAGCGCTACCGTTTGCCCCGAAAATGTCGGTCCTCCTTTGGATTGTGCTCCAACGTAGGTAGCATTATTATTAGCGACGCCATTAGCATTAGCAGCAGATCCTGGCGTTGTTTGACATTTCCGTACAGACCACAGAGTTATAACCTAGAGACTGGACGACTATTAATTTCAATGGAAGTCTGCTCGGTGGCGTTTTTTTTTAAAGCACCCGGAAGACTGCCGGAAAAGTACCATTATAACTCTACGGTTGGCTCGAGCTGGAAGTCGAGAGCGGCTCTCGACTCCGAGACCACTTTGACACACGTCGTTTTTGCGTCGTCACGACGACGTCACCGAGCGTCCGTATATATACGTCCACCTCCCGTCACGAACGACGACCCGCAGTTCCAGCGTCGGCCAGCAGGGCATAGGCGGCTTCCACGTCGGCCAGCCGCTCTGGCGGGGGGCGGGGCCTGGTGGTGGTGGTGGGCGGGGCCGAGGGGGGGGAGGGGAAGGAGGAGGAAGCGGCGGCGGCGGCCGGGTGGCCCGGCAGCACGGCGGCCAGGCCTCGGGTCAGCTCCTTGCGGATGTTGTCGCTGGACAGGACGTAGAGGAGGGGGTTGATGGCGCTGTTGAAGGTGGACAGGCCCAGGGAGATGGTGTAGGCCGTGTAGATCCTCTTCTCCAGGTGGCACGCATCATCCTGCAGCTGGGACGGGATGGGACGGAACGGGACGAGGGGCAGCGGTTATTATACTTGTGCAAGCGGCGCGCGCAAGTAGGAGGAGGGGGGTTGGCGCTATAGGGCATTAAAGGGCCACTTCACCCCTTTTTGCAACCAGATCCAATTTCAATGATGTTCGGGAGACAAGAAACACTTTCCTGGGGGTTTTTACGTGGGTGATATGTGTTTTTAGATATTTTAGTATTTCAAAGTATGTCCATAGGCTCCATGATGTCATGGATACTGGGGTCACTTCCTTCCTGGACTACAGTTCCCATAATGCTTTGGTCCACTGCTCCTCCTTGTGGATATGGGGGAGGGCTGTCTTATACTGAGACAACATGCAGTCCATGAAATATAAGTGAGCCCTGCAGTGTCCATGACATCATGGAGCCCATGGACACTTTTAAATACTAAAATATCTCAAAAACGGTGCCGGAGATTAGAGCTGTAAACAGACGGATGGACGGACACAAAGACGGACGGACGGACACACACACACACACACACACACACACACACACACACACACACACACACACACACACACACTCACACACGGACGGAGTGCAAACATATCTCTCCCCCCGTTTCCAGACCTAAGCGGAAAACGGTTTTGCGCCGCGTTTCCGGGTTTTTTTAGAGAGCTGGTGGATGGAAAAAAAGCTCCACTTCCGCCAAAACTTGGCGGAAGGAGAGCGCTTCCGGGGAAAGCTGGCCGTCGCGCAAGTCGTCCGCGGAAGTGGAGCTTTTTTTCCCCATCCACCAGCTGTCTAAAAAAACAGTTTTTCCGGCTGTCACGTGCGCAGCTCTTTTGATAGTGTGGCAGTATACCCTCCCCTATACATGCCTTCGGCCCTGGTGGAGACAATAAAGTATAGTAAAAACCTGTGGGAAGTGGAAGAGCAGGGCTCTCAGCAGCAGCACCAGGTGGTAGGGCCCGAAGCACACCAGGAAGAGCAGCACCACGCCCACGGCCAGCGAGCGGACCCGGGCCTTCTGGCGGGCGCTCAGCCCCCCGCTGGCCCGCACGCTGCCCAGGATGGCCCGGTTGGTCCCGATGAGCAGCGCCAGCGGCGCCACGAAGCCCACGGCGAAGCGGGCGTAGTTGAAGCCCGTCACCCTGATGCGGGCGGGGAGGGTATATATTAGGCATTAAGCAACTATAGTCGACCTTGACCTTGGCTTTTTTTTTTTTTTTTTTGCCTTAAGATTTGGTAGATTTTTAGTTATAGTCAACAAAGTACACAGTTTTTAAATGTACAGATATTAATTTCAAAAAGAAAAAAAATCATATATATATATATAATTTTTTTTAGGTAGTTAAACAACTAGTCGACTAGTAAACTAGGCAACTAGTCAACTAGTAAAAATTACTAGAAGTGAATGCCTTTATAGTGGAGGAATGGACGCAGTGTTAATTTTGACAGCAAAGGAGCTCTATTTTCGTCCATGCTAAACCCCTTATACCTAAACTTCTTTGACTTTTTTTTACTATTTTGTTCTTCAAAATAGTAAAAAAAAAAAAAGGCTAAGTAGTTTAGGGATAGGGGGTTTAGCTATGAGCTTGTAGATCTGCTATTTTTTTCAATAGCTAAAAGTATAACAAAATGCGTAAAGCACCAAAAGGCGGTTCCCGTCCTGAATGGGTTTAACCCTTAAGAGTAGAGACGGCACCGGGTTTCTCCTCCCATCCACTTGCATTAAGTTGCTTAAACGCTCATGAACAGAGTGCATTCTGGGATGGATTGGGCCCAAACACATGAACGCGCTGCCGTTTGACTATCATTGCACGCGTTCATGTGCGTTCACGTATGAAACAGCGTTCACGTGTCATCATGTGCGCGCGCGCAATGATAGTCAACGGACCAGCGCGTTCATGTGTTTGGGCCCGCGCTGCAATACCGAATTCGGCCACTATGTCTATTTCGCCTCAGGGTTTCCTCCGGTTGCCATCTCTTTTTTTTTAAATATATTTTTTATCCCATGATTTTGTAACCCATTTTTCACCCCTGTGCCAATCATCTACTGTGATCCTGGGCTCTACACACCCTCCGCCAACCTGGGGAGAGCAACGGACTTAACTCATGCTCCCTTCATGCCTGCCGGTTGCCATCTCTATTCATATGCTATAAGGTTTAACCCTGCAAGACCCGGATATATTTCTAAAAAAAGAGATTTCAACCTTACTACTACTTGTACTACTAGGACTTTTTAGAGGAAATTATGTAAAAGGAAAAAAAAATACATTTGGGGGATATTTTTCATAATAATAAATAAAACATGTTCTACACATTCTAATGATCACAAAAATACATTATATTACAGGCATTTTACGTACTTTTATCCTGGTTAAAGGTCAAAGGTCATATGTTCAAAATTGTTCAAAAAGATTTTGAAGTTGTGTGAATTTCTGCCTCTGTGGGGGGGGGGGGGGTATTTGTATGCAAATATCACGACCAATGGGCTGCAATGAACATCAATGATGATGTTTATAGGTGAAAAAATAACAGGAAAAAAATAAAATATATCAATTAATTAATTAATTAATTAATTAATTAAAACATAAATTGTTGTTTTATTTTGTGCGCCATAATAATAATACCTGGCGGTGCTCTGGTCGGGCTCGAAGCACCTCCTGTGGCCCTCCTCGCCGGCGCCCAGCTCGCCGCCCTCCCGCATGCCGAAGACGGGCAGGTGGCCCAGCGCCACCACCGCCACGATGGAGGCCGCCACGCCGGCCGCCACGCGGCGCCGCCGCAGGCCCCGCCCCCGCGACTCCACGGCGTAGACCACGGCCACGTAGCGGTCGGCCGACACGCAGCACAGCAGGAAGATGCTGACGTACATGTTGTTGAAGAAGATGTAGCCGCACACCTGCGCGCGCGCGCGAGGAGGAGGACGAGAGTGCAGTGTTCATTATGTTGTGTCTGTAGCAGGGTTATAATGAATTGCATTTTTATAACGCTTTTTCCTTATAACGCTCAAAGCACTTCACAATGGTTCATTCTTTCATTCATACACTGGGAGGTGAAGTGTCGTCGCCAGCGTCCTCACTTCCCACATTCACACACCAACGGTGGCGAGCTCACACCGACCGACTCATTGGAGGCAATGTAGGGTGCAGCGTCTTGCCCAAGGACACTTAGACATGTGGACAGGAGGAGCCGGGATTCAAACCGCCGACCCAGGGATCATTTGACGACCTGCTCTATACCTCCTGAGCCACAGCCGCCCTATAACAGTTGTTCATTATGTCTGTAGGAGGAGAGGTGTGACACGCGGCACAGCAGGAAGATGCTGACATACTTGCACATGTTGCTGAAGAAGATGTAGCCGCACACCTGATGAGCGTTAAACATAATCACCACAAACATCTTAGACTCAGAGCATACATGGGCAACTGGCCATGGGCCACAATATAAGCCACATGCGCCCACCTTCACTTAATGTGGCTATCAGCTTAATATCAGAACGCTGATATATTATTGATTTCAGCTGTTACAATTCGAGTATAGAGAAAAAAGGATCCCGCACAGCTGTCTTCACTTAGAATTAGATTTAGTTTTGGTCGTTCAGACCTTCATCAGGCATGATGAAGGTTACAATTCCAAACATGCAAACATGACCCGCTTCAATTATTTCAGTCTAAATAAATAGCTTAGTGCGTAGTATTGAGTATAAGTAAATGTTATCATCATTTTTAATCCAATGTAGGCCTATTTGTATTTAGTTCATAACGTTAATGTAACTATAATTGAAGGCATTTCATTTATTAGCAAAAATAGCTGATCTAATATTAGAAAAAATAGCTGATCTACAAGCTCAAAAGGCCTCGCAATGCGACGTGTTTTGAGCTTGTAGATCGGCTATTTTTGCGAAGGCAGTAATATGCAATGTGGCTCTCTGGAGTGAGTGTGGGACTATAGTGGTCCTCTCCATCGTCAAAGTTGCCACCCCTGTCTCAGAGAACACCTGAGGGAACGTTAAACAAATCACCACACACATATCTCACACCTGCAGGAGCACACGATACCACAAACACCTCAAAGTACAACTACCAGAATGTAATACAGGTAAAGTAATGAGTCACTCGTTTATTGAGTCAGTCAATAAACAAGAAATGATCACCCAGTGATATCTGTCATGCAGGTGAAAGAAGCGCTGGTTTCTTTATTTAGTAACGAACGCTCCTCTCAACCGGCCGGGCTCAATCATAACATATACGTTACGTAACATTGGGTGTCTCTAAAGATTTCTGTTGCTTTCCTGTTACCCGTTTCCTGGTCATGTGACCTGAGTAACCAATACATGACAGCAGCGTGTGTGGCAAGTTAACACCCCGAGTGGCATAAAACGGAGTTCTCCGTCATATCAAATAGTAACGCTCAGGAGTCAGGGCGGAGATTATTAAAAGGACGGAGATGTATTGATATCAAAACCGATCGCATCGCTCCACAGGCACATTGTTGAGCAACATTCGATGACATTTCCGCTTGGGACGTCATCGGAAATGTTCCACCCCATTTTAGCGGATGAGACCGAAAATCTTAAAACGTGAAGAGCTGTTGATCTAAATCATTCCGTCCAATTCTAAGCAAAGATTGTGTTTTTGACGGCCCATCGCGCGCGGTCCCGTCGCTATAGTCGCGTTAGAATTAATCATACCTCCCGTTGTTGTCGATGATCGCCTCGGGGGTGTTTTGGCTACATCTAGCTACTTCGGCTACATCCGGGATAGCGCCTGGTGCGTCGCTGAATGTGCTCCGTTGCTGTAAATCGCTGGGCGCTCTGATTTAATGGTCCTAAATACCCCCCGGGCGTTCGCGGTGTTAACCCATTCTGGGTGGGAACCCCTTTTGGTATTTTAAGCATTATACTTTAGCTATTGAAAAATAGCAGATCTACAACAAGCTCATATCTTGTAGGTCTGCTATTTTTGAAAAATCGTGAAAATGTAGTGCAAATCTTTGAGTATTATTCTTTCAGAGCGAACGTTTTTAACTCAAATGCTTTGCTTCTGGGTGGAGGAGGGTCCCTGGAACAACATCTTTTCAGATGGGGGTCGGCGGCCAATTTCATATAATTATGGGGCTATCCTTGACATGAAAATGTTTGAGAACCTGCACTGACATAGAAACAATTGTTTTGTAAGAATCGTTCCCAGGTCAAAATGGGTTAATAGGCCACGCAAGTCGGAGTCTTCACCGGTCTTCACCGGCCACGCATGGCGGACTATTGGTACTCGGTATACACACCTTGCAGGCGGCAGAGCTCCAGGGCCACCAGTGTCCTCGGCTGACGTAGTAGGCCCAGAGGGGCAGCGTACACAGGTACATGAGGTCACACACCGACAGGCACCACAGGTACACACCAAGCACGTTGTGGCTCCTCACCTATAGGACACAAATAGACAAGATCTATAGATCCACATCCAGATCCAGATTGAAACACCTTAAGATTTTGCGTGTCTTAAGTACCAGGTCTTATTACCTATAACTTGAGTAAACTAAAGACCTGGAGGCGTGATCAATGCCATTTGGGCTATTCTGAGTGGCCAAAGAGCATTGATCACGCCTCCAGGTCTTTAGTTTACTCAAGTTAGGTATTAAGACCTGGTACTTAAGACACGCAAAATACAGCCCCTTTAACACTTAACCCGCTAGCATTTATTGAAAAATTAGGATCTAATTCACACCAGCATTTTTCCCAGTTGAGCTCTTATTTTGAAAAGTAATTTTTCTATGGAATTCATTGGAATGCACGTCGTTGCTAATGAAATGTATTTAAAATATTGCTTTGATGCTCATGTTTTTTTTTTTGGTAATACTTTTTATCCCACAATTTATACTGGAGAAATAAAAGGATCCCGCAAGGTCTGCGACTGCAAAAAGGCCCAACTATAGGGAAATCAGATGAATCTTTTGTTCACAAATGGGGAAAAATCCTGAACAAATGCTCCCTGGACCTCATGTTGCTAACTATCGAAAAAGCAGCTTCGTTAGCAAGTGAGTTTAAAACTGAAATCCAGGCTCTGGAAGAGAGTCTTAAAACAAACCCCTGGAGTCGACTTTGAAACCATTGACAAGTCCATAAAATAAGTTGTGAAGCAATACAAAGACTTTTTGCAAAGACGCAAGATTAAGAAATACAAAGTGACACTGAAGACTATCTAAACAACGAAGTCTACGACTGGCAAACAGAAGAAAGCCGACCCTGCACCCTCTGAGCCAACACACGGCACACAGTCCTCCCTGCCTACTGGTGCGCAATTACGCACTAGCGCTCCGGCACCCAGTCAGGGTTTCCGACCGCCTGCAGGAGTGTCTTCCTATACCAGAGAGGCTCCATCAACAGAGGGAATTCGTCCAGAGACAGCGACTTCACTTTTGATAGTGATTCTGCCCAGCCTGCTCCTTTTTTAGAAACACGCAGGAGGAACAACAGAGAAAAAAGAAAAAATGCAGGAGGGGAAAGAGGACGCGGTCAGCAACGACAAACCCGGCCTTGGACCCGCAGCTCCACAAGGACACGGTAATCAACATCTCTTCAAAAGAACTGTCCAATGATCAATTGTCCCTCCTCTCCAAGGGCTTATCGTTTGTTCCCACTACGAGTGGTGTCAATGCATTTGGTTTAAAAGTGGACTTGTTTAAATGTTTCAGACAGATTCAGTTAAAACACTTCTTTTCCAACAACACAGACCGGAGTGCTACTGCTACTGCTAGTGCTATACCTGCCTCCACCTCTTTCAGACAAAAAAGCACGTTTTGTCCAAACACACCCAATGCCTCTATCAACACGTTTTGTAGATTGGTTGAACAATATCATGAAAGAGATTAATCAGCCTTTTCATGTTGAAAGAAATCTAACGGACAATGAAAAGACGGCATTGAATGAACTCATTAATGACAAAAACATAGTGATTTTTTTGATTGATTGATTATTTTATTAGACAATATATCATATGCAGAAAAACAGTACATGGTACAGTCAAAAAAGCACATTTTATCCAAAAGGATGGCACCGAAAAAAGTCCTTGCGGTCTTGTTTCCATTCGGGTCCCAATGCATTCATAATACAGTGTTGATAGTAATCGAGGATACCTCACAACACATGAAAGTTATTTGCAGGTGTACCAACAAATCTAAATAAATCTAAATACCAAATAAATAAATAAATCGGGGTTGGGCAGTCATCTTCTCTCCTTTTGACCAGCTGATATTGATAGGTAATTTTTCAGACCGGTTTTAAAGGAAGCCAGTGATTTGTTTGTTTTGAGGGAAGGGGGCAGGGCATTCCACACCTGAGTGGCAGTGCTGTGGAAAGTGAATTTACCCATTTTTGTTCTATATGTGGGTGGCACCAGATCATTATTTATACTCCCTCTGGTGTTGTGGCTGTGAGAGTTGCTCACCTTTGTGAGGTAATCGGTTAAGTAAATGGGGACTGAGGGCACAGAGGGCAGGGTTGAATTTACTATTTTGAAGGTCAACCCCATTAAACCTGCAGATAAGGGAGGTGGCATTTGCATTCAGGATAAAGATAAATATGAAGCTGAGATTATGTCTCAATTGTCAAAAACGACTGTCTACAAGAAAATGAAAAGTGATCCCACTAGTTCGTTGCAACAAGAACTCAGTGTTTTTTTAGAGGATGCCAAAAATAATGGCTGGATCACTAAATCTGAACATGGCTTCCTATATTGTCAGCACCCAGTCCGCCCGGTGATGTATACACTGCCTAAAATACATAAATCACTTATTGATCCCCCGGGCCGTCCTATTGTTGCCCAAACTAATTATTTGTTGGCTCCTCTATCTGAATTTGTTGACTACTTCATCAAACCCTATGTACATTCTTTACCAGCATACATTCGAGACTCTACTGATTTTATTAACAATATTTATGGTATCACTGATTTGCCGGATGATGTTATTTTGGTTACTTTTGATGTTGCCAGACTCTACACAAACATATACCCCATGACGGTGGTGTTGAGGCTTTAGGCTATTATCTCAATAACCGTGACGCTACTGTTAATCCGCCTAATTAATAACTTCATCATTGAACTTACAAAATGGGTAATGAAAAATAATTACTTCAAGTTCAACGGCGATTTTTATTTACAGGTGTCTGGTACTAGCATGGGTTCCATTTGTGCGCCCAACTATGCAAATGTATATGTTAGGCATACCATATTCTGAATGACCAAAAAGAGGACACATGCGCGCGTGCACATCGTGCATGTGTCGTGCATGCGCGGTTCTGTTTGAATTAAATTCAGATGTCAAAATAATATATAACAAAATAGTTGCTCCTAAATTTGATCAAAATTGCTCTATATTAGTTATGTATTTATTTAAAGCAGTGGCTCTCAAAGGTGTGATCCAAGGACCCTCATGGTTCCTTGAGGGGGTTCCAAATGGACCCATTATAGGTCTGTAACTCTGAGAGTGTACTAGTACAAATGGAACCAAATGGACCCTTTATAACTTTTAACTCTGATACTGTACAAATGGAATCAAATGGGACTCTTATGGGTCCATTTGGTTTTACTCTCAGAGTTATGGGGGTCCTTGAAATTAAAAATGTTGAGAACCTGCATCTCTTGTAAAAAGAGAGACCAGCCTATTCTCCAAACCATCATATCGTATGCTTTGCTAGGTTGTACAAAATAATATTGGGTCAATTTAATTAGCAGGACTCGCCTCGCGCACAGCTGCCTTGTCTGTGTTGTTGACATGACATGGGCTTGCAGGACAGAACTTTTATTTGTGACAGACACATAGTTCCTTTGTAAACAATACAATCTGCTTCTCATTGGTCAGTCACAAAGCTAAGAAAACAGTAGCCTATATACTTTTTCTGCATGTCAATGATGAGATAGTTCTTTGGTATTTCAAGCTTTCCTCACAGAGCAGACAACACAACAGTCTATCAAGGTACTCTGTCAATTTAGCAGACGAGCTCTCACCCCGTAGAGCTGTTTTGTGCTTATAGTTTCGATATGGGCTCGTATAGCTGGCACCTTTATTTGCCACAGATACATACGTTCCTGCTTTGCACACAGTGCATTCTGCTTCAGATTTGTCACGGCCAGGACGAAAACACGGATACTTTTTCCGCAAATCATCTGTGAAGTTACATTTTCGTTTCGGCATCTTTCGCTTTCTCTCTCTCTCTCTGTGCACACACACACTGTCTGTGACTGCATGCATGCGCTCGCCTCCAGTTAGTTTGTTTAGATCTGCGCATGCACTCCGCCTCTCAGAGTGCTTTGTTCGGGCGCGTTCGGAAATATCGCACCAGAGCACACTCGCCTATTAGTTTGCATTGCACAGTGCGCTCAGTACGTGCGCTATTTCCGAACGTGCCCCAACCATGAACGTGCATTGTAAATTCACGCTACCCTCAAAAGTTAAAACCCCGGACATTTGCAGGATTTTACAAAACCCCCCCGGACAGCCTACAAAAAAAGAGGACTTGTCCGGGCAAAAGAGGACGTATGGTAAGCCTAGTATATGTTATGAAGAAAAGTATGTTTTTAACCCAGAACGAAATGCACATTTGCACAAAATTTTAAAATGGTATAGGTATATAGATGACGTTTTTTGCCTATATCAAGGAACCAGTGATGAACTTAACGAGTTTCACCTACTTTTGAACAGCTTTAATAGCAACCTACAATTCACTTGTGAATACAGCTCGGAAAAAGGTTTCGTTTCTTGACATGTGGGTCGTCAAAGACAACACCACACTTATTACCACCCTGTATAGGAAAGACACTGACAAGAACACCCTCTTAATGGCTAACAGTTTCCATCCTACTCCTCTAAAAAGAGGGCTTCCTAAAAGGCAATTTTACCGACTCAGAAGAGTATGTTCCTCAACTGATGATTTTATTTAAAAAGCGGATGATATGACAGCTAGGTTCCTACAAAGAGGCTACCCGGCTGAGTGGATCCAAAAAGCGTATATGACACGGCATTGAAACAATCTCGGGCAAACCTCCTCAAAAAGAGCGAGAGAAAAGGAAAAAAAGTTTTCGGTCACCTGCATTACCACTTTCTCTCCCCACTCGGGCGTCATGAAGCCTGTTTTTAATAAACACTGGCATGTCCTGACATCCGATCCTGCTCTAGCGCCTATTTTCAAACACAAACCCCTGTTTGTAAACAAGCGAGGGCGCAATTTAAAAGATATGCTTGTTCATGCAGACCAAAGGCATGCGCCTCTACCGGCCAGCCAGACACTGCTAGCCCCTTTACTGCTAGCCCCGCTACCCAACGGCAATTACCGCTGTGGCAGTTGCGCCCAATGCAATAATACACACACAACTTATCATTTTGGCCACCCGCACTCTAGCAAATTGTTTCCCATCAACCAAGTGTCATTACTTGCGCTTCCACTCACGTCATTTACATGCTGCGCTGTCCTTGTGGTCTAGCCTATGTGGGCAAAACCACTAGGAAACTGAAGCTAAGGATAAGCGAGCACAAAAGCTCTATTAGAAGAAATGATAGAGACTACCCAGTGGCGGTACATTTCAATGATCACAAGCATGACATATCTTCTTTACGTTTCTGCGGCATTGAACAAGTTGATCCGCCACACAGAGGTGGCGATCATGATTTGCTGTTAAAGAGACGTGAAGCATCCTGGATCTTCACACTCCAAACATTGGCACCTAGAGGCCTTAACCCATTCTGACCTGAGATCAGATTCATACGAGGTTTCCACTGGACACACACTGGTCTGATTTAACCCATTCTGACCTGAGATCAGATTCTAAAAATGTCACAGTCGTTCTTCGATTTTTCAAAAATAGCAGACCTACAAGCTCGTAGCGCGCCACTCGGTGGCGCGCTATGAGCTTGTAGATCTGCTATTTTTCAATAGCTAAAGCATAACATGATGCTAACACCAAAATGGGTTCCCGGTCAGAATGGGTTAATGATGAACTTTTATTAAATGTCATGCTGTGATCTTTGATTTTATCCTTTAGTTTGCTCCATATAGTTTTTAACTCATTGTATTGTTGATGATTTGATTTTGTACCTGGTTTTAAACCTCTTGTAAACTGTTCCCTTTTCTCTTTCACAGGGAAGGTTTTTCATGAAGTTTCAACCTGCAATATGTTTCTTGTTCATGATTTTTGTATACTGTATTTAACAATATTAATAAATAATATATTTGTATACTGTCATGATTCATTTGGATTATTATGATTTTTTCTTATTACTTTGCATGGGTGTATTGAGTTTTTTATATGACTTTTTTGTTCTCATTTAACCACATGAGTACCTGTCACCTTAAGTTGAGTGATGTCATGTCATTTCGTTTGTTCTGATAGGCTTACCTTTAGGCCAGACAGCCTACAAAAAGGATGCTTTCTCATTTGTGTTCATAAAGATAGCCTGATGAAGGCCGCATAGGCCGAAACGTTGCTATTTCCCTGTAAATAAATGGTGTGCGGTTGTTTTTTCCTTGTTCATCCCACAATTTTGCAACCCATTTTTTGTCAATTATCTAATGCAATCCTGGACGCTACACTTCCTCTGCCAACCTGGGAGGGCAGTGGACTGACCTCATGCTTCCTTCTATGCATGAGGAGTCCAAGCTGCTTCTTTTCACCTGACAGGGGGAGTTTCCCCTGCCGGAGGTACATACAGAAAACTAATGGTTCTAATTCTATAATGGTTCTTTAAAAGGCTGCATGGTTCTTTGAAGAACTAAAGAACTAAAGAAGTACTAAAGAACCAACCATTTTATTTAGGTTCTTCAGATCCTCATATGGTTCTTGGGGATTTTAAAAGGTTCTTTAAAAGGTCCTGACCACCCGCTTTTTTTACGTGTTTGGCAGTGGCCAGTGAAGAGAAGACACTGACAGAACTTCACAGAAGTTAACATTAACAACTTAATTCTTCACCATTCTACGTGAAGAGAGTGGAAGTGAGGTGAGGTTATTTTCTACTTATAACATTTTAGTCCACAGCCATGGAGAACTTGCAGTAGCTTTTGTACTATATGTTTGGTTGTGACAGAGGCAGAAGAGGAGAGAAGAGACGCCGGGAGGCATACTATGCATGGTCCGACGGAGCATTGGTTCGACATGCGTCCGCACCTCGGACTAGCGCCTGCTCCCGTGCTTGCCGTTATGGTTAGGTTAGGGTTTGAGGTGGGTTGTCGTTTTTCGGACCAATGACTAGTCGGACCAAACACATGCACTCGAGACGCCATTATGTGATGTTAGTTTTTGCAGCTAAGCTAACATTAACTTGAGGTAACAAGTGTTAGCTAAAAGCTAAGAAGTCTTATAGAATATTACATTTGTGAACAAGTTTATAATGTAATTTCTGTAAAGTTGTTTAAGGCAATGTGGCCTAGTGTTATGGAGGATGGGTGTATTTAAAACAGCGCCAAAGCATTCCATGATGAAAAGCCTCCCTTTACACAGAGATGAGCCCTGTATTTCCTTACAGAAATTGTGTTTGTGTGAATGGGTTTTCTGACAGTATTCTATTGTAAATGAAGGCTGGCAGTGTGAAGGCAAAGTTAAACAATTATCGTGTGAAAGGGCTGACCCAAAAATTCCAATATTCGGTTTTCCCTCGGCTCATCCGGTGCGGGCCACCTCGGTCCCATTGGTGCATGAGGTTTGAGGCCAAACATTTATTTTTCAAGAGGGTTGACAGAGTCACAAATAAACATTTAATTTGTCAGACTCTAGCAAAGACAAATCAGCTTCGGCAGTGTTGGGATTGGCAGACCTCAAGTCTCATGAAAGATGATGCACAACCAGCAGTCAGTGAGTTGTTCCTTCAGTTCATTTTAAGAACTTGGAGGTTCCCGTTGGTGTTGATGAGAAGCTCTGGAAGAGTAAACGTATTGTTTTGAACATTGTCAAGTATGCGTCTGGGGATTTCTTCATTCTTGATCTTATGCACGGAGAGCAGATACCACTGTTTGTACCCTAATTCTGCATATTAGGGCAAATTGGATTCTTGTTGAGAACCTTTTTTCAACAGTGGAATTTAAAAGCCATCTTCATTCATACCACATCAGAGAGACAGACGAGCTGTTGGTGGTCAAGCCTGGAGATGAGGTGGACTATCATGCTTTGTATGCATACAATTTGGAGGGTCAAGACCTCATTACAGTGACCCATCACCCTTTCAAGCGGGTTGAACATTAAGTATGGTAAGAATGGTACATCGTGGAAAAAGGTTTTTCCCCAGTGTGGATAAGGTGGTGTCTCTTCAGATTAGCTAAATGCCTGAAACTCTTGTCACACCGTTTACAAATGAAAGGTTTATCCCCAGTGTGGATAAGGTCGTGTCTATTCAGATTACCTAGATCACTGAAACTCTTGTTACACTGTTTACAAACGAAAGGTTTTTCCCCAGTGTGGATACGCTGGTGTGACTTCAGAGAAGATAAAGTAGTGAAGCCCTTCTCGCACTGTTTGCAAATAAAAGGTTTTTCCCCTCTGTGGATAAGCTGGTGTCTCTTCAGATGACCTAACTGACTGAAACGCTTGTCACACTGTTTACAGTTGAATGGTTTTTCTCCGGTGTGGATACGCTGGTGTTTCTTCAGATCAGATAAATGACAAAAACTCTTGTTACACTGTTTACAAATGAAAGGTTTTTCCCCAGTGTGGATACGCAGGTGTGTCTTCAGATTACCTATATGACTGAAACTCTTGTCACACTGTTTACAAACGAAAGGTTTTTCCCCAGTGTGGATATGCTGGTGTGTCTTCAGATAGGCTAACACTCTGAAACTCTTGTTACACTGTTTACAAACGAAAGGTTTTTCCCCAGTGTGGAAAAACTGGTGTGTCTTCAGATTAGCTAACAGACTGAAACTCTTGTCACACTGTTTACAAACGAAAGGTTTTTCACCAGTGTGGATAAACTGGTGTGTCTTCAGATTAGCTAACTGACTGAAACTCTTCTCACACTGTTTACAAATGAAAGGTTTTTCCCCAGTGTGGATAAACTGGTGTGTCTTCAGATTAGCTAACAGACTGAAACTCTTGTCACACTGTTTACAAACGAAAGGTTTTTCCCCAGTGTGGATAAGATGGTGTGTCTTTAGATTAGCTAACACATTGAAACTCTTGTCACACTGTTTACAAACAAAGGGTTTTTCCCCTGTGTGGATAAACTGGTGTCTCTTCAGATTAGCTAACTGACTGAAACTCTTGTCACACTGTTTACAAATGAAAGGTTTTTCCCCTGTGTGGCTAAACTGGTGTGTCTTCAGATGATGTAACAAACTGAAACGCTTGTCACACTGTTTACAGTGGAATGTTTTTTCTCCGGTGTGGAAGCGCTCGTGAGTCTTCAGTTCACTTAATCGACTGAAACTCTTATCACACACTATACAGGCGTGGGGTTTCTTTCCTGTGTAAGATGGCTGTCGTGTCTTTACTTCTCCTGGTTGAGTTAACGTCTCGGTAAACTGCTGATGGTTGTAGGATCTAGATGTGTCTTCTTTCTTCTGGCTGGTTGTAGAGCCGTTGATTGGCTGACAGGCTGCTGAGATGATCTGTCCATTCCTCGACATTTGGTCGTTGTGGCTCTTCTTCACGTATGGACACTCGGAACAGACAACCTGAGTCTGGGAGGAGTCAGCACCTTCCAGGATGCTTGGGTCATTATCAAAGCGTTTGCTACACATGGATTGTGATGGCATGCAATATAGTTACGTTATCCTTGGAAGATCCGTCCGATGTTGACCTCGTGTCTCGTGTCTCTCGGCTAGGACCAGCTGCAGTGGTGTCGAACTTAAACCGGGATGTTTAACAGATGTAATTGGAATAGTGGTCTTAGTGAAGCTATAAGGTTTCTGAGTTGCCAGACACCTCGGAGCGTACGGTACAATGGGGTCTGGGTTGTAAGGCCAGATACCTTAGTTCGTATGTGTTGATGTGTTCTTGATCTTGATACTCGGGTCTTGTGTTTGGAGTCTGGATAGTAGAATCCTGAACAGGTCCGTGTCCTGTGTCTTGCTTGATTTATATGCTCGAACTAGTGCTGGTTGTTTAGGCTAGGACCCACTGCAGTGGCGTCCGATCCGAACTTAAACCGGGATGTTTAACTATCTGGGCTATCTGGGTTAGTCACCTTGGTTCGTATGTGTTGAGGTGTTCTTGATCTTGGATTTTGTGTCTTGAGTGTGGTGTCTTGAGCCTTGTCCTATGTGCTGTATCCTGTATCCTGGGTCTTGTAGATCCTGAGGATTTCCGCATGCGTGGCTTGGTATCTGAAGTTTGGAAGCTTTTTATGCTGTGCAAGTCTAGTGTCACGATGATGTCACCATTGTGTATATCCATCTTTGGGGTTTCTACATTAATCTGATGTCAGCGCTGGATATCGCAGTTGTCTCCATATATGGGACTATAGGTTATCGCCATATATGGAGCTCTAAGTAAAAAGCCTTCGCAACGGCCACCCCCAGATTTCCCATGGGAATCTATCTGTACCATCTCAAGAAGGCTTAACCAGGTTACGTCGGCACTTCTGGCCACCCCATTAGAAGCGTACCTGGCCCTTGGGGCCACGCCATCGAAGGCGTACCTGGCTCTTCAGGCCACCCCGTTAAGAGCGTGCCTGGCCCTTCGGACAACCTCATTGAAAACGTATCGCCAGACCTTCACCGACTCCTATTTGAATTATTCCAGTCCCGGTAGACCTTCTCCTTGAGGTCGGTCAGCTTGTACTTCAAACTAACGATTGTTAGCACCCACTGCAATGTGACAAAACATGTAACACCACCCACAGGGAGTGCAGTGCCCGGTATCGAGTCCGTCGGATACACCGTTGTCCAGAATCAGCATAGAAGGCCCTGATCACCCCTATATCTCCATATATGGAGCTGACCTGTTCTGACATCACATGATGTTCTGACATCTGCAGCAACTGAGAATGACAGATTAATTAAGAGCTGAACATGATATAAATGCACAGAGTGTGTGTACGTGTACGTACGTGTGTACGTACGACTGTAATACACTTAACTTGTGAACTGTTCGCCCCACCGACTTCAAATTTGACACACGCATTCCAGACCACCACAGGGAGTGCAATTCCCGGTGTCAAGGCTGTCGGATCGCCGGTTGTCCGGAACCAGCACAAAAGCCACTGCCCAGGCTCTGGACATCTCCATATCTCCATCTCCGTATATGGAGATGTCACTTCAGTGAATAATCACGGAATAATCACGTTAAACCACACCCTCTCGTGTAATATTGCTTAATTCACTCTCGCTTCCTCCCCAATAGAGGGTATGCATGTGACATCATCATCAAATGCAGGAATGCCTATATACTGAGTGGCAAAAAAACTACTATCTGGCCTTGACAACCCATACATCCAAACATAAAAGTCCTATCTGATTGCATTAATCAACGTTAAACAATGTTAAACTCACTTTGCATGTTGCTTTGCCACTCGATGTGCCATTCACTTTAAGCATGTGCATAACCTCTATATCATAGCGGGGGAGGAGGCGTGCAGTGAGTCCACGTTGCCTCGAAGCCTCTTCCACTGAGTCATTTAGTTTACGTACCAGCCAGAGGGTATCGCTCATTTGTCGTGGTCCCGACGCCAGAAAATCAACACTTTATTTTCTTCTTTCTAATGATTTGATCGGCCCCAAAATATTGTGTTCATAGTCATGATTTGTCACGATCCGAGTTGGCTTTGTCCGCGGCCTAACCGTCTTTAAATAAATACTTAAAGAAAATCCTATATGGGAGAAATGCATTGCATTTCATTTCCTGGGCCACTCGTCATTCTGAAAGGGGGAGGGACTGCGACGCTCTGTTAGAGCCACACTTTGGTTGAACCTGGCTGTAACCTATACTGCAGTCTGTATAGCCAACCATAACTGTTACTGCTGTCATGTTGTAATTATTATGCAATTTGTTAGTTTTCTAAGTTTATTATTTTCTTAATATATATTTGAGTGAAAGGTATATTTATGGGTTGAAGTTCCGTCATTTCCGGTGCTATGCCCATATATGGTTTGCGTCGTCGATGGTTCACAATCATTGTTCCACTTCCGTTCCGTAGAGATGCCGGGCGGTTTGTTTACAGCGTGTCGCTGACCAACAGGTTCGCGTGTTTAGAGTTGTAACCGCTACATCACGACATATTGACATTGTGTGGTTTAAATGTCTTATTCATGGAATGACTTGTATTTCAGCGTCGCTGTGTTTATGGGCACTTCAGAGGGCAAAGACGTCCTTTCATTTCCTTCGGCTTACGCAGCAGCGCCAGTGAGGTGCGTTTGTGTTTCCTTTCTGCATTTGTTATTGTTTCTTATATGATAATGTTTCGGTATCGTTTGGTTCTAATCTGAATGTTCGTTTTATGCTTTATTTTACAACAGTTTGACGTTGTGGATTGATTGTGTGACAGACAATAAATCTACCAGTGATAAAAGAACTACCTTGCCTCGTTCTGAGTCCGTTGGGAGTGACAATAACTTTATTGTAACATATTCTGAATGACCAGTGTTGGGACCGTTATTTTTAAAAAGTAACTAGTTACAGTTACTAGTTACATCATTTCAAAAGTAACTTAGTTACTTTACTGTTACTTAAACCAAAAAGTAAAGCGTTACTTCGAAAAGTAACTTTTTTGTTACTTTTCGGCTCGGCTCGCCGGTGCCGGTTCCGGCGAGCCGCCCCGCATCCAAAACACTTGGTGGAGAAAATATGCTATTTCCGTGCTCAGACCCAGGGGCACGGGGACACAGCCAGCCAACCAGGGACACACATAGTTGTCTATAATAGAGTGGTTGCACCACTCAAAAAGAAAAACGGGCTCCCACTTCCAGGCCATTCATTCATGCCTTCAGTTCAGTACAGTGATAATAATACCAATAGCAGGGGGGACTGGTGGTGATGATGCTATGTAGGCCTATCAATACATATTTATAGCAAACAACTAAATACAAGTAGGCTACAACCAACAACATGAGGGTTCCAGTTACACTGCTCCAGTGAATATGTTGTATACTGTGCAGATAGGCTGAGATAGCTCATAGCTGCTCTTATTGGTGGTGGTGGCAATACTAATTTGAGTCTGGATTTATAAACAAAGTAAGACCA